>NC_057409.1:14433967-14733967 GCF_019320065.1 Cervus canadensis
ATGACTTTGAAACTACACTTTAAATAATGGAAAGAACATCCAATTAGGAAATACAAGGGAAGGACAAGAGAAATGACCTATAACTAAGGAAAACTAGCAAATAGTTGAGC
Organism: Cervus canadensis; assembly: GCF_019320065.1. NCBI lineage: Eukaryota > Metazoa > Chordata > Mammalia > Artiodactyla > Cervidae > Cervus > Cervus canadensis. The sequence continues at coordinate 14,434,078 of NC_057409.1, forward strand.
ACAGGAGATGGAAATGTAAGAGGAGTTCAAGAAAATGCCAATGTGAGCTGTGGGGGGATAAGGGCACTGCTGATAAAAGAAGAACTTGGAATTTGGGTATGAAAACACACTAAAGATCTCTCCCTAAGAAGCATATCACCAACGGCTTTGGAATCAGGAAGAACTAGAAGCATCACTGAAACAGACCATTAAAAGACAGAAGGTACAAAAAACAATCAGAAGCCAGTTCTCTTGCTCCTTAAGGTGCTTGCAACATAGAAAGGGAGTTGACTACTACATATATTAACTGACTTAGGGAACTTTATGAAGTTTGTATTCATAGTTTAAAATGTCTGAGGATTCCACTGGGCTTCCCTGATAGCTCAGTTGGAGAAGAATCCACCTGCAATGCAGGAGACCCCGGTTCGATTCCTGGCTTGGGAAGATCTATTGGAGAAGGGATAGACAACCCGCTCCAGTATTCCTGGACTTCCCTTGTGGATCAGTTTGTAAAGAATCTCCCACCAGTGTGGGAAACCTGGGTTGGGAAGATCTCCTGGAGAAGAGAAAGGCTGCCCACTCCAGGATTCTGGCCTGGAAAATTCCATGGACTGATAGTCCATGGGGTCGCAAAGAGTCGGACACGACTGAGCCACTTTCACTTTCAAGTATTTCACTGGAAAGAAGAGGACTCAGAGAGTGGTGATCAAACAGGTGGGATGAGTCCAAATAGCTTCTAAGAGGTGAATTTCCAGTTATATATATATATATTTTTAATTTATTTTATTTTATTTTTTTATTAGTTGGAGGCTAATTACTTCACATCCAGTTATATTTAAAAAAAAAAAATGACAAGATTGGCAGGTAAGAATCTGGGCAATAGGTTAGACAGATTTGCAGAACAGAAAGTAGATTACTTGGTGATTGCCTAGGACTGGGAGGGCTGATCTGGGGGGTTACTGCTTAAAAGGTAGCAACTTTCTTTTTAGGGGGAAAATGTGCTAAAGTTGATCATGGTGATGGCTGCACAACTGTGACTATACTAAAAGCCACTGAATTGGGTTTAATGGATGAATTGTATGGTATGTGAATATCTTAAAAGTGTTATAAAAACAAAAAGAATCTGGACAAGAATGCAAAGGTAGGAACTGATGAGTTGTGTGGTATGAACTTTGGTTGGATGGGCTGCACTGGTACTGAGAGAAGGCTGAGCGAGCCCTTGGGAACATCCATAAAAAAGAAAAGATACCCTGTAATCCATTCATCTTTCTTCTCATTGTGACACAGCCCTTGAATGGTTAATACTGCAAACTGCAAGGAAATCAGGAAGGGACAATCAATGGAAGGGAGTCCTGTAGGAGGCACCTAGCTTGGCTTAAAGGGACAGGCACAGCTTTTGAAAACAGCTCAACTCAGATATGGAAGAAAGAAAACTAAAAAAGCGGAAGAGAGAAGGCAGGAGGAAAGACAGAAGGGAATTGGTTTTGTTTTCCCTTCTTAATTAACAGACTCTGGAATGGCACTGGCTGCCAGAGTTGTCCTTAGCCTGGTCACACCCCCTAACCAAGCACTGTTGTTTGTTCTTTTTTTTTCAGTTCTGGACTTCCAAAACAATTAAGGTGAAAAAGTAAGGGGGCTGTTAGCATTTAAGCTTGTCCCAGTAATAGTACTAGCCCTCACTTAGCGTTACTATGTGTCAGGCACTGTCTTGAGCTTTATGTGTATCAGTTTAGCTCAGTTCAGTCACTCAGTCGTGTCCGACTCTTTGTGACCCCATGGACTGCAGCACGCCAGGCCTCCCTGTCCATCACCAACTCCTGGAGTTTACTCAAACTCATGTCCATTGAGTTGGTGATGCCATCCAGCCATCTCATCCTCTGTCGTCCCCTTCTCCTCCTGCCCTAAACCTTTCTCAGCATCAGGGTCTTTTCAAAAGAGTCCGTTCTTCTTTATGTGTGTACATTTATTTAACTGTCTCAACAACCCTTCACCAGTTACAGTTTGGAAAGTAAAGCAGACAGAGGTTCACCAACATGCGCCAAGTCAGACAGTGAGTGGAGGAACCAGCACTTCCACCCCTGTGACTTGGCTCGGTTGTGCTGTTAACCACTGCACTCCCAAAATCCTCAAAATAAAAATGTTAGCACAACAGTGTTTAAATTCCAGAGCTCCAAGTATAACTCCAAAATGACTCCCCTTCTCTTCCTTTACAAAATAAGATTCTTTTTAAAAAATATTTATTTTTGGCCGTGCTGGGTCTTCCCTGCTGAGCAGAATTTTCTCTAGTGGTGAGGGGGGCTACTCTCTAGCTGCAGTTCGTGGGCTTCTCGTTGCGGCGGCTTCTCCTGTCGTGCCAGGAGAAGCCTGTGTGTTGTGCTCAGGCTCTAGAGCGCTCAGGCTTCAGTAGTTGTGGCTCGTGGGCGTAGTTGGCCCACAGCATGTGAAATCTTCCCAGACCAGAGATTGAACCTCTGTCCCCTTCACTGGTAAGTGGATTAACCACTGGACTACCAGGGAAGTCCACAAAATAGGATTCTTCACTATGGTAGCAAAGCTGGGGGTACCTGATCCATGAGTGGTCACTATCTCCATTTCAGAGTTAAACTGAGCCTTGGAGAGGTTCAAGAAATTTCCCAAAGTCATACATCTAGCAAGTGACAGGGTTAGGATGTGAATTCATGACTCTAATGTTCAAGCTTATATTTGGAGGTAGTTTAAAAAACATACATGTGTGCTAAGTCACTTCAGTTGTGTCCAACTCTGCAACCCCGCGGACTGTAACCCCACCAGGCTCATCTGTCCATGGGATTCTCCAGGCAAGGATACTGGAGTGGGTTGCCATGCCCTTCTCCAGGGGATCTTCCGGAGCCAGAGATAGAACACACAGTGGTGTATTTATTTGGCGGTGGGAAAAAAAAAATAATATAAATCCACTATTTTCTACTGTCTTGTTCTGATATTAGATTTCTGTCAAAATATTATTAAGTAACATTTAGTTTTGGAACTTTTAGAGTACGTGTCAAAGAAAATGAGACAGCCGTTGTCTATCATGTATTTTTGAGTTCCTCCTTACAAACACTGCCCAAGTGTGAAGTGGTTCCTTATATGTAAAAAGTGAGAAATAAAGTTATTGTACTAACCTCACAGGGCTACCACCTGGATCACAAGCATAGAACATATGATCTGTTATATATTAAAGGTTATTGTATAATGACAATGAATAGTTTCTGAAGACCCCAGTCTGCCTCTACTAGCCAGGGGGTTTTAGGTGTCATTAATCTCTTTATTTGTAAAGTGCAGGGCAATTGTACTACACATAGAATTGTTGAACGGACAAATGGTAACATACTAAAAGCATGTGGAAAAATGTTTTGTACAGAGAAGACCTAAATATGTGTTTATGACAAAATAAATATGTTGGCCCTAAGAGGACTTTCTTGCATGTCCAGAATTCAACATTAAGTACTTGTTCATTTCACAGGTAACAAAACAAAATACAGAGGGTGTTATATGGGAAATATTAATAACTGATCAATTACTACAGTCACTAAATTCTGAATGTTTATTCTGTAAGCTTTCAGAGAGTATCTTTTCCAATTTCCTGTTTTTTTAGATGAAGAAACTCAATTCTCAGTCTTAGTCTGGAATTTCCCAAACCTTTTTAAGCTCAGACTTCAGAAATGGGCAGAATTCTAGTCTACATGGGGCACTTCCCCAACTTCCAGGAGGGTATAAACTATTTTCCCACCCTTTCTTGAACACTCTTTGCCAGAGCCCACGTGGTAATAGCAAGGTGGGAAGAGAGCTGACAAGAGTGGCTGTAGGGACATGTAACCACTTAGCCAAAGCATCAGTGAGAAAAAGTCATCACATCACTAATGTCGCTTTCCTGAAGTCGCTGCCGTCATGTTACACACCACTGTGCCCATGACAGTGGCTGTCTGACTAGTAGCAGACCCAGATGGTGTGATTTGGACCTTTTAGGCTAAACGACTCTTCCAAAAACAGGTATCTTCTCTTCCTCAGCTCAGTTGTTTAAAATATATTACTAGATCACAGACATTTAAAATTGGAAAGAAACTGAGGAATCACTAAAGCACACCTTTCATACATAGATGAGGAAATAGGCTCACGGTCAAGCAGAACAAAGGCTAGGAATCGAAGCTTGTGACCGGCAGTTCCAGCGTTCTTATAGATGTGCTCAAGCAGCTGATGTGCAGTCTCTGCTCAAGTGATAGCGCTCTAAGAGACTTAGTCCACTGACCACTGAATAGTAACGTGTATTACATGTCATCTAGACTAGTGAACATTAAACAAGTAAAACTGAATAAGCCTGCAAATCTTTGTTGCTGTTGTTTAGTCACTAAGCCGTGTCTGACTCTTTTGTGACCTCATGGACTATAGCTTGTCAGACTCCTCTGGGATTTCCCAGGCAAGAATATTGGAGTGGGTTGCCATTTCCTTCTCCAGGGGATCTTCCCGACTCAGGGATCAAATCCAAATTTCCTGCTTCACCTGCACTGGCAGGCGACTTTTTTTTTAACCACTGAGCCAACTGGGAAGCCCAAATCTTTAAAGCTAAGTAGAGAAGCATAAGTTCAGAGACCCCTGAACCCTGAGTAGTTAGGGAGGCAGCGTGGAAAAGTGACTTGAGCTAGAATGAACTAAGATCCCGAAAGCTGCTTGGGGAGGTCAATCAATCAATAAACATACAAAATGTGCCTGAGACTAAGAAAGATGAAGGAGTGCTACCTCGGCGATCCTTGAAGAGCTAACTATCCAAACCATAGGCTCTTGCCCTTGTCTTTGTGCTAAATCCCTGGGGAAAAATAAGGTGGTGCTCAGACAGAACACTTAGAAAGCTCACACACAAGCTTCTTTTAGATCAAGTTCAGCACATTGTAATATTTGACACCACCCAGTGGTAATCTTTTCTCACTAACATGTGAATAAATAGCAACTTTGCAAGGAAGAATACCTCAATCCATGAACAGAGAATGGAATAATGTTGCAAATCAAATGAAAGCAGTTTGATTTTTTTCAAAGTTATCTACTTGGAAAAGTTCAGATCATTTTAAAGTTGTTTTCCTGGCCTCTTGCAGTCTTAGAAATGAAGAGCTTAGGTAATTTTTAAAAACCAAAGAAACTTTAAAAAATTCTCCTTTTCTCTAATGGTATAAATATATTGGCTTTAATATAAAATTGTATGTTAGAAAGAAGGGCCCATTTGTATATGCATCAGGTTTTATCTTATGGGGAAAAGTGTCAATATATCAGTGCTAAAAAAAAAGTGAAAGTAAATGAGGACTGTTTCTAGAAAAGCCTTCCAATTGTTCAAATATAATTATTTCATCTAAGAAAACCAACTAGAGTACAGGATTGGGCTCTGTCCCACAGCAATCCAAAACACAACCTCTTTTAATGTACATATAGAAAATATATGTGTTAACCACATTGGAAGAAAAGCAAAATACTGGCTGTAGGATTTCTCAAATTACATTTTTTACAAGGTGCATTAAGTAAGAGTACAGGGGCTTCAGTGTCTCTCGGGCTGCTTTCACATCAGTGATTGTTCTTGGGACCAGGCGGGAGGACTTGCATTCTGCTGGAAAGGCGTAAGGCACCTGCTGCTACAAAGGGGAATTAACAGAGGAGGAGCCATACTTGCCACTTAAAGAATTATTTAAAGTTTGATTATTTGGGTAACAAAGACCAAGGCTGTACCTTGATTTTTCATTTCTGAAAGTCACACTTTAAGTCAAAAAATTTCTGTTCTGCAAAACTCCATATGTAAATTCTCCATGCAGAGTTTATATCATGGTATCTTGTCAAAAGGAAGAGAAAAAAACAGTTCTTCATAGGAATCTCTCTCTCTCTTTTTTTTTTTTTGGTATCTTAAATGTCAATGATCACAAAAACTTCTGGCTTCTCTTCATTATAGACCTGCATTGCTGAGTACGTTATTGCTTTGACTTCAGTTCCCTAAAGTTGGGGTTAAAGAAAAAAAAAAACATTGAAATCAGAACCATTAACTCTAGTAACAATTGGCAGAAAGGCAAACTTTTAATGTTATTCTGAAAAACTCATGAAACAATCAGTTATCAAATGAGTATAGTATTATCCACTGAACCAGTAAAAATGAGAGACAAATGTGCACAGAAGAAAAGTACTTACCCAGACTTAGGAGATGGAGCATACGATAGTCCTGGCTTGTTTGCACCTGGACCAGAAGCTGTCTGACCCCTGGGCATCAGCCTTTACATTTACCAAACGGGCTGAATCCAAGAACACAAAGCTTTTCTATTGTTTGGGTCAGGGCTCCTTCTTAAGGCTTCCTCTTCTGTACTGTCTAGCCTGGGCCCTGGGAACTCAGCCTATTCCCTTCTCTGAATGGCAGCCATCCTACAGACAAATGCCTACTGTTATCCAGTATCTCCATGTAGATATCTAACAGGCATCTCAAACATAATATATTCAAAAGAAAATGCTGCTGTAATTTATATTATAAAAATAACTTGTTTTCAATCTACATGCTCCACCTCTACTGGTGTCTATTCTTCTTAAGCTTCTCTGCCCCAAGGCTCCTTCACAAAGCTTCATTACTACAGCTACTGGAAGCTACGACATGATTTCTCAGTCAACTCCAATGAATTTAAGTCTCCTTGACCTAAACACAGGGGTTAGCAAACTGCAAATTAAAGGTCAAATTGGCCTACTGCCTATTTTTGTACAGCCCCACAAACTAAGAATGACTTTTACATTTCTAAATAGTAGTTGAGAAAAAAATAAATAAATAGTAGTCGGGGGAGGGGAATGAAAAAAAACACTTTACTAGAACACATTCACATTCATTCATTTAGATGTTGTCATGGCTGTTTCGCACTATAAATGAGTAGAATAGTTGCTCTTTTCTCATTATCAGTCCACAAAGCACAAAACATTAGGAAAAATACTGCCTACCCATGTTCAAACAGATTGGACTAGTACACAGTGAAGCCAGATACATTGGCAAATACTGAATCTGGAGAAGCACAAAAGAGAACACCTTTTTCTTAGGCTTTCTAGTATCCAAAACATTGGATGTTTAGAGAACATCCAATCCAACACCTTCATTACTGGGAAAGATATGAAAGCTTGAAAAGGGAAAGGGACTCTTCGGCCCCAAAATACTCTGTAATAAACCTGATCCTATAGCCCAAGGCAGACTCCTAATCTTCCAAATCAGAAATTGCAGGGTTTTAACATAACATGTCCAGACAAGTCATATTAGTCTGGGAAAAATTTAGGAGTTTATACCAACTTATGAGAACTAGTAAGTTAACTGTAACGTATACTGACTTTTTTATGGTAAGGTCAAATAAAATATTCTTAATGGCTGGATTTTAAAACATACCTGAGGGTGCTTGGACAATGAGAATTCTTCTCCCCACCTTAAGAAAAAGTAAAGCATGATTAAGATTTCCAGGATGTAACATTTATTCTCTCTTTCTACATTTTAAGATAAGACTTATAAATGTGGTTAAGATATGGGCTTCCCAGGTGGCTCAGTGTTAAAGAAACCACCTGCCAATGCAGGTGATGCAGGAGATGTGGGTTCGATCCCTGGGTCAGGAAGATCCCCGGAGGACAAAATGGCAACCCATCCCAGTAATTTTACATGGAAAATTCCATGGACAAAGGAGCCTGGCAGGCTTCAAACCATGGGATCACAAAGAATTGGACACAACTGAGCACGCACACATAAGATACTAGAAAGCCTAAAGGAATGAAGGGAGAAAGGAACTATAAATTTCAGTTTGATGGTCAGCAGATATAGCTACTGAACTTGTACAATATCCTTTTCAACAAGGTTGATAATGTCATAGTACAGTATACACAGGTAGATTCTCAATAACATTGTTTAATGAATACTGGCTTATAATATAGGAGCAAGTTCAAAATTTTCACTGTACTCAGGGCTATAGAACTAAAAATAATATCTTCATTGGAGAAAGCAGGTCTGAGCACCATAAAGGCAAAGTACAAGACTCCGTAATATGATCTGAACTTAAGTTTGTATTTTATGACTTTTCAAAAAATGGCCATGGTGTGTACCTGGAAGGCCCTAGAAGGGTACTCTCCTAGAATTTGAGATGAGTATCCTCTCTCCCTTCAACACTAAAGTGGCTGAAGATCACAGTAGTAAAAGCAGTAGCAGTACCAGAAAGAGCAAAGTTTTAAAACTCTGTTCAACTATTTATTAGCTAATTACCCTTGGACAAATCTGTTTTCTTATTCATTAAAAAAAAAGGGAGGTAGAGATAATAAAAGATTTCACTTTACAAAAGAAATGTAAAAAATTGAACATAAAATGGAAAAGATAAGTTTTATGTAAAAGTAACCTAAAAGATATCATTAGATGACTGAAGAAACTTGGAAACACCAAATCCAATCAAAGTGCCCTAATCAAGTGTTTGCAAATTCGGGAAGGAAAAGTGTAACTTGTTAATAGAAGGAAATGGTTTGAATGGAGTCTAGGTGTGAGGATCTATAACAAAGGCTACATCAGCATTTCTCATCACCAAGCTAGGTTGTACACAAATATCTGCGTCATCCATCAATTATATATTTTTTTGTGTTAAAAATCAACAAATTGGGAATTCTGTTTACCAATCCAAATCACCTGTGTTCTGACAAGTTTCTGGTCCTCCAAAGCTGAGGTGAACCCTTGCTCCTAGGTGGTTCACCAAGCTTAACCTGCAAAGCCCTACTGGGATGCATCTGGTCTCCTGATTTAATGTTTCTATTTGTCTTCCTGCTCGCTGAGTACACTGAAGACTGCAACTTAACATTTTACCTGACCTGTAACTTAAAAAGTTTTCAAAACTTACCCAATTGACCGTATTTTGAAATTTCTTTGGTCAATATTAAGTACTTTGACTTCCTAAAGAAGAAAAAAGTTTTCTTTTAATTTTAATAGAAGTTCATAACAGACCATCTACTAAAACATGTCAAGGTTATCACTTTTCCAAGATAATAGCATACAACTTCTCTGAAGCAAAGAAAATTAAAATGTTAACAACAAACTATGTATTTCAAGAAAATATGGCTTTTTCTTACCTATTCAAGGGAGGTATTCTTGAAAATGTACAATTTAAAGTATAAGTCACAAGAATTTTTCTGTAAGATACATAGTGGAGGATGACCTAGGATTTCAATCACTCTGGGGTTTTTTCAGCTTTATGTATTTAGAGGTGATAAAACTGTTAGCCTATTTTTATATGATATTATAGGCTCTTGAACTCTGTAGGACAAATGACCCAGTTAGAAGAATATATGTAGTGGAGCTGGTAAGGGAGTGAATGGAGGAATTATGGAACAAGGAAGGCCAGGTGTGTTAGAAACAATGAGGTTGGAGAGGTGTTCCCTTCTGGAGGTTGATGGCAAAAAGTAACCTCCATTTAGCTTTTCCTTTTTCACATTAAGGAAACCAAAAGCACCATTTTATTTTTTTTCTGGCTGTACTGCACAGCTTGCAGAATCTCAGTTCCCCAGCTAGGGGGCCATCAGCAGTAAAGTACAGACTCCTAACCAGTGGACCGCCAGGGAATTCCCTAAAAGTGCCAATGGCTCAGGGGTAAAGAATAGCCTGCAATGCAAGAGACACAGGTTTGATCCCTGGGTCAGGAAGATCCCCTGGAAAAGGAAATGGCAACCCACTCCAGTATTCTTGCCTGGGAAATCCCACGGACAGAAGAGCATGGTGGGTTACTTTTTTGAGAGAAAAGTCAGACACCACTGAACGACTAAACAATAACAACATAGTAGACCTGCTAAATATCAAATGGGACAAAAGGAACTTATGGACGAACATTTAAAAAGTTCAAACTTGTGCTCGCTTCGGCAGCACATATACTAAAAATTGGAACGATACAGAGAAGATTAGCATGGCCCCTGCGCAAGGATGACACGCAAATTCGTGAAGCGTTCCATATTTTTTTAAAAAACTGGAAATAGAACTGCCATATGACCCAGCAATCCCACTTTTGGGCATACACACTGAGGAAACCAGATCTGAAAGAGACACGTGCACCCCAATGTTCATTGCAGCACTGTTTATAATAGCCAGGACATGGAAGCAACCTAGATGCCCATCAGCAGATGAATGGATAAGGAAGCTGTGGTACATATACACCATGGAATATTACTCAGCTGTCAAAAAGAATTCATTTGAATCAGTCCTAATGAGATGGATGAAACTGGAGCCCATTATACAGAGTGAAGTAAGCCAGAAAGATAAAGAACATTACAGCATACTAACACATATATATGGAATTTAGAAAGATGGTAATGATAACCCTATATGCAAAACAGAAAAAGAGACACAGAAATACAGAACAGACTTTTGAACTCTGTGGGAGAATGTGAGGGTGGGATGTTTCAAAAGAACAGCATGTATACTATCTATGGTGAAACAGATCACCAGCCCAGGTGGGATGCATGAGACAAGTCCTCGGGCCTGGTGCACTGGGAAGACCCAGAGGAGTCGGGTGAAGAGGGAGGTGGGAGGGGGGATCGGGATGGGGAATAAGTGTAAATCTATGGCTGATTCATATCAATGTATGACAAAACCCACTGAAATGTTGTGAAGTAATTAGCCTCCAACTAATAAAAAAATTAAAAAAAAAAAAAAAAAAAAAAAAAAAGTTCAAACTTGAGCGACATAAAACATGCTGACAGAGAAGAGAGTATGTGCATTCTTCTGGCTCAAGATACAGTGAGTGACAAGTGTATGAGATCTAAATACAAGACGCACATACATAGGCAAACTCAGGTTAACCAAGAAGAGCCTATGGTCACCATAATTTCTGCACGTCATCATCTTACATATCTAAATGGTTTCATTTTCCATCATGTATTCTATTTTAAATAGAATGTTCTGTTTTAAATCACCAGTTCTATTCTAAAATATAAACTAAAATGCATTTGCTCAGTAAAAAAGAAAAACGTGCTTACCCGGGGTATGAAGAATTCATCAGCACTGAATTTATAAAGCCACTCATCCAAAAAGTGAAACAGAAGAGACTGTAAGTCATCGCCTACACAGGATCAGAAAGAAGCATAAAGAACGGTGTTTAATAATTCTCATCTCTGAAAACTTGTTTGAATTTTACAGTGCAATAAATTTCTTAGGCTCGTTGAAAGAACAAGCTCATAATCAACTTTGTTGTACCTCCTGTAAGTGTATATTGAAATTATATAGCATCTGAATACCTATATAACAATTTTTTCCTTGTGAACAAATTGATTACCTTGGGTTTCTACTTCTATTGTTTGCAGGGGCTCCACAGTCCCAGTATCTGTCATGTAACCAAACATGGCCATTGCACATTGTTCAAAAGCTTCCTCCAGAGTGTCTCCCCAAGCATGTAACCTAAAGAAATGCATTCGTGCCTTGTGTAATATGATTCACTGCAAGACAGAAAACTTGACAGCAAAGTCAAAGTAAAATCAACACTGTAAATGCAAAAGCAAAGGTCTCAATCAGTTTAATGACACTGAAACCAGGTGCTTTTGAACCATCACTTTCATGTTCTAAAGAAACCAAAACAGAGGGGAAAAATTAAAACTAGGGACTGCAAGATTAAAAGATCAGTCTTCCTGTGTTAAGCACATGATTTCAAAGGCATAAACTCCAGCTCTACTCACTGGACATCGGCTGTATGATCCAAATCTGAGGGAGAGAGGAAAAAACACTAATAAGTAACTAGACTTGACTTGCAAATCACAAGAAAAGAACTCTAGATTATTATTAAGAACATCATTCTTGAAGAACAAGAAAATGTGGGTTGACCATCCACCTTTTACTAACCATTTACACAAAAGTTGTCATTGTTACGGGTTATTTTTTAAAATTTCTAAGCATTTACAGTTATATTCTATTAATATTAAATAAACGAACTAATATTAAGTAACAGAATAGTTATATAACATTAGCATATTTATGATAAAGGGTTATTTCTTTTAAAATCAAGATTTATATTTGAATGATGAGAATTCCCTGGCAGTCCAGTAGTTATTAGGCCTCCACACATAGGTTCAATCTCTGGTTGAGGAACTAAGATCCCACATGACCTGCAGCAAGGCCAAAAAAACTAAAAAATAAATAAAGGAATGATAGTTTCTGGAAGGCAGCAAGGCCATGGTCTTCGAGGTGATCTAAAAAGTGTCTACTACAGCATGTGTATATGCTTGTGGGTGTGTGCCCAGTCATGTTCGATTCTTTGCAATCCCAGGGACTGTAGCCCACCAGGCTCCTCTGTCCATGGAATTTTCCAGGCAAGAATACTAGAGTGGGTTGCCATTTCCTACTCCACTAATACATCATAGGTTTTCAATAAACAAATGCCATTTCCTGCTGTTAGTTACATTCCCCAACAAAACAAATCAATATCTTTCCTAATATCTACTTGTGTGTGTCAGTGCTCAGTCATGTCTGACTCTTTGCAACCCCATAAACTGTAGCCTGCCAGGCTCCTCTGTTCATGAATGACCAAAATTCTAGAAACTAAGTCATTAAAGATATAAAATTCCAGATTTCCCAGTCTCACCTTTTCGTGAACAGCTAGCCAAATCCCAGATAAAAAAAACTCTTGTTATTTTTAACAAGAGTCAAGTTTTATATTTGTTAATTTCTTGCATTTGAAGGAATCCTCATGATAGCCTTGGTCTAAATAGTTTTGAAAAGTAAACTCCACAATATGTATTACAAGCTTTTTCCTGATAGTCCCACAGCAACACCAGGAAGTAACAACTGTGACTGTAGTAAGTTACCATTGGATCTGTTATTTTAATATTTCAGAGTCTATTCTTCACTCTTAACCCTGACTTCCATCAATTCTTCCTACTTAGGATCACAGAATATTCAAGCTAGAATGAGAGATCATGTAACAGAAATCCCTCAATTACAAGAAGAAACTTAAAATCCTGAGAGATTGTATAACTTGTTTAGGACCACACTGCTGATTAGAGTTGGGACTAGAACTGAGATTTTTCTGACTCCCAGTTTAGTGCCCTTTACATCATAACACATCTTCTTCTGGTGACACTCAGGGTTTAAGCTCACCTCTGATTTACTCAAAATATTACTGAGGCCTCAGTACATTTTAGACACTAATAGGCTCAATGACCAGCAGAGATGACAGACAAATTAAAGGAAAGCATGTGGCCACAAAAGGCCATAGCAGAATGTTCACAGCAATTTTACTCCCCCAAATTAAAAACCCAATGTTTGTGAAGAGAATGTGTTGTGAGGAATACTATGCCACACTGCTCAGCAATAAAGAAGCATGAACTAGTGATATGTGCACTAACAATAGTCTCAAAAACATCAAGTGAAAACTGCAGAACTCTCACACACATATCTCCATCCAAACCCCCTGCACTGAGAGACCTGACCAACTTTAGCGTGGCTTCTAGCAGCTTAAGCCTGTGTACCTAGGATCATCATGGCCCCACTGTTAGAATGCCTGCCTGAGAAAGCTCTACACTGTAGGAGAATTTATTGTTTGTTCCGAGACAACCCCTGACAATAGGTCCTTGACCTCCCTTTCTCAGAGCATTCACTAAAAAGGGCTTACGACTGTGAATATTTATCTCTTACAACTCAGAAGTATCTTTCCCATTCCTCTGAAATGTAATCATCAGGAAGAACTCCCAGGCTCCGTGGGAGAGAATTCTAACTTGATAACTGCCAGCTAGCAAACACTGCTGCTCCAACGACATTTACACTGACCAAGCTTTTGTAATTTTTCATTTCTAGTCTCTACTGAACCCCTGTCCTCCCCCATCTCTCATTCTTCTTTTAAAAAGTCCAATCTCCTCTGCACAAATCCAAAGGGATCTCAGTTCTTTCCCCTGCTGTCCATAATTACTGAATAAAGTCCACTCACCACTTTAATGTCTAACATTTATCAGTGATACTCAGTGAAGACGCCATCGATATAAAAGAATGTGTACTATGTGATTCCACTTATACAAAACTCTAAAACAAACAAAAGTAAACTATGGTGAATGAAATCACAGGGTGTGAGGAAAGAGGCACACATACAATGCTAGTGAGTATAAATTGGGGAAACTTCAACGACAGAGAGTTCGCAATAATTATTGAAGTTTAAAATGCAGCTATCAAAAAGAATGTATATATATGTACAACCGAATCACTTGACTGTACAGCAGAAATGAACCAACCTGTAAATACCTAGGAGCTTTTCACATGGAACACTGGTAAAGAATCCATCTGCCAGTGCAGGAGACCCAAGAGATGTGGGTTTGATCCCTGGGTCAGGAAGGTCCCCTGGAGGAGGAAATGGTAATCCACTCCAGGATTCTTGCCTGGAGAATCCCATGGACAGAGGAGCCTAGTGGGCTACATTCCATGGTGTTGCAGAGGTGGACATGATTCAAGACAACTGAGCAAAGCACACACAGTACATCAACTATACTCCAATTTTTTAAAATACTGAAAAAATGCAGATATCCTTTACCAAAGTAATGTAACTTCTGGAAATTTATTCTACAGATACACTTGCACATGTGCCAAACAATGGATGTACGGGGATATTCACTGCTGCATTATTTCTAATAGCAAACAAGTACAAATATAAATGTCCACCAACTAGAAATTGAGTAAATTAAAGTACATCTTTGCATGTACACATATGAAAATGTTACGACTGGCTGATCTAGAAAGCAAGACTAAGGGGTCTGGGATCAGAGCTGACTTTTCACTGCATACCTGTCATACTTTTTGAATTTTGAATCATAGGTAATTTTTAAAAAACTAAGAGAAAAATGATGGGAATACCAGACCACCTTACCTGCCTCCTGAGAAATCTGTATGCAGGTCAAGAAGCAATGGTTAGAACTGGACATGGAACAATGGACTGGTTCAAAACTGGGAGAGGAGTACTTCAAGGCTATATACTGTCACCCTGCTTATTTAACTTATATGCAGAGTACATCATGTGAAATGCCTGGATGAAGCACAAGCTGGACTCAAGATTGCCAGGAGAAATATCAATAACCTCAGACACCACTCTTATGGCAGAAAGAGAAGAGGAACTAAAGAGCCTCTTGATGAAAGTGAAAGAGAAGAGTGAAAAAGTTGGCTTAAAACTCAACATTCAAAAAACAAAGATCACAGCATCCTATCCATCTCTTCATGGCAACTAGATGGGGAAACAATGACAGACTTTATTTTCTTGGGCTCCAAAATTACTGCAGGTGGTTACTGCAGCCATGAAATTAAAAGACGCTTGCTCCTTGGAAGAAAAGTTATGACAAACCTGGACAGCATATTAAAAAGCAGAGACATTACTTTGCCAACAAAGCTCCGTCTAGTCAAGGCTATGGTTTTTCCAGTAGTCATGTATGGATGTGAGACTTGAACTATAAAGAAAGCTAAGCACCGAAGAATTTATGCTTTTGAACTGTGGTGCTGGAGAAGACTCGAGAGTCCCTTAGACTGCAAGGAGATCCAACCAGTCAATCCTAAAGGAAATCAGTCCTGGGTGTTCATTGGAAGGGCTGATGCTGAGGCTGAAACTCCAATACTTTGGCTACCTGATGTGAAGAACTGACTCATTTGAAAAGACCCTGATGCTAGGAAAGATTGAAGGCAGGAGGAGAAGGGGACAACAGAGGATGAGATGGTTGGATGGCATAACCAACTCGATGGACATGAGTCTGAGCAAGTTCCAGGAATTAGTGACGGAGAGGGAAGCCTGGTGTGCTGCAGTCCATGAAGTCGCAAAGGGATGGAACTGACTGAGTGATTGAATCGATTGAAGAGAAAAATGAGCTAGGGAGACCCGCAGGGTCTAGAAAGTACAGAGCCTAGTATGCTATGATAAATAGTTGTACTCTATACAGAGGACCTTCCCAGGTGGCTCAGTGATAAGACAATCTGCCTGCCAAGCAGGAGACATGGTTTTGATACCCAGGCTGGGAAGATCCCCCGGAGAAGGAAATGTCAACCCACTCCAGTATTTTCCCTTGGGAAACCCATGGACAGAGGAGCCTGGTGGGCTGTAGTCCATGGGGTCACAAAGAGTTGGACACGACTTAGCAACTAAACAGCAGCATACAGAGAACAATGTGAAATTAATGAAAGAACATTAGGGGGGAAATAAGAGCCAGATTTGTGCTCCCCAAACCACAACCACCTTTAGGGCTAACAATTTAACATTTATATAGACTAACTTTAGAGTCTGCACTATATTTTCACATTTATTATTATCTCATTTAGCCCTCACAGGAAGGAACAGAATGCAAAAAGAGGTTATGTGATTTGCCTAAAGTCACTAAGCTACAAATGACAAAACCAGGCCCTTTTACTAACACACGATAAAGAAAGACACCAAGTTAGTAGTCCTCTACTTATAACTTTCTGAGTTCTCCACCCTAGCCACATTCTAACTACAGGACTGTTGGAGATAGGTGGGGATGGGGGTGGTTACATGAAACACTTGAAAATACGGCTATCTTCACAATGAATACACCAGTAAAACTCCCTCAAAGGTCTGTGTAGACAAAGCTATAGTTTTTCCAGCAGTCTTGTACGGATGTGGGGCTTTCCTGGTGGCTCAGATAATAAACAACCCGCCTGCAATGTGGGAGACCTGGGTTCAATCTGGATTGGGAAGATCCCCTGGAGGAGGGCATGGCAACCCACTCCAGAATTCTTGCCTGGAGAATCCCCATGGATAGAGGAGCGTGGTGGGCTACAGTCCATGGGGTTGCAAAGAGTCGACACGACTGAGCGACTATGCACACACACGGACGGATGTGAGCGCTGGACCATAAAGGCTGAGCGCGGGTGAATTGATGCTTTTGAATTGTGGTGCCGGAGAAGGTCTTGGGAGTCCCTTGGCCTGCGAGGAGATCAAACCAGTCAATTCTAAACAACATTAACCCTGAATATTCATTGGAAGGACTATAGTTGAAGCTGAAGCTCCAATACTTTGGCTACTTGATGCAAACAGCCAACTCACTGGAAAAAACCCCGATGTTTCCTGCTGGCTCAGCTGGTAAAGAATCCGCCTGCATTGAGGGAGACCTGGGGTCCATCCCTGGGTTCGGAAGATTTCCTGGAGAAGTGAAAGGCTACCCACTCCAGTATTCTGTCCAGGAGAACTTCATGGACTGTATAATCCATGGGGTCACAAACAGTCCGACACGACTGAGCGACTTTCACTGATGATGGGAAAATTGAAGGCAAAAGGAAATCGGGGGCGGCAAAGGATAAGATTGTTCCATAGCATCGCCGACTGAATGGACATAAATTTGAACAAATTCCAGGAGACGGGGGGAAAGGGGGCTGGCGAGCAGCAGTCCCTGAGGTAGCAGAATTTGACAGGACTTAGCGACTAAACAACAAAAATTTCCATAAGATAAATGTGATTAGGCATATACAAGAAGAGTTCAAGATACTGTATATATGGGAGCCCAGGTTTCCTGATTCTCAGACCAGGTGTCTTTATTCTTCAGCATTTCAGCTTTCCCGGGATTAGTTCAGAGGAGCATTCACACAGGGCGAAATGGGAATGCCTGAACCACCCTATGAAGCAAAGTGGAAGAGGAAGCCAGAGCCCTCCCGCAAGGAGAGAAGTGAGCCACCTACTCACACTCGTACTTCCGACTGACTGGAGGATACTTGGCCTTGATCGCCTTCTGCTCCTCAGTCAAATTGTAATCTCTTACATCTTCCCCTTCCTGCGCCATGATTGCGGGTTTGGACCCAAACTCAACTTCCGCCCTTCATCAGCCGGACTTCAGCCCGGACTTCCAACATCCGCCCAAGACTCCGCCCCTAGACAGACACCCTTAAAGGGCTAGGACGCCATCCTCGAGGACTTAATCCCCTAAACCTTAATCCCTAGAGACTTCCGTTCTAGGTCTCACCGCTTGGAGTTCTTTAAAAGTCCAAGGACCCATTTTCTGGACGTGCTTCATCAATAGTCCTAAGAAGTAAGGGAACAAATATATTGGAGCACCTAGGAATAGGACAACACTTGAATTAGATATCTCGAGGTGTAGTAAAGGCCTTTCTTTCCAGTTTATCCCTAGAGTGGACAACTAGACCTGAAAACATCCTAGATTTCTCATTCAAAGCCCTACTTTGAAGGGCTAGCTGAACACCCTTCAAGAAAATGGCTGCCCCCCAGGAGCGTGCGGCCTAAACCTCTCACGTGACCTCGGGCGGCTCACTCTCACTAACCCGCGCGCGCGCAAGCGAAGGAAGTCGGCTCGGGGCCGTGTGGGGGCAGGGGCGGAGCGCGCGCCTCGGCCCCGCGGCTAGAGACTCTACGCGTCTGGATAGGTTGCGAACGCGACTTCCCCGCCCACCTCGCCGCTCGGCGCACTCCGATTGGCCGGTGTTGGCGCGAAGGTGCGCGAGTCATCCCTCACGCAGGGGCAGCAGGAAACAATAGAGGCCGCGCGCGCAGAGCGAGAGC
The DNA here is from genome assembly GCF_019320065.1 of Cervus canadensis. Taxonomy (NCBI): domain Eukaryota; kingdom Metazoa; phylum Chordata; class Mammalia; order Artiodactyla; family Cervidae; genus Cervus; species Cervus canadensis. The sequence goes on from NC_057409.1 coordinate 14,452,554, forward strand.
CCGCAGGCTCCCCGCCCCTCCCGCAACGCTCAACCCCGGGATCCCCGCCGGCTTGCCTACCCGCCATGGCCGACAAGGAAGGTGAGGGTTCCGGGGCGGCCCCAGGAGAGTGGGGGGTGCCGGGTTGCGTAGCGGCCTCGAAACGGCCTAACAGTGAGGGCAGGCCAGACTCAGCTGAGTGCCGTCCCCGCCATCGCAGGCGTGAGGAGAATCGCCCCGCGGGGCGGGTTAACGGCGCACCAGCTCCTCCGGAGCAGAGGCCCGGCTCAGCGGCTTGAAGCAGGCATTTGGGTCCCCGGTTGGTGTTTGGTCCTTCTCCGCACGCCCTGTCGGTCTGCTCGCCTCTCTCCGGGTCCTCCTTTCAGTGCTTGCTATCCGCAGGGGCTGGTGCTCCGGCCTCCCCGCCGGTTCTGTGCTCCTCCCGACGCCGTCGCCCGAGCGGCTAACGGCATTTGGCCGCGATGAGCCCAGCAGTTAAAGCCCCGTCAGGCTGGAGAGCGGCGTTGGTGCCTGTGCCTCGGGGAGATTTAGACAGATCTCCATTTCAGAATCGGGATTTAAAAGTGCCGGTGGCTTTGGAAGTGTTTACTCGGTTTCCATTTGTGGTCACTAACTTAATTTGTTTTTTATTTTTTAGCAGCCTTTGATGACGCAGTAGAAGAACGTGTGATCAACGAAGAATACAAAATATGGAAAAAGAACACCCCTTTTCTTTACGATTTGGTGATGACCCATGCTCTGGAGTGGCCTAGCCTAACTGCACAGTGGCTTCCAGATGTAACCAGGTGATAAGAATCGTTGAATGTTATTTTGTTGTGTTCTCAGTGTAGATTTCTCACATTGATTATCCCTGTTTTCCTTTCTCCAGTCACCCGGAGCGGACACGTGATCAGAATCTATTGGGGACATTTTTTTTTCTAGGCCAAAAAAGACAAAATGTGGAAACTACTTTGCAATTTACCTGATAAGGGAAAACATGTTGATGTCTTCTTTTTCTGATAACTGAATTGAATAGGCGTATTATAACTGTAGTTGATCAAACAGTAATGTAAAATTTGTCAGCTTTCAAAAAGTGATTATGATGAATGCAGTTCTTTCAACAAAAAAATTTTGAATCTCACAGTCATTTGTACTATCTGGTTAATGCAAAGAGGAATGTGACATGATAACCTGCCACTCAGAACAACCTTTAAAAATTACATGTGTACTGAGTAAGTACATTTCTTCAAAATTCAGGACTTTAGAAGTCAGGATATTTGTGAATTGTGGTTATTTGACTATGTTTCTGCTCAAAAAATAATTGACAATTTATGCAAATATTGTTAATAGCAATATGAGCCTGCTAATCTCCCATTGGCATTTAAAAAGGGGGGGAAATCTGTCCTAAGTATTTTTTTTAATTAATTTCTTTTTAGTTGGATAATAATTGCTTCACAGTATTATATTAGTCTCCACCGTACATCAGATGAAGTAGCAATAAGTATACTTATGTCCCCTCCCTTTTGAACCTCCCTCCTTGTCCTAAGTATGTGAATTAGGAGTTCCCACATTCAGTTGATTATCAGAATTACTTGAGTTCAGGGTAAGAGGAGTGGTTTGTGTTTAGGAGTTGTAGTAGTTCAGACCACTTAGGAACTTGTGGCAAGATACTTAAAAATAGTTTAAGTAGTAATTCTAGATTTACTATAGTCAGGTGCTAAATTACATTGGACCAAAGGATCCCAAATATTGGCCACCCCGTCCTTACTAAATCATTCTGCAAAAGCTTTCCATGTAGTGTGATTAGCTAGGTTTGGAAAACAGTAAGACTGAATAACCCAAGGCTGAAATCTGTGCTTTCCTTTTAGTAGCTTTTGCTTCACAGATGTAGATGTGTGTAGATGTAGATCCTGCCTTTCTGCAGGAGTAGAAGTTGGTCCAAATACCCTTCCTTTATTTTGGTATTGTACTTGTATAACAGTGTTATTTTCTTAGGATGGGATTACTTATAACAACTCTCCCTAATGTCTGTTTAATGTGTTTGTGTGTTTATTTATATTCTGTTTCTTAGAAAGAAAGAATGATATGGTTGTAGTTTTGTAATATTCTTCTTCACTCCCGCACTTCCTTTAGTAGTTTAACTTTGTAAATACAAGTATCCCCAGCTTTATGTTGGCAGCCGTCTTATATTTCCTTCTCTTTTTCCACATAGGGTATCTGAAACTGCAGAGGAATTTCTGTTGGTTATCTCTAAACCCAGCTTCTGAGCTCTACCTGAATTTCCAACTGCCTATTATTGTTGGTGTCTTTTCTGGAGTATCTTATTAGCTTCCCCAACATGATGTATTCCAAACTAAGTGTATTTTTTCTATGGAGATATCAACCTGGCTTTCTTCTGTTGTTCCTATTTCTCCTTATCACAGTTGACTTTGGTTTGACATTTCTTAGGTCTCTCCCCTCCCCCTAGCCCTTTCTTGACTTGACAGTCTGTTTATAAGCCCTGATGAATTCTTGTGTAGCATCTTTCCCATCTAGACTGGGGTTCTCAAACTTTTAACAGGCATCATAATCAGCTGAAGGAATCAGAAAACTTTTTTTTTTTACACTGGCCATGCCAAGAAGCTTGCAGAATCTTAGTTTACCAACCAGGAATTGAGGAAGCATTGAGTCCTAACCACTGGACTGCCAGGAAATTACCTGTAGAACAGATTGTTAAGCACCACAAATCATCCCCCCTGAATTTCTCATTGAATATGTCTATAATGGATTTGAGAATTTGCATGTGGGAGTTCCCAGATAATGTTGATGCTTTTGTTCCCCATACCACACTTGAAGAACCTCTGCTTTATGCTTTACATTGAATTAATCCTTCTGACAGAACTCAAATTATGGTACATCCCTTATAAATTTTCCATGGTTCTTTGTTCCTTTCAGTAGAGAGTTCAGAATACCTTAAGCAAACATTCAGTACCCTAGAGTCTGATTTCAATCTGCTTTTTGACCTTCTCTCCCACTGTTTTCCCACATTCAAAGTCAGATTTAGACTTCAGTCCTAGTTCTGTTACATAGTTGGTTAATCTTAGGCCACCCCATGGGCTATGGCCTGCCAGACTCCTCTGTCCATGGAATTCTCCAGGCAAGAATACTGGACTGGGTAGCCGTTGCCTTCTCCAGTTGATCTTCCTGATTCAGTGATTGAACCCAGGTCTCCTGCATTGCAAGCAGATTCTTAACTGTCTGAGCCACCAAGGAAGTCAATTTTCCAAAACCATCTTTAAATTAGAATATTACTTCATAGTGTTGTAACCTGCATCTTTGCTTACCTCCCTTGGAATACTGTCTTTCAAAGCTCTTGTCCCCCTCTTCTGGGTTTTATCTCATTTTGAGACATTAGCTTACTTGATGTCAGTTCCTTTCCATTTTAATGAAGTTAACCTAATGAAGTAATCAGAAGTGTTCATATACCCAACAATTGGTTTTTTTCTCTCCATCTCCTTGTAAAGGATGAATAATTAATTTTTATTTTATTCCGTCAGACTCTTTCCTCAAAGGTAATTGTAAATATTTGGCCAAGTTAAGAAATAATTACGAAATTAAGTGGTATGTGGTACCTGCCCTCAGCTCTATGGAAGATATGTTAAAAGTAAGGAAATACGGCTCTTAATGACTTCTTTCTCTCAAATCCTGTTTGTAATAGTGCCTTGTGTATACGTGTATGTCACTGACTTTGTGGTCTCTCTTAGTTTACTAAATTGAATATTGACCATATGTCACTATTACAGACCAGAAGGGAAAGATTTCAGTATTCATCGACTTGTCCTGGGAACACACACGTCAGATGAACAAAACCATCTTGTGATAGCCAGCGTGCAGCTCCCTAACGATGATGCTCAGTTTGATGCCTCACACTACGACAGTGAAAAAGGAGGTAGGAGTCTCAATTAAAGGTGAAGGAAGGAATGATATTTATTTTGGTTGTATTTTCGTATCTCTGAATTATAAAAAAGTGTGTACAGTTTGATAACGTAGCCTCTCAAGTTAGGAACAAGATATTAAGCTTTGGAAAGCCTGATTTTTGGTGTAGATATTAGATGTCAGAAGACATGTAACATGTACTTGGTTCTGTACTTTTTCTATAAACTTTCTTCAACTAAATTTGGTGGTAGGGGAATTTCAAGAAGCTAAAATCCACCATATATTATTGCCGTGCGTGCTTGCATTCTCAACATAGAAGATACTGCCCGTGGGGAACTGAAAATTGATTCTCAGAGCGGGGTAAGTGTGAAAACAGTCTTATTCTTTGAACTGTTTCAAGCACAGATATACATAGCATGCATAAACAAACACACAGGTTATCTGTGGTGGTAGAATTTCATCAAGGTGTCAAAATATCTTACAGGGCAGTAATTGGGGGGGGGGGGATGATTGAAAAGCACTGGCTTAAATTACCCTTTCCAGGTTTAACTGGTAGAAAAGACTTAACTATGGCATTTGCTGTATAGTATATAAAAATTAAATAAGTGTTTAATTATATCCTATTTTTAGGTGATAACCTTAGGGCTTAACTATTCATGAATTATTTTTTTCCCTTTCAGAAGAGATAGAAATGAGTGGGTTTCCTTTATTGTTGTCCTTGAACTCAAAATTATTACCAAAGGTAGAAGATAGACTTTCAGTATTGAGATTTGTGGCCCCCCAAAATGAATGTGTAATGTTTTCTTATTTTAGATTTCTCCTGATTGATTAAATCCATTCCTTTATCTAAGTTTTTTTGAGTTCCAGTTATTTGCCAAGATTGTAATGTGTAGTTATTCTTTTGATCATTCCATATTTAGCTTAGCAGAATGCAAAATAAGTTCTTAGGATAAGGGCCAGCAAACATGATTTTGCATCATTGACCTCTGTGTGTGAACTATAGGATATGGTAACTGCAGAGATAGTCTCTGGGTAGGCATTAGTAGTGATGGAGGGGTCTACGCTTAAACTGCAAGGGGCATAGGTTCAATCCCTGATTGGGGAACTAAGATCTCACATGCTGCACAGCCAAAAATAGCGATTATTTGTTGTTGGAAAGAAAAGAATCAGAAGACTAGGGCCTGGGACCCTGTTGTGCTGCTCACTAGCTGTGTAGTTTAAGGATAAATCATTTAGCCTCCCTGAGCTTTTTTTTTTTTTATTAAGCCAAACTATCTTTAGGATTTTTAGTTACTTAGACATAAAGCAAATATTCTGATTGGTAATGCAATAAATCATCTTTAAAAATTGAAGCAGGGCTTTCCCTAGTGGTCCAGTGGTTGGGACTCCATACTTTCACTGTGGAGTGGGGGAGGGGGCTTGTTCCATTCCAGGTCTGGGAGATAAGATCTCACAAGCCCACGTAGTGCAGACCCAAAAAAAAAAAGCAACTATAATGTGAACCTCTCACCACATAAATCTGTCCTTTATGGATCACTGTTAAATTGTTAGTTTTCTGAATGATTTATCCCAATTGGAACACTCACTCAACAAATACGTTAAGTACTTCGGCTAGGCAGTTTTTCTTTGTACTGGGAATATAGCATAAAATATACTTCCTGGCCTCATGTATCCCAGCCATCTTTTCTGTTAGCATATGGGAATGTACCTCCTTTTGATGGCTGTATACTATGCTGTAGTTAACCATCCCTCAATTAACATTTAAGTGGTTTCCAATCCTTTGGCTTCAAAAATAGTTCTTGTGCAGATATCTTGCACAGTTTTGCTGTAGAACAGTTATCTAAATGGAGTGTTGATCAGTTGGCAAGAACATTTTCAAGTATGTTGTTATTGCTAAGTTGCCCTCCAAAAAAGACTCAATTTCACCAGTAGCAAATGTATTGATGTCTGTTTCTGCATGCCTTTACCAACATTGAATGCTATGCTCTCGTTTTATTTTGTTGTTGGAGGGGTGTTGTTTTTTCTTTCTTGGTTTTGGTTTTTATTGTGATTTGGTTTTTTAATGGCTGCTCCACAGGGCTTTCAGAATCTTAGTTCCCCCACCAGGAATCACACCAGCACCCTTGACAGTGGAAGTACAGAGTCCTTACCACCAGATACCCAGGAATTTCCTACCTTGCTTTTTAAGTTATTTGTGATGTTGGACTTATTTTAAAATATTTATCTTTTGTCTGTCTCTTAAGCTGCCTATTTATGTATTTTCCTTATTTTTTTCTTTTGAGTTAACTATATATGTAATGTTAGTTATCACTAACTAACAGGTTATAGAAATTTTTTTCCCTCTTTATTTTATAATCTTGAATCCTATTTATTTAAATTTATTTATGACTGTGCTGGATCCTTGCTGCTGGGTGGGTTTTTCTCTAGTTATGGCAAGGAAGGCTTCCTTGCGGTACACTGGCTTCTCTAATCGCAGTGGGTTCTCTTGTTGTGGAGCACAGGCTCTGGGGTGTATGGGCTTCGGTGGCTGTGGCTCCTGGGCTGTAGAGCACAGGCTCAATAGTTCTGGCACATGGGCCTAGTTGCTTTGCAGCATGTGGGATCTTCTCAGATCAAGGCTGGAACCCATGTCTCCTGCATTGGCAGGCGGATTCTTGACCACTGAACCACAGCTATTTAGTTGTGTTCTTTACCACTGAGTCTCCTGTTTACTTTAGAAGCTGTGAATTTTTAATTATCCACCTTTCCTCTGGGGTCCTTCAGATTTTGTCATTATTTGAAAGGCCTTTATCACTCCAAAGTTTTAAACTAGTTATCTGTTTTCTGGTACTTCTCTGTTTTGACCATTAAAATTAAAAATAGTTGATTTACAATGTTATTTCAGATGTTCAACATAATGATTCATTGGGTGTTTTGTTTTTACCCATATTTCATTAAGGCTACCACAACATTGGGTATAATTCCTTATGTTGTTGTTTAATCGATAAGTCTGTCCTATTTGCATGCCCATGGACTGCAGCACACCAGGCTTCCCTGTCCTTCACTATCTCCCGGAGTTTGCTCAAACTCATGTCCATTGAGTCAGTGATGCTCTCTAACCATCTCATCCTTTGCAGCCCCCTTCTCCATTTGCCTTCAGTCCTTCCCAGCATCTTCATATCTGAAGTTGTTGATATTTCTCCCTCAATCTTGATTCCAGCTTGTGATTCATCTAGCCAGGCATTTCACATGATGAACTCTGCATATAAGTTAAATAAGAAGGGTGACCATATACAGCCTTGACGTACGTACTTCTTCCCCAATTTGGAATCAGTCCGTTGTTCCATGTCTGGTTCTAACTGTTGGCTTCTTGACCTGCATACAGGTTTCTCAGACAGGGCAGGTGGTCTGGTATTCCCATCTCTTTAAGAATTTTCCACAGTTTGTTGTGCCACACAGTCAGAGGCTTCAGTGTAGTCAGTGAAGCAGAGAATTAGATGTTTTTCTGAAATTCTCTTGCTTTATCTCTGGTTCCTCTGCCTTTTCTAAACCTAGCTTGTACATCTGGAAGTTGTAAATTTTTGTAGATTGTCTATTTTGTTTTTTTGAGTGGCATCAAACCAATTTGCTTTTCTGATGATACCTTTATCCCCCAAATACTTAACTCTAGAGAAACTATAAAATAAAAGAATATACATGATATATTTGTATGACTGCATAGATCCCCCTATTTAATCCTCACAAGAAAACCAGGTAACTTCCCCTAAGGTTACATAGCATATCAGCTCCCATTCCTTCCTTTTCTCTTCCTTTTCCCTCTCCTTCCTTCAAATCACTCAGATGGCTGAACAGGCTTGGTGCTTAAAGGGGAGCAGGTGCTCTCTCCATATGGTCTCAACAATGGTGGAAGTAGATACATACTAATGTCTCTTAAAGCTTAAGTGGTTGTTACGTAGATCAATTCCTAGTCCCTCCTTGCTCTCAGATGAAGTGTCCTGGACTCTGAGATCGAACTATTAAAATTGATTACCATCTGCTTAACCCCATTTGATTTGAGGTAGTTGGTGACAGATAGCTTCAAAAGATGATTGAACTTTCAACATGAAAGAAAATAAAATTGGCTTAGGCTTGTTTTGACTTAAAAAAGAATTTGTGTATTTGTATTACATTCAGCCCAGCTATGGTCACATTTGAAGCCCTGGAAATAGATTAGGTTGGAAATTTTACTTCAGACTGTGTTACCAAGATCTTTAAATATCAACGAGTTTATTTTTAGCAACTTACTGGGGAATTGGTTTTGGGGGGGTGTTTGTTTTTAAATTATCTTTAGTCTTCTACTTCAGTTATATGTAATAAACTAGTATTAAGTCATGATGAAATAATTGGAATATTTGACTCAAGATGTTGCAACTTATTCTTAGTTTCAATATGTTTATGGACTACAAAAAATGGCGAAGTGGTAGAAATTAGAATGCTGGTTATCTAGTTTGTCCAGCAGTATTAGTTGGGAGGGATACAGAAGTGCCTTGTGGGAGGATGAGAGGGCTAGAGATGTCCCATGTTTTTATCTGGGTGGTAACTCCCCTGGTGTATGCATATGTAAAAATTCATCAGGCTACACAGTTGAAGCACATTGTTATATCTCAGTCTTTTTAAATAGTATTTTCCAAACAAAATAGGAATGTAATTAGACCTTGGTAATCATTCAGTTTATTGTACATTGATACCTCAGTCTTTCTTCCCTACATCAGATTTGGTGTTTTTGCTCTCACCTTGAATTTGGGCAGTCCCTGATTATCTGTTAAATAGATGAATCCTCATCTTCATAAATCTCAGTTGTGAATCCTCTAAGCTGATTTTTTTTTTAAACATGTACACACTGATATAGTTACTCATTTATTTATTTATTTTTGACTGCGCTGGTTCTTTATTGCTGCGTGTGGGCTTTGTCACTTGGAGAGAGCGGAGGCTGCTTTCTCGTTTCAGAGCACAGGCCCTAGGCGCATGGGCTTCAGTAGTTGCGCCACAGGGGCTCATTAGTTATAGCTTGCAGGCCCTAGAGCATGCAGACTTCAGTAGTTGTGGCATACAGGCTTAGTTGCTCTGTGGCGTGTGGAATCTTCCTGGACCAGGGACTGAATCCAACTTCCCTGCATTGGCAAGCGGATTCTTATCCACTGTGCCACCAAGAAAGGTCCTAAGCTGAGTTCTTACTATTGTACTTCAACTGCAGGTAGCAGGGGAGAGGGTGCCTCTGATTAGTAGTATGTTGTTGTTGTTTAGTTGTTAAGTCTTACCTTGACTCTTTTGCAAGCCCATGGACTGTAGCCCACCAGTATCCTCCATGTATGGGATTTCCCTGGCAAGAAATACTGGAGTGGGTTGCCATTTTCTTCTTTGGGGGATCTTCCCTACCCAGGGATCAAACCTATGTCTCCTGCACTGGCAGGCAGATTCTTTACCACTGAGGCACCAGGAAAGCCCTAGTAGTATGTAGCTGATAAACTGTGTGCTTATCTCCTTGTCTTTGGACTGAAAGTTCTTTGAGATCACATATCCTAATCATGCCTTCTTTTTGCAATGTGGGTATTTGTGGTCTAGAATTCCAGAGGGATTTTTATTTAATGTTTTTCTTTCCCCCCTCTTTAAGAATCTGTTTTGAACTGTTTTTAGGCTTTTAGCTTGTTTGAACCACTGCTTTTCAATGTATAAAGTTATTTTGAGGTTGAATGTTATCTGCTAATCATATTACCCAACTTACCAAACCTGTGTCTCCTGCATTGGCAGGTGGATTCTTTATACCATTGAGCCACCAGGGAAACCCTTGCCAAGGTTTATATAATGACAAATTATATTCTTAAACATTTTATAATGGTACTTGGGAGAATTCTGTAAGTGCATACAGTAGTCAAATGTGAATAAAATATGTTTTTGTCTAGTCCTTGCCTACCTGGTTTATTTCAGCCAAGGACTCTGGTTGGCAAGTGTGAGTGGGGGGTCAGGAAAATTGAACCAGCAGTTGTGGCTCTGTTTTTCCTCACTGATAAGAGGAAAGATGTCAGTATTTCAAAAAGGTTACCCCAAACTGGAGATTCAAATAGTCAAGAGGAGGGACTCTTTAGTACCTAGCACACTGTGTATGTACTTGATATTCATTAAAATAGTAACTTAAGATTTTATTTATTAAAAAAAAAAAAGAAAAAAAGACTTTATTTATTGAGCATAGTTTGTTTTTTTCTTTTTGATTAAGTGAGGCTTAAAAGCCACTTAGTGAGAGTCTTTCAAGTGGAGTCAATAGTGTTTCTTACTTTTAGATAGCGATACAATACTTATTAGGTATATAATTACCAAAATCATTTTAGGCATAGCTGAAAGAGTATCATAGCCGAAAGGGATCAGAAAAATGGGGATTCGTTTTAGGTTCTGCTGTGGTCATGTCACCGTGAGCAAATTAACGTAGGTCCTCTTTTTCCCATGTGAAATATTTGGAGATAATTCTTCCCTACTCTGTAGAGTTATGGTAAGGAATCAATGAAATAAGGAGTGTGCTCTATATATTGCTAATAAATATTGATACTGCTTCTAGTATTATACCAGTTCATTTATTAAAAGCCTTGCCTCTGTGAAACTTTGAGTGACATAGAGTACTTCTTGCTTTGTCCTCATTTGCAATTAACATCTTATTTACAGAATTTGGAGGTTTTGGCTCGGTTAGTGGAAAAATTGAAATAGAAATCAAGATCAACCATGAAGGAGAGGTAAACAGGGCACGCTATATGCCCCAGAATCCTTGCATCATTGCAACAAAGACTCCATCCAGTGATGTTCTTGTTTTTGACTATACAAAACATCCTTCTAAACCAGGTATCTTCTCTCTCCTATTCAAATACAAATGATATATCACTACAGGAATACATTGCTTCTCTTAGTTTTAATTGCTAACTTATTCTTTGTGTATCTTAACATCCTGTGAATTATGTTGATGTGTGGGTACTACCTCTTCATCCTTCTTCCCTACATCTGGAAAAAGAAATTGTTTTTTTATATAGAACAGAATGTGCCGCTTTTAAATATTATCTGTTTGGTCATAGTCTGTATTTCTCATAAAAAATAAGAGCTTTAGACCTCTTGATAAAAAATTTCATTATGCTAAGTAGGTCCAGTGAGGCAGTGGACTGGATAGTCTTGATGTGTCTGTTACTTTGTAGACCCTTCTGGAGAGTGCAACCCAGACTTGCGTCTCCGTGGACATCAGAAGGAAGGCTACGGGCTTTCTTGGAACCCAAATCTCAGTGGGCACTTACTGAGTGCTTCAGATGACCACGTGCGTATCCTTCCCAGTGTGAAGCACATCTGGGCTAGTTGTATCAGTGTTTTTCCTCTGGGGTATATGAGGAAGTGAGACTCTTTCTTTTATATAATAGTTCATTTTTCTCATTTAAGACCATCTGCCTGTGGGACATAAGTGCTGTTCCAAAGGAAGGGAAAGTTGTGGATGCGAAGACCATCTTCACAGGGCACACGGCAGTAGTAGAGGATGTCTCCTGGCATCTGCTCCATGAGTCCCTCTTTGGGTCGGTTGCTGATGATCAGAAACTCATGATGTGAGTTGAATCCATCTTTTTCTCAATATATTATCTAAGTTGTATAATATTTGACTATCCATTTCAAGCTTTTTTTTCCCCCTGTTTTTTTTTTCTTTCACTGAAGCTGGGATACTCGTTCAAACAATACTTCCAAACCAAGCCACTCAGTTGATGCTCACACTGCTGAAGTGAACTGCCTTTCTTTCAATCCTTATAGTGAGTTCATTCTTGCCACAGGATCAGCTGACAAGGTTAGTGTGATTTACTTTTACAAAAAGACTTAGGGTGGATTTCTCTGGCTTCTTTTGAATGCACGGAGATCTTTTAGTTGTGGATTTTCTTTTTCTCATTAAAAAAAATTTTTATTGATTACTCTTGCTTTCCTTTTTTGTACATAAGACTGTTGCTCTGTGGGATCTGAGAAATCTGAAACTTAAGTTGCATTCCTTTGAATCACATAAGGATGAAATATTCCAGGTAAGAGAAACTAATGCTCCTAGTGTTTTTAATCAACCTTATGCCTGACGTGTGTCTCTTCCCTTATTTCCATTCCTTTGTAACTTGCCGTATCTATTATAATTTCACAGTTCAGTCCTAAAGTACTGACTCCCAAGTTTTCTGCCTAATCAGTTTAATTAAGCTCCTTTCTTAATATGCAGAACCCTCTGACTCAGTTCAAGAAATATTTGTTACATTATGTTCAAAACTGAATGCACAGGCACTGTGTGTAATATTGAAAGTACTTGGGTAAATTGTGTGGGTGAGCTGTACTTTAGTTCTTAGGTCAGTGTTGGATAACGTTTGGCATTTATTTGTTTGTTTTGGCTGCGTCAGCTCGCCATTGCAGGCATCTTCTGTTGCATTGCACAGGCTTCTCTAGTTGTGGCTTGTGGGTTTTTGTTGCCCTGCGGTATGTGGGATCTTAGTTCTTGATCAGGGATCAAACATTTGTCCCCTACATTGTAGGGTGGATTTTTAACCAATGGACCACCAGGGAACTCCCCTCTCCTTAGTTTTCTAATTGATAGATTTTTTTCTTAACGTATAGGTTCAGTGGTCACCTCACAATGAGACTATTTTGGCTTCCAGTGGTACTGATCGTAGACTGAATGTCTGGGATTTAAGGTATGTCTTGTTAAATTACTCTTTGTGAAGTTCTTTTTTTATACTTTCCAGAATTACTCAAGGTATATTTAACTTAAAAAAAAACTTTTTTGTGCTAGTAAAATTGGAGAGGAACAATCCCCAGAAGATGCAGAAGATGGGCCACCAGAGTTGTTGGTATGTTACAGATATTGAGCACAACTGAAATAGTTCATGATTTATTGTCCTCTTATCTGCTTTTCATCTCTGTTTTCCTCCCTCTTTAAGTTTATTCATGGTGGTCACACTGCCAAGATATCTGATTTCTCCTGGAATCCCAATGAACCTTGGGTGATTTGTTCTGTATCAGAAGACAATATCATGCAAGTGTGGCAAATGGTAAGTGTTTCGATAGATGAAACCTAGTATTACTGTGTTTATATATACGTCAGTGCAGCTGGCAGCTCTGTTCCGTTTACTCCCACCATGTGACTTCACCTGTACATTATTAAGTGGCTGCTCTTATCTGGTTGTCCCAGTGTCAACATCAAAGAGAACCATTTCTCCATGAAACTTGCCTAGATTTCAAAAACATTCCCTGCCTTTTTATGCCTCAGTTGAAGGTGATCACCCTGCTTTGAATTTTCAGAGCACTTGGGATTTAATAAAAATAATTGTAATGTCTGATAATGTTGCAATCCAAGAAATGATTGCCTTCTGGGCATGGATGGTGGCGATATTTGCACACACAATGTGAATGGACTTAATGCCACTGAACTGTGCAGTTAAAAAATGGTTACGATGATAGACTGTGTTGTGTGTCTTTTACTACAGTTTAAAAAACAATAGCATGACTTTTAAATGACAGTGGCTGAATAAATGAAAATTATTCTAAAGAAATATTTAAATTGTCTCAGAGTAGATCTAGAACCAGGAAGAAGCAAATGCCAGAGGTGAGATTTTGGTTCAGCATGAGGAAAAACATTTTGATATTCAGAGCTTTCCTATTAATGCTGTTAATCAAAAAAAAGTAAGATGGGAATATTTGTGTCCTATGAGATTAATACATGTTCTGCATCCATACTTTGGAATATTTATGTATCAAAAAGAAGTATACTAGTTTTGTAAGCTATTCATGATACACTGATAAGCTGGAAAAAAGCAGATTGTAGAACAGCATGATAGAATTTCCTCGTATTAAAATTTGGGTTTCTAGTCTTATGTTTAATTGTATGTAACTATTTGATAGTAGGCTATTTACCAAAATGTGGTTGGTATGTTTAGGGAATGCTTGTACTCTTGAGATTTCCTGCGTAGCAGGAGTTTCTATTGCTATTTATAAGTAGCCCCTTGTGCCCAAACTGGGGCAGAGCGGGGCAGCAAGGTTGTGAGAAAATTTACAGCCAAGTGGGACAAAGTGCTTGGGTAGCCTGAGCTATCAGAGCTTGACACTGGCCTCTGAAGTCTTGTGGGCGTGAGCCCTTGGTCACAGATCTGCCTTCAGGTGGTCAGCATCAGGATTGAACTGTTAGACACCCCATTGGTGTCAGGGGAAAAGATACCACACAACTGTTGTCAGACTGCTCACACAATTGTATACATTCTTTGTCCCTGTAGTCAAGTTATAAGCTACGACTATCCCATCCTCTGCAGCATCTGTCCTAGTGGTTCGTGCATAGTAGATACTAAGAAAAGCCATGTAGTACATGTAGAGTTAACTTTATGCAAGAACAGTTTCTCTTTTAAAAATATTTATAAATTGAGATTTGATTTTGAAACATGGTTTTTTTGCGGCCTGGGGATTCTTTTCTTCCTCCATGTACAATTCAGCGAATTTTAGTGTAGTCACAGAATTGTGCAACCATCACTACAGTTAGTTACCCCAGAAACCACCCCCATACCCAGTAGTCATCCCTCCTGTTTGCCTCTAGTCCACCCAGTACTAGGCAGCCATCACCCTACTTTTATTTATCCATTCATCAGTTGATGGACATTTATGTTGTTTTTACTTATTATTATGATTAATGTCTGATTAAAAGATTCAAGGTTAAAGATTCAAGGTTGATTATCAAGACAAACAGTAACCATACTTCAGTTTTTGGGGAATATCTTAATGGGGAAGTGGTTGGCGTATGGCCAACTGCCTGTTTTTATTAGCCCACAACTATACTCATCCATTTGCAGGTGTCTGTCTGCTTTTAGCAAACCACGGCAGAGTTGAATAGTTAAAACAGACTATATACCCCACAGACTGTCTTCCTGGCCTCATCTATTTTCAGCCTTAACTTCAAGAAGTAACCTTCATGTTTACTCAGTGTTTACTTTTCTCTTTGTTTTTGGCAGGCAGAGAACATTTATAATGATGAAGACCCTGAAGGAAGTGTGGATCCAGAAGGACAAGGATCTTAGATCATGTCTGCACTTGTGATTTTTAGACTCCCCTTTTCTTCCTCTCAACTCTGAGATTGATTTAACACTGGTTTTGAGACACAGACTTTGTTTGGTTATCCCTCTATAATAAGTTCTATCAACAATGTTATTAGTCCAAACAGAAGGTGTTTTCTAAATATTAACTCGGGGCTTCTTGATTCAGCAAAGCCACAGACTTATATTTAAATTTTCTTTAGAAATTTTCTAGTAACAGAGGTCTAAAAGTAGCCACAAAAGGGGGAATATTGTGTGTGGTTATTTTTCTTCTTATGCTATATCCCCAAGTTTTTCAGACTCATTTAAGTAAAGGCTAGAGTGAGTAAGAAATAGAGCCAAGTGAGGTAGGTGTCTGAGCCATGAAGTATAAATACTACAAGATGTTGTTTTTATTCAGGAAATAGGGGAGATTCAAGTCATACAAATTCCTACACGCCAAACTTTCCAGGATACACATTTCCTTACATAGACCAGTCTCCTCTCAGTTTATTCAGTTAAGTCAAAACAATGTGTTCCTTCTTCCCCATATATTTTTGCTTGTTAGTGTATTTCTTGAGCTGTTTTCATATTATTTCTTTCCTTTCTGTGAAATGGTTTTTAAAAAACACTTGGGACCACCAAGTTGTAAAGATGTATGTTTTACCTGACAGTTACACCAGGTAGACTGTCAGTTAAGTTGAGAAGAGTGAATCAATAGCTTGTATTTGTTTTTAAAATTAAATTAATCCTGGATAAGAGTTGCTTTTTTTTTTTTTTAAGGAGTTAGTCCTTGACCACTAGTTTGATACCATCTCTATTTTGGGTGACCTGTTTCACCAGCAGGCCTGTTACTCTCCTTGACTAACTGTGTAAGTGCTTATAATGGAATAAATTGCTTTTCTACATAACCCCAAGCTGATGGGTTTTATTTAGTGTACAACATTCGTCAAACACCAGTCTCTGGCTTTGAGAAGAGTTGTTCAGATGACAGTTATTTTCTGTGGTCTTTGACTACCAAGAGCAGAATTAAATATAGTAGACCCAGAGGTATAGAAAAGAGCTTTACCCCTTCCCCAGGGAAGCAAAAGACTAAAACCCTGCATCAGGTGTACAGATGAGGCTTTGGTAAAAATAACATCCTTTGAAATCTTATCTCTAGAGAACCACATGAACTTTCAAGAATGTTAGAGGCAGTGTGGCAGAGAGAATTTAAGGCAGAATTTAAATTTTGAAAAGGTGTTTGACCTTTTCTCATAGAGGTTGAATCTCCTCAGTGTATTTCACTGGGGCCTGTACTTAAAGATTAAAAAAGTAGGCTCTTGAAAGCCAAGTACCGTAACCAGATAAAATGCTTGGTTCTTTGCCAAACACCCAGTCTAACTGAATAGATCACTCTCACCCAAAATCATTTTCATAAGGTAAGATATTTTGGGAAAGCTGGATTGGTTTTTTTTTGTTTGTTTTTAAGTGAGTAGTTCTTCTAGAGTATAGTGAAAATACCTTGACACAAGAGTAAACCTACATGAATCAGCATAGATTTAAAAACTTTGTAAAGGAATTCAGTTAAAGTATAACACAGCACAAAAGGATCCAGATTGTAAACCATATACGGTTTACCCTTGAACAACATGGGTTTGAAGTGCACAGGTCCACTTAACACAGATATTCTTCAATAGTAAATAACAGAATCCATAGAGGTGAAGGAATCTTTGATACAGAGGGCCAACTAAGTTATGTGCAGATTAAGCCCCACATTGTTCAAGAGTCAACTGTAATGAAAATAGGGTGCCTTTTTTACTTCACCTGTGTTCCCGAAAAACTTTCTGGTTTGGGTCAACACAAGGCAAGCTACGTTTTTCACAATACTAGAGTGTGTCCACACATTCATCCTTTACTCCGTGTGCCTGTGGAAGGTTGCTGATGGCTGACAGGAGACTCATTTTTCTGTTCCTCAGTGCACTGAGATCAGTACCAATAACGTATGAAATAGAATACAGCTAAGAGTGGACTGACAGTATTCTGCCTCCAGCCAGCCCTAGAATCTTTTTAAACAGGTCAGCCAGTATTTGTAACTTTCCCAGAGAGAACTGCTTGCCAAATCCATGACACACCCTTCTCTGTTTAGAAAAAAGTATGTCCAGAGGGTACTTAGTGATCCTTTGCTAAGAAGTTTTTTTTGTTTCTTGGTTACAGATTCGGCAGTATGTTTCTAAACAGCCCCTGTAAAGTTGAGAGAAAAAAAGGATAAGTTTAAACTTTACAACTTAAAATAATACAGTATATAATAAAGTTTTTGTGGATTTTTTTTTTGGCTGCGCTGTGTGGCTTGCAGGATCTCAGTTCCCTGACCAAGGATTGACTAGGCCCTGGAGCATTGAGTCCTAACCACTGGACCACCATGGGAATTCCCAGTATAAAGTTTTTAACAATGAATTTCTGAAGCTTAGTGCAGATATGTTAGAGCTTACTAGAGTGATTTCCATCTAATCAGGGATGACTTTGGTAGGGGCTCACTAAAAATTTCATCTGCCCACATTAACTTTACACAGGTATTACAAGATCCGAAATTCTGTAGTTTTGATTCTTTGGATTAATCATTGCCTTCTCCCAGTTGTACTTTTCATCTGATCCACACAAAGGTGTTTAGCAGCTCGTTTTCTTCACTTACAGGGTTCTAGTAATCTCAAACAATAAGCATGGTCTGTTAGCCTGGATAAAACACGGTAGAAGAAAATTCTAGTATGGGAGTTCCCTGGTGGTCTAGTTGTTAAGATTCGGTGCTTTTGCTGCCGTGGCTGGGATTCAATCCTTAGTCGGGAACTCTTGGAAACTGCAGAGGAGCAAAAAAAAAAAACAGTAATTTAGGAAAAAGCATCAGTTACAATAGTTAAGAATTTGTATCCAAGATGTAGGATTAACTAGGAAATTAGTAAAAACTTATGGACTTAATCTAGTACCCAATTTCATCTTTTTTAATCTTTAGTGTCTTTATCCAAGAGAATCTAGGACTTTATAAAGAATATGAGGACATATTGGAATGTAAAGAATCACTGGATAGGTATGTTGCTTGTTTCACAAACTAAGCAATAATCATGTCCTTTGGTCTATAAACAACACCCTCTTCAGCTTTTTAAATGACTTGTTAACAGGTTACTTTAGCCTTCTTGGCCTTCTTAGTCATAGTCTGAATTAGATGTCCTAACTGCCCTCTCTGCTATTCTAAGGAAACTGTTTATGAATAGCAGATGGGGTCAGGTAGGGTGAGGAAAGTAAGAATGCATAGAGCCTAGATGTTTTATCCGGTTCCGGATTTCCTGGTGACAATCAGCGTGTTTTAAGTCCTACTAGAAACTGAAACATTGCAAAGGAAGCCTGAATACTTGAACCAGGCAACTTGGAGGTATGTGTCCTCCTGTTAGTCCTAAATGATGTAATTTGTTAATAGACACAATTTTTTTTTTTTAAGCATTAGTCTTGTTAGGAAAGCGACAACAAGGCAGACACCAGTCTTGTAACCACAAGTATCACCTTGAGACTGTGTCTCGATTCCACCTGCCTCAGAAGTGGGAGCATTAGCCTGTTCTAGGCTCTTAGGTAGCATAGCCCTTCAAAAAAAAAAAAAAAAAAAACCATTTTCCTTCTGTTCATGGATGAGCACAATTTGACAGTTTCCCCCAATTTTTTTTTTTCCTGCTTTTCACTGTCAAGAGAAATTTCTCATGAGCAGCATCTGCCCTCCCCACCATCCCCTCAGCCAGTGTTGGTTGAGATTTGGGGAGCAGCAAAAACTGACTTGTAAGTTGCGAGCTCTTCAGCAAGGCTGACTCTTAGCTGCTCCATCTCTTTGTTCTTCTGTTGCTGGAGTTGCACCCCGCTTCTTAGCTGCCTCTGTCGTTCTTCCATTTCTTCCAGCTGTTCCTGCATGAGGGCCAAGCACATCTCTAATGAGCCAAACAATAAAAACCTGACGTCCATTATTATAAAGCATTTCTTTACACACTAATTTCCATAGCAGTGTTGAGATTGAGAAAATGAGATTCAGAGAACGTGTTTTGATGTTTTTGAAAATGGTGACCCAAAAGCAGTCTTGCCTGAAGTACTGGGGAGGATTTTGACCACCTAATTGGTGAACTAAGAATTTTTATAGACCTTTAATGTGAAGTTTGTTTTCATTAAGATAATCAGTTTTTATAGTACCCTACAACTGTAAGCAGGTATCTTTGAATAACTGTATTTGAAGCCCCTTGAAGTCAGACATAGCTTTACTTAGTACTTACCACAACATGACATGCAGGTAGATGCTATATTAACGAGGGTATCATAGTTGTTAATTTCCTGTATCCTTTGCTTATTATATCAGGGCAATTTGTTCTGAAGTGCTAATTTGGAAAATGAAGGTGCTATACCC
Source organism: Cervus canadensis (assembly GCF_019320065.1). Lineage (NCBI taxonomy): Eukaryota > Metazoa > Chordata > Mammalia > Artiodactyla > Cervidae > Cervus > Cervus canadensis. The sequence continues at coordinate 14,471,910 of NC_057409.1, forward strand.
TGGAGGACCTTGGGTCTCAGATAACTTTCCCATTATGCCAAAACCAGGCGGGATCATTCTACAAATTTTCTCTGCAGATTAATGTCTGCGGAATGACGTCAAGGAAGATGTCAGCAAGTCAGTCTGTGGCTTGGCTGCTAGCTGGCGTGGATCCTCAGAAAGCATGGGGGAGTTGGGAAGGAAAGGGAGTGCTGAAATTGGAAGGCGTATTTTTAAGGGGCAGTGACTTCATTTCAGATTTTGAAGAATAGTAAACTTGGAATCCAGTTCGGGCACATACTCTTGATGGTGGTCGCTCAGTTGTGTCCAACTGTTTGCAACCCCATGGGCTCTGTAGCGCACCAGGCTGCTCTGTCCATGAGACTTGCCGGGCAAGAATACTGGAGTGGGTTGCCACTTCCTTCTCCAAGGGATCTTCCCCACCCAGGGATTGAACCTGCGTCTCCTGCATTGCAGGGGGTTTCTTTACCAACTGAGCCAACAGGGAAGCATGTTCTAAATAGAATGATCTAAATAATTTGTTCTCTGAGTCATCCTTGGTATACCCGAGGCATGTCAGTCTGCAGTGTTTGATACTGTTAGCTGAATCTCCGCTTTCATCATACATTGTTCAAAGGTCTTTTTTTTAGTGCCTAGTCAGGTGGCACAGTAGTAAAGAATCCACCTGCCTATGCAGAAGACTCAGAAACTCGGGTTTGATCCCTGGGTTGGGAAGATCTGGAGTAGGAAATAGCAACTCACTCCAGTATTCTTGCTTGGGAAATCCCATGGACAGAGGAGCTTGGCTATAGTCCATGGGGTCACTAAGAGTCAAACATGACAGCTCCATCCAACACAACCATACTTTGGCACCATGCAGAGATGGGGCCTTACCATCTAAGCATGTTATCTAAAAGTATTTGCATACCTCTGTGCCCCGGTTTCCCAAGCCTTGCTATCTAGTAAACCTGTCATTTACTGGATATACAAAAGAACATGCTTGTAAAGACAATCTGTACTGTCACTGATAAGCTCTTGACAGGGAGACGCTGTCACAGAATGAAGCATTACTACAGTGACAGAAATGAAGGACAATCTCCATTCTTAATTCTATGTAGCATCATTGGGTTAATTTTAAAAACTGCTCTATCAGGACTTCCCTGGTGGTCTAGTGGTTAAGACTATGCTTCTACTGCAGAGGGGCACGAGTTTAATCCCTGGTCAGGAAACTAAGGTCCCACATGGCCAAAAAAAAAAACCCCACATTTTATCATTCAGTCTTTCATAGGCTTTCTTTAGTCTGGCATTCAGACTCCTGCTATTTTGACCCTCACTTCTAACTAGGACCTCCATTACTCCTCTAGTCTAGACTGTCCAGTATGGAAGTCACTAGCTACACGTGGCTTTTGTTTTGTTTTGTTCTTATGGCCATGCTGCCTGGCATGTGGATCTTTAACTCCCAATCAGACTGTAGGTGCTTAGATCTTAGTATGTCTGGCACCCTCCATATAATGCTTATTGGTGTGAAGCATGCAGATAGTAAGCATATTCCATCTTTTGGCACTGGAAGTCTTCCAACTTCAAGGTAAAAACTTGATCATTCTCAGCAAACTCACCCCACCCCCTGCAACCAGTCACCAAATTCTGCCCATTTTACCTCACATCTCTCTCCTCTCCCACTAAGTGGTCTTTCCAGGCTCTTTCAATTTGCCCTCCACACTGCCACTTAGAGTGCACCATTAGAAGTGCTTTACAGATACTATTAACAAGCTCATTCCTTGCAGCAGACCCATTAATCCCATTTCACATGTGAAGGAGCCGAACCACAGGCTAGTAATTTGTCCAAGGTTTCCCAGTTAGTGGTAGAGCCAGGATTTGCCATTAACTTAGAGCTTATACTCTAACAGTTGCTTTATTGCCTTTTTTTTTTTTAATTTTTTTAAATTTTTTTTAAATTTTTTATTAGTTGGAGGGCTTTATTGCCTTCACATAAATAGATATAAAAGTAGAGATAGATAATATAGATGCATGGGTGCTAAGTTGCTTCAGTAGCGTGCGACCCTGTGGATTGTAGCCTGCCAGGTTCCTCTGTCCATGGGATTCTCCAGGCAAGAATACTGGAGTGGGTTGCCACGCCCTCCTCCAGGGGATTTTCCTGACCCAGGGATTGAATCCACGTCTTTTAACATCTACATTGCTAGGCAAATTCTTTACCACTAGCTCCACCTGGGAAGTCCAGATACACAGATAGGCGGACTCTTAAATGGTCTTCAAACTTTTCCATGAAACCCCAGGAGGAGGCTGGAGTGTACATGTCACTTTAGTTAGTAGCTCTACTTTTACCTGGTTTTTTTTTTTTTTATGTTTACATGTTGCCATTCCATATAACATTGTTTTGGGGAAAGAGTCTGTGGCTTTGAAGAAAACCTTTTTAGGAAAACCACTGACCTAAAGAATACATAAAGCCCTTTACAATCTGGTCCCATGCTACTTCTCCAGCCTCATCCACTCCTCAGATTTGTTATGGTCCAGCCACACTTCCCATAACATGTCTGTGTTTTCATGCTTTATGAGCTGTTCCCTTGGCCTAGAATGGTCTTTGTCCCTTGTCGACACAATGAATTCATTCTTTAAGACTCAGCTCAAACACCTTGTAGTGTGAACTTGAACTAGATTTCCCAGGGTTACATCCCACCTCCATCCCTTCCTAGCTGTGTAACCCTGGACAAATGACTTCTCTGACTCACCTGTTTACTTGTTTCTCAAATGGTGACCAATAGTTATACCTATCTCAGAGGTAAGAATTAAATGAATTATTACATGTAAAGAACTTCGATTATACACTAGCTATTTTTAATCCTCGTAGGAAATTTCCCCCTTATTTCCCCAAGGGTAATTATACCTGCTTCATCAGTACAATGCTTTATTCCTACAACTATTACATTGTCTATGACATTGAAGCATGTTAATTATTTCATTGATTTTAAAACTCACACTTTACATACTTAGATCAGGAGGTCTTAGATTTTAGGAAGTTTTATCTCATATCCTTCCTGTACTATAAACTTTTTTATCAATTTTTTCTTTTTGGTTCTTTTTCTGTTTTTTTTTTTTTAATTTCTTTTTGTTTATTTATTATTATTTTTTAATTGAACTATAAACTTTTTGAGGACCGTGACTGCCACCCCTACCCTTTACCACGAGTTTGCATCTCTTGCCAGCACATAGCTCATTGCCTGGCACAAAAAAAAAAAATTGGCTAAATATTTGTTGAATGAATGGGTGATAGTGATGAAAGCAAATTTAAAGTCACCAGTGTGAGGTGTACCCTTGAAAAGTAATCAGATGCCATACATGGCCTTTGGCAAACAGCTTAGGAAGAAATCATTTCAGAAAGAAGAATTATCTCTTTCAGACCTTTTTTCCTACTTTAATTGTGGTATAGAAATAGACTTTCATCAGGGTTGTTTCTCATAGAGTGATCTTTGGAAAGCTGCACAGATAATCAAATCTGAAACAAATCCAGTATAGTGATGCAAATCACTGGGGAAACAGTTCTAGAATTCTAACACTATATAAGGAAATTCCAATCCCAAGGATTCTCTACTTAGTGCATCACCATGTGAGTTAGCCTTGTCTGAAATCTAAGCATCCTCTGACTTCTCACCTCTCTGCCCCGCTCATTCTGTAGTCAAAATTATTCTATGTTCATTCTTGCTTCCCTTCCTTTTATTTTGCTACCATTGTTTCCTCTTACCTGTAGTAGTTCCTAATCAGTCTCCCTTGCCTCTCATCTCTAGCCCATTTTACACACTGCCACCAATAATGTTTCTTAAAGGAGAGTGAGGGGGACTTCCTGGTGGTCAAGTAGTTAAGAATCTGCCTGCCCTGGTCCAGGAAGATTCCACATGCTCAGAGCAACTGTCCCCATGGCCACAACTCCTGACCCCTGCTCCAGAGCCCAAGAGCCGTAACTACTGAAGCCCTTGGGCCTAGAGCCTGCGCTCCCAAATGAGAAGCCACCACAAGGATCTCGTGCACCGCAATTTAGAGTCGCCCCTGCTCACTACAACTAGAGAAAGCCTACATGCAGCACCGAAGACCCAGTGTAGCCAAAAATAAATACATTTTTTAACTAAAAAAATAAAAGAGCGAGGATCATGTTAATTCCTCGATTAAACATCTTTAAGGGGCCAGCTGACCACTGAATAAAGTCCAAACTCCCTAGGCTGGATTTTAAAGTCTAATAGGATCTGCCCTGACCTACCTTCACAGTTCAACTCACCTCTCAGTTTTTCACTTTTTGCCTGCAGCCAAGTTACTAATTATATTTTTTATATCTATTGGATTAAATAATATGTTAAAATTACCTTCACCTATTTCTCTTTTATGTGGCTATTAGAAAATTTAAAATGATATTTGAGGCTTGCTTTATATTTATGTTGGACAGCACTGGTCTAGATCTTGCCTATACTTCAGTACTTAAATAACACTGTCTTCTGTTACAGGTTCTCTGATTTAATCCATGGCTAAAAATAATCTCATTATCCCATAGCACTCTTATCTGTACCTCTCTTAAATCACATGTTACTTTCTACCCTGGGTTACAGTTATTAAAGTAACATCTGATTGAGTATCAGCTGTTAAGAATAGTATTTGTTTATGCAAAAATAATTAGCACCCTTTCACTAGATTATGACCCAGTAAAAAAAACAGTGCAGTGGAGGTGGGGGTCATTGTTGGGTGAGTAAATACGTATAGTTTGAAGGCATTCAATACTATGACCCCCAAACCCTATTGTTTTAATAATAAAAGCTATAGAAAGCTTGACAAAATCTTCAGTGAAGTGAATGCAGCCATTTTCAACAGAGGACATCTTCCTTATGGATAAGTCGAAATCTCTGGGATTTTTAAGTTCATCCAAAAAAATGTGTGTGTCAAAAGACAAAAATACTGCTGTGAAAAGCACCACAGTGTGGTCTTATGGCGCCCAGCAGCAAGGAAGTCAGACTTAACTGACGCATACTCTGAGCCTGGTGGCAGAGATAAGTAAAACATACTCCCTACCTTCTGAAAGCTCGGTCTGTGGGGGAGAGAGAACTGTTTATGCACGTAGTGTTTAGATCCCATTTTGTTCTAAAAGGGATTAGGACTGGCTCACAATCAGAAATAGCTTGAATACGATTGAAATGGTGACAAATGCACAAAAAAGGAAAAGGAGGGATAGAGGTTTATAGATTTCATCCCAGCTTTTTAAGACTGGAAAACTTCAAAACAGAGATCAGATAGGTGGGACTTGAGAGTGAATACCGGGGAGGGGAAAGAATGAATTCTATCTGGCCTCATTCCCTTCTGCTCTATCTAAACCCAAGGGCGATTCACTCAGAATCGGAAAATGGTGCTGTGGAAAGAGCACTTAAATATTTGGGGTTGGTCAGACTAGAGCTCAAATTACTCCGACTCACTGAGCCTCAGTTTCCTCATCTAGGAAAAATGATAATAGTTGACTTGGAGGATTAAAGAAGATCATAGGTGTAAAAGTGTCATGGAAACTAAGAGTGCAGGTAACTGTCAGCCCTAGCAGGCCTGAATGAATGAAATGGAAAATGGCTTAAAGAAGCAAGTGACTGGCCCATGGGACAAATTGCTCTTCCCACATATGCTAGCCTGGTGGCTCAGACGGTAAAGCGTCTGCCTGCAATGCGGGAGACCGGGTTCTGTCCCTGGGTCGGGAACATCTGGAGAAGGAAATGGCAACCCACTCCAGTACTCTTGCCTGGAAAATTCCATGGACAGAGGAATCTTGTAGGCTACAGTCCATGGGAGTCCCAAAGAGTTGGACACGACTAAGCGACTTCACTTCACAAAAGCTAGCATCCTTCAGCCCACAGACATTTGGCCCAGTCCCCTTTTCCTCCCTAAACTAAAAGACTGGCCTTCCTCCCATGCCCAGTGGGCCTACCCGGTACTGCTGCACCTCCTCGTCCCGTTTTTGCCTCACAAGGGTGATCTGGTCCTCCAGGTTCCTGTTTTGCAGGTGGAGCTGCTGGGCTTGTGTCTGCAGTGGTCTCAGGGCCTCCTTCATCTCCTGGATCTCGGCCTGGGTTTTCTGCAGAGCTTTGGCCGCAGCTTCTTTCCTCTCTAGGAGCCGCAGCAGCTGAGGCTCGTACTCCTCTTCCAGGCCCTGGCGGCTCTCTGCCATGAGGCTCTCGAACCGGGCAGAGAGCCGCCGGCTCTCCTGGAGAAAATGCCCATCCCTCTGACTGGGAGGTGCTTCGAGCTGTTGCCGTAACTGCTCCTCCTGCTTCTGATAGGCCTCCCGGAGCTGGATTAGCTCCTCTGAGAGCTGGGCCGCCCGGGTGGTCAGCGCTTCCCGGAAATCGGCAAACTGGGCCACGTCCTGCCGGCGGCACTCCAGCTGGTACTGGTAGGCCACGCACTCCTTGGTCACCTTGAACAACTTCTGCTTGACCAGTCGGATCTCCTCCCTCAGCCCATCCCTCTCGAGCTCTGCCTGGGCATGCAGTTTGTAGGCGGCCAGGATATCCCGGTGGACCTGCTGCACCTCCTGCAGGGCGGGCTCCCGGAGCAACACAAGCTCATGGATGAGTTGATCCCTTTCCTCTTCCAGCTGGGCCACGGCTTCAATGCACTGCTGGAAACGCCCCTCCAGCAATTCCAGGTCCTCTATGCTCAGGCTCCCCTCTGTGCTGGGACTCGGCCCGGCTCGGAGGCTCTCCTTGGGGTTAGACTTCTCCTCGCTCAGGACCGTGTCTCCCCCGTAAACGATCTGCTCTGGGCTTGCCGTCTTCACGGGCTCTTCCACATTTAACACCCCCTCCGGCTTCACCGGCTCTTCCACATATAAAGCCTCCTCCAGCCTCACTGGCTCCTCCAGGTACAGGGCCTCATCCGGCGTCCTGGTTTCCTCAATGTGCAGCGTCTCCTCCTGCGGTTCAGTTTCTTCCACGTACAGAGCCTCATCAAGGTCACCTGTGTCCCCCAGGTAGAGAATGTCCTCTAAGTTCAAGGTCCCCTCCAAAGACAGAGTAACTTCTGGGTTCCAGGTCCCCAGCTCATACAGGGATGCAGAATTCTCCTCTTGAAGAGGAGACATGACCTCTGGTCTTGTTTCCCTGCAAGAGAAACGACAAGGTGAGAGGGCAGTCACAGTCCTGGGAGGGTTTGTGACCAGCCACCAGGACACACAAGCCTAGCTTGTAGCAAATTCTCACATCTCGGAGGGCAGCTGTCTGCCCCCTCCCTCCATCAGTCCACCACAACACAGCCCATTGCTCAGATCTGACACCATCTCCACAAGGTAAGTGTGGAGTCTCTGCTTACAAATCATCAAAGGACAGGAAACCACACCTGAGCCACTCTGTGTTGCATTACCAGAAGAAAATTCTAGTGTTGAGGTAAAATCTTCCCCACAATTTTCACCTGGACTTGATTCTTCTTTCTAGAATCAGACACTAATTTCTTTCCCATGTCAGTTCTTTGAACACTTAAAGAGAGCTGATTTAGTCCTACTGTATAGCATAAGGAATTATATTCAATATCTTGTGATAAACTATAATGGAAAAGAATATGAAAAAGTATATATATATAAGTATATATATATAACTGAATCACTTGGCTGTGCAGTAGAAATTAACACAACAATGCAAATCAACTACTCTTCAATAAAATAAATATTTAAAAAATAAAGAGGGACTACAACCACTGGTGGTCCAGTGGTTAAGAATCCATCTGCCAATGCAGGGGATGCGGGTTCAATCCCTGGTCCGAGAAGATTCCACATGCCACGCCACAACTACTGAAACCTGCTGCAATGAGAAACCCACACACCTCAACTAGAGAGTAGCCCCCGCTTGCCACAACTAGAGAAAGTCTACACACAGCGACAAACACCCAGCACAGCCACAAATGAATAAAATAAAGAGAACTGATTTATCCTTAAGTATTCCATGCATGCCAAGGTTTCCAGTACCCTCCTCATTTGGGTTACTTCTTACAGGTTCCAAGTTGACAGATTTATTATCCCTTGGGGATGGGTATAGGAAGCAGAGTCCAGGTGTACTCTGAGCAGTGATTCTCTGGACCCTATACTCCTACTGACGTAGTCAAGATGCCCTTAACATATAGGGCAGCTCTATCATATTCTTGTTTTGACCACACCATGCAGCATGTGGCATCTTAGTTCCCTGACCAGGGATCAAACCTGTGCCTCCTGCATTGGAAGTGTGGAATCTTAACCAATGGTCACCAGGAAAGTCCCTCATATTCCTCATAAATGCTGAGTTTGAGTAAAATCCTTAAGAGTTTTTCACAGCAAGTGCTTTAAAACCATATCTCTGTTCCTATAAAACCTCATCTTAGAACTGGCCCAACCTTCCAGCCTGTCAGATGCTTTTGAATTCAGACTCTGTGCTTCTAACACATGAGCCCCTTAACCCAGCTCCAGCTGCCTGCTAGCTTTCTCAGTTCCTGTTGAGGAATGCTCTCCTGCTGCTTTGGCCCTCAAGTGGCTTTAGTCTTTTCTGTTTCAAATGCATCTTACTTACCTTGGATCCCTGAGCAATTCTTTGAAAATATAAAATACTCTGGAAATAATAATAATAAATTACACTTTTAAAGGTCCTGTTATATGGGCCAGGCCCTGTTCTAAATGCTTTACATATATCGATTCATTTAATCCTCATAACAATTCTATGAGGTGGTTACATTTATTATTCACATTTTACAGATCAGGAAATGGAGGTTAAAGAGATTAAGTAATTTGTTCAAGGAAACTCAGATACTCAGAGAGTGCCAGTTATAAAACAGACTAAATTTGAATAAAAAATTTTTTTGGATAGAAAGTATAAATGAAAAGCCTCACATATCAAACAAAGAATTTGATTTGTATTGGAAAGGTTTACTTGTGTCCAGGTTTTAAGCTCTATTTCTTAGCTTCAGGTTCCCAATAAAGACTATTTTTATTCTAAATCATTGTGTTCCCAGTCCTCCTCTCTACACCCCAGGAATCCCTGGCTTCCCTTCTGTAACCCCCTGATGGCGCTCGGGAAACCACAAAAGTGTGGCTTCACCAGGCCCCAGACATTACTGGCCTCATTCAATCTCAGCACCTCCAGCAAAACCTAAAGCTTGAAGACAACTCAACGATCACCTAGTTCATTCACTTCCCATTACCAGACATGGAGTGTTGTGTTTTTTTTTCAGGTATCTTCACCTAACGTGCCAAGCATCAGGTGCCAAGTAACACCTGAAGTTACTTGGCACCTCAGACTCAACTGCCAACAAATTATCCTTCTCTCTGAGCTTGTTACACCTGTATTCTCCAGCTCAGAGAAATATATCACTGTATATCAGGCTGTATATCAGTGTTGTATTTTTTTTATTTTTTTATTGGATATAGTCGATTTACAATGTTGTGTTACTTTCTGCTGTACTGCACAATGAATCAGTTACACATCTATTTACATACATACATACATATATATATATAGACCCATATATATATAGATACATATATATATATTAAAGAATCTTTAAATATAAGATTCTTTTCTCATATAGGCCATTACAGAGTATTGAGTAGAGTTCCCTGTGCTATACAGTAGGTCCTTCTTAGTTATCTATTTTATATATAGTAGTATGTATTCATCCATCTCAATCTTTAATTTATCCCTTCTCCTGCTTCCCCCTCCTGGTGACCATATGTTCGTTTCTTACATCTGTGATTCTATTTCTATTCTGTAAATAAGTTAATTTGTACCATTCTTTTAAGATCCATGTGTGAGAGATATCATATGATATTTGTCTTTCTCCGACTTATTTCACTCAGTATGACAGCCTCCAGGTCCATCCATGTTGCTGCAAATGGCATTGTTTCATTCTTTTTTTAAGGCTGAGTAATATTCCATTGTATATATGTACCACATCTTCTTTATCCATACTTCTGTTGATAGACAAGTGGTCTTTTTTTTTTTTTTTTTTTTTTTTTAGACAAGTGGTCTTTTAACAGCCTACTCACTAAAAACTGATATTTCTATCTCAGAAAGTCTCCAGTCTCCATCCTCCTCTTCAGCCCACTGCCAGGACCCTCATCCAAGTCATCATCCCTCACCTGCACTCTGTACCAGCCTTCCCATAAGCCTTCTTTCCTATCCCAGTCTAGTTTTGACAAAGCTGCAACTTGCTCTAATATAAAGCAAACCATCTCGATCCACTTCACCCATAGAGAGTGAACTGCTTCGCACAGATTCCAGGCCCTTCAAGATGTGGCCCCGATATAACTTTTCAGCCTCATCTTGAATTACTCCCCACAGCCCACCCAAGGCTTGACTTTCTGGAACATGCATTAACTTATTTATATTTATTTTTATTTATTTGACTATGCTGGGTCTTAGTTGTGTACACAGGACCTTTCAGTTGTGGCATGTGAACTCTTAGTTGCTGCATGTGGGATTTAGTTTCCGACCAGGGATTGAACCCCGGGCCCCCTGCCTTGAGAGTCTTAGCCACTGAACCACCAGGGAAGTCCCTCAGAACATGTGTTAACTTTTATACCTCCCACTCCTACCCCACAGTGTCTAAAGGGTCCAGCTAGGAGCATATAGTTCATTGTATACTGCCTGTCTAGAGATGAGTCCTACACTGCCTGGAAAAGTGGAGCTCCTCACACCAAGAAGGATGCACCTGCTCAGCCAGCCAGACCTACCCAGATCCTCAACAGAGTCCCTGCTTTGCCAGCAGACTGCCCTCACATCATGTTCCAGCTGAGTCCTCCACCCTGGAATGACGTAACTGCATTCAAGGCAGTATTCTAAGCATTCTCCATAAATACTCATTTATACAACACTCACTTGTGTGTGTTAGTCACTTAGTCATGTCCGACTCTTTGTGACCCCATGGACTGTAGCCCGCCAGGCTCCTCTATCCTTGGAATTCACCAGGCAAGAATACTGGAGTGGATTCCCATTTCCTTCTCCAGGGGATCTTCCTGACCCAGGGATCGAACCCCTGGTCTCCTGCATAGCAGGTAGATTCTTTACCATCTGACCTATAGGGTTTATCCCAATTTATAGATAAGGAAACCAAAAAGCACCAAATAAAGAACTCACTCAGAGTTCTACAACTTATACGTGGTAGAGCCTGTTGAAGCCCGGCAGTCTGGCTCTAGAGCCAGGGCTCCTTTTTACCACTCTCGTCTTAGATAGAATAGGCGTTAGGTCTAACAGATACAGCAGGTATAACAGAGCTCGGCCCTAGCATTCAAAATATATTTATATCTATTTACTTAATAAATTTCTACTCATCTTTCAAATCCTGCTGGAACCCCACCTCCTCTGTGAAGCCTTTCCCAGCTGACTCCCATTCTTGTGTTCTCAAGGCACTTTATATGCAGCTCCTCTTTGCACTAAGTGCTTTGCGTTCCAGAAGTGCATCTGTCGGTCTCCCCTGATAGTCCGTTTCCTAACGACAAGCACAGTTATTCTCTGTATCCCAGGGCGGGGCTCTGTGGATGTAGGCAGCGGCAACTGACTGAGCTCCAAGGAGGAAACTTGCCCAAGGTCAAGTGGCAGGACTGGATGTAGAGTCCAGGTCTCCTGACTTGCAGGCAATGCTGTTCCCACACACCGTGTTGCCTCAGTCGCCTCCCCCGAAGTGCTAGGCCTCTGCTAGGTGCTGCCTTCACTCAGCTGCCTCTCTCTAAAGAGCCAGGAAAAAGTAGGTTATGGGGGGACCTGCCTGGTGGTCCGGTGGTTAAGAATCTGCCTTGCAATGCAGGGGACGAGGGTTCTTGTTGTTGTTTAGTCGCTAAGTTGTGTCCAACCCTTTTGAGATCCCATTGACTGTAGCCCACCCAGCTCTCCGGCCCTTGGGATTTCCCAGGCAAGAATACTGAAGTGGATTGCCATTTCCTTCTCCAGGGGATCTTCCTGACCCATGGATTGAGCCCATATCTCCTACTTTGTCACCACTGAGCCACCAGGAAGCCCTGGCTGGGAACTACAGTTCCCCTAATGAAACATGCCATAGAGCACGAAGCCTGCATGCCACAACTAGAGAGCTCCATAACTACTGAGCCCACACGACACAATGAAGATCCCACATGCTGCAACTAAGACCCAAGGCAGCCCAATATATAAATGTTTTGTTAAAGCAAACTACAGGAGGTCTAGGGGCAAGGCAGCCAGCTCGGCTGGGGCCTCTGACCTCCGGCCTCCTTGGGCTCCAAGCATCCTGCCTCTGCCACTCTGTCCGTGCCCCTGTAGGATCCCAGCAGCTCCCAACCCCGGCCATCAGGGCTGCACTTGGGCGTGTTTGTGACACCACGCAGGCCTGGCTTGGTGTGTGGCTGGCTGTGTGTGTACAACACTACAGGTGAGTGCATGTGTGAAACTCGGCTCAGCTTCGTGCGGTGGTGACAGGGAAAGGGTGACAGGTGTGTGTGACTGCACTTACACCTCTTGGTACAAGAGGAAGTCCAGGGCTACAGGCTGACCTGGGGCAGAAACGCTCCCTACTCGCCCCAAATCCTTCAGCCACAGGTCCCTTCCCCCTCACCAGGGGCAAGCTGATAGTGCGGATGATGGAGGGGGCTTCCCCTCCTGGGCCCCTGGCCAGCCAAGGCCCTCCTGCTGGTCTGGGATTGGGGACCCTCCCCCGACGCCCTCCCAGGCCCCAGACCAGAGAGAATGAGCTGCCTGAACAGACTCTCAACTCCAACCTGGCAGCCGCCCAACCTTGCACCAAGTCTCTTCCACACGGCCAATTCAGCGACTTGGAGGGCTCCATGTCCAGCTGCATTTGGGGTGAGGAAGGAAAGTAAAGGGGGAGGGTCTTTGGCCACTATGGGCCATCCGGCATCTGATGGTTGATGCCGGCTAGTGTGAAGGGGTTAATCCTCACATCGCCCGTGGGAGGGGGAAGGGGAGTTATGAAAAGCCCCCAGACCAGCGGAGGTGTCGGAACCCCCGGCCCCCGCCTCGCCCCGGGCCAGACTCCCCTATCACCCTTGGCGGGTGGCTCCGCCCTGTGCCCCACCCCCGCCTGGACCACCGCCCCAGTCTGCCGAAAGGCGCTCTTGGGGAGAAGGGATCCGCCCAGCACCCCCTCCCCAGGAGGGGGTGGTGACCCGGGCCTGAGAAGGTCCTTTCCTACCTCGCGGCCTGGGCGGAGCCGTCCCCGCCGCGCCGGGGCTCCGGGCTGGCCATGGCTGCGCTACCCGGCCTGGGCGGCCGCGGTATTAATAGTCGGCCCCACGGGCCGCCCGCGCCCGCCAGCCGCACTGCCAGCTGCAGCCGACACCGGATCCGCCGGCCCAGGGCCGGGCGCGCCCACTTGGCCCGGGCTCCGGCCGCGGGAGGAGGGAGCGGGACTCGCGGCCCGGGGGCGGGGAGAGGCCGCCCCTCCCTGGACCAGCGCGGGGTGGGGGGGAAGGTGTGGGAGGGGAGGTCGGCGTCTCTAAAACGCCACCTCGGGGTCTTCCCGAGTCTTCTTTCTCCCCATCTTTCCCGTCCGAGTGTCCCCAGTTGCAGGGGCCCGGGGAGGAAGGTGGCTCTGCAGCCTTAGGAGGGCGCTCTTCCTGCCGGGCCGGCCCGGGAGGGGGACAGGGTGTGGGGTTGAGGACCTCGGGGGAGCCGGCACCCTGAGCTCCGCCCGCAAGGACGTCGGGGGTGTCCGCCGCCGCCTGGCGCCCTGCGGTACCCCTCGCCTGAGCGCTGTGCCCCCGCAGCTGTCGCCCAGGGCTGGAGGGAGGAGGGGGGGACAACACCACACCCCCTGCGTTTGGGGACAGTCGGGAGCCTGGGGCAGGGCGGTGGGAGGACCACGTGGGAAGGTTGAGTCCATATGTAACCCCGCTTTCTGTTCCCCCCGCTCACGCCGCGAGGGTTAGGGGATCTCTCCGCTCGTTCCACCTGTCATCACCCCCCCTGCACCCCGCTTCTGTCCACTCCTAGGCGTGACCCCTCCCCCAGGCCCTTAGCCCCCCAAAGGTCAGGATCAAGCTCCACACTGAAGGCTGTCTGGGTCCCTGAGCCGGAAGCGGCCAGGCCCCTTCCCAGACCTGGGCCTCTGGCATGCTCCCTCCCGATGCCTTTTTTTTTTTTCCACTTAGCCCCTCTGTCTGGGGAGGTCTTTGACTCAATCGCAGAAGAATGCCAGGCACTATAACAAGCCGAGGGGCTGGATGTGTTTAATCAGAGAGGCCTTGAGTAAGGGGTGGGGGTGGGGCGGCCGTGTGGAACCACTTGTGGGCCAGGGTGTTGTGAGCTGCAGGCCTGCTGGCTGTGTGCATGCCACATGGTTGTGTGTGTACTGTGTGGGGAGGGAGATTGTGGAACTGTTGTGTCCACATGTGACTTTGATGACTGGGGGGTACACGTCTGTGAGGCTGTATATGGGTAGGTGACTGTGTGATCATAGGGGAGTGATTATGTGAGTGGTGATGGTGCTGGTTGTGGACTGTCTGCGAGGCTGGCTGTTGTGGCTGTGTTGGGGGCATCTATATAGTTGTGTGTGTGATTGTGTGCCTGCAAGAGACTGGGGACTGAAGTGTGTGGGTGTGGGAGAGTGTGCTTACAGCAGCTGTATGGTGTGTCTTCTGAGTGTGACTGGGGCCCCCAACTATATGGTCATTAATCCATGTTTCTGAGTGTGCTGCCTGGGGTGGTATATTTATATCTCTCTGTCTAGTGCAAGGGGGTGGGGGATTAACACCCAGGGCAGCCAAATATACCCTTGTAAGGTATGCACGAGAAAAAGTCAGGTTTTGGAGGCTGCTGGTCATTTTCTGACTTACCTCAAAAATATTCCAGGGGAGGAGGTTGGCAAGGCCTCTGGGGCTGGTCATTTGACAGCCGCTGCCAGTCCGAGGGGAGCTGAGGGAGCTCGGGGAAGGTCTGCCAGCAGTACTGTTTAGTGTGGTGCTAGGCAACAGGCAGAAAGGATGGCACCGAGAAGGGCTGTCCCTTCCCCTCCAACCCCCAGCCCAGGACCTGGCCCCAGGCAGCCCCCAGGACTGATTCCTTAACCTCTCTCAGTCTCCTCCTACGCCCTTCTTCAGGCTGAAACACTGAATCCCCTGGGGTCCCAGAAACACCTCTAGCTCTTTGTTTTTGCTGTTCCCTCTGCCTGGAATACCCTTCCAGCTCTTCACATTCACTCATCTTCAGGTCTCAACTTACATGTCATCACCTCATCACGTCATTTCCCTGATGTGCCCATCCCCCACATAAATGTCCATCCATTTACTGTGTGTCCCGTCACCCTGTTTATTTTCTAAACACGTACTTCAGTCTTTAATAGTATTGTTCATTTTCCATTCCTTCCTTTTCTGCTTCCCCCACTAGAATGGAAGGCATGAAGAACACTTCTGTGTCCCCAGGGCCAGCACAGGGCCTGGTATGTGGTAAAATCTCAAAAACTTCTTGAATGAATGAAGGAAAGAAGGATAATCCTCCCTAGGCCAGTTCAGGCAACATTTGGTGCCTGTTGTGTGCCAGGTCTGGGCCATTCGCCACCAAAGAACTCAAGGAAACAGATATACCCATGTGCCCAGGCTGTGTACACCAAGGCAGAGGGAGGTGGGTGAGGCCACAGGACTCCATTCACTCAGCCAACATGGACACTTATCCTGTGCTGGGCCCTAAGTCAGAGCAAATGGCCTTCTTTGGCCCAGGGCCCTGCCTGCAAAGAGCTCACAGTGAAGAGGATGCCAGAAGTGTCCCCTGGGGAGACAAACCCCTACGGAGAATAATGCCAAATCACTGAGCTGAGTGATGGGCTAGGCACTGAGAACTGAGGAAGCCAGGGATGGGAGAGATTAACTCAAGGCCTGGGAACAGCCTCCTGGTCGAAGTAACTTGGGCCTGGAAGAGGAGAAGGCGTGTTACAGTGTCAGGCCGCTTAGAGAGACAAACACAGCCCTCTGCCTCTCAGCCCCTCCACAAAGCCGAGTTCACTAGGAGAGAACCCCCCTGGCTTCCTACTCTTTGCATACCCTGAATTCTCTGTGCTTCTCTGCCCTGTCCTGTGTCCAGGGGCTGACTCTTGCTGACCTTGGCCTCCTTGCCTTATGGTTTCAGGTGAAGTTTGGCCAGTAGGAGACCAGTAGGGGATCAGAGGGAAGGAGGAGAGTGAGACCGGGATATTTATAATACTGTGATTTTTTGTTGTTGTTCAATTGCTAAGTTGTATCCAACACATTGCGACCTCATGGATTGCAGCAGGCCAGGCTTCCCTGTTCTTTACTCTCTCCCAGAGTTTGCTCATGTCCATTGAGTCAGTGATGCTATGATTTTGGCAGGTACTATGTGGCAACCCACTCCAGTACTCTTGCCTGGAAAATACCATGGGTGGAGGGGCCTGGTAGGCTACAGTCCATGGGGTCGCGAAGAGTCTGACTGGACTAAGCGACTTCACTTTCACTTTTCACTTTCATGCATTGGAGAAGGAAATGGCAACCCACTCCAGTGTTCTTGCCTAGAGACTCCCAGGGACGGAGGAGCCTGGTGGGCTGCCGTCTGTGGGGTCGCACAGAGTCGGACACAACTGAAGCGACTTAGCATGTTCCTCCAGCAAAAGTCACAGCTCCTGTTGAGTGGCCTGCGACCATGGGTACCAGTCTGGCCCGGTTCGTTAACAAGGCTCCTTCCCTTACCTCTTCAGGCCCTGAAACTAGTGACTCTCTTCCACTGTTGTGAGCCCCAGGGTGCTTTACTATTTGTGCCCACACCTCTGTAAATAGTTCCTTCATTAAACCTTTTTCTAAACAACAAAATTCTGTAAAGCAATTATCCTTCAAAAAAAATAATAAATTAAAAAAAAAACCTTCTTCTGGCAAATACTTTGAGTGGTCCTCTGCTTCCTACTGAGACCACTAAGGTAAGAACTAAACCTAGGGAAGATGAATCCTTGGCAGAGAATTTGGGGAGACCTTCCTTCTTTCTTTTTTTTAATTTTCTTGGCTGCACAACATGGCATTGTGGGATGGGATCGTAGTTCCCTGATCAGTGACCAAACCCAAGCCAGGGAAGTCCTGAGGAAACTCTGTTTCTAATCACAACTCAAAACCAGAATCAGAAGATGTTGTGAACTGTTACAAAGCCACAGTAACCAAAAGCATGATACTGGCATAAAAACAGAGACACAGGTTAACAGAACAGAATGGAGAACCTAGAAATATATCTACACATTTATGGTCAATTGATTGCAGCCATGAAATTAAAAGACGCTTACTCCTTAGAAGGAAAGTTATGACCAACCTAGAAACCATATTAAAAAGCACAGATATTACTTTGTCAACAAAGGTCTGTCTAGTCAAGGCTATGGTTTTTCCAGTAGTCATGTATGGATGTGAGAGTTGGACTATAAAGAAAGCTGAGCGCCAAAGAATTGATGCTTTTGAAATGTGGTGCTGGAGAAGACTCTTTTTTTTTTTTTTTCTTCTTCTTTTTTTGCGACCCCATGGACTGCAGCCCACCAGGCTCCTCTGTCCATGAGATTTTCCAGGCAAGGATACTGGAGTGGGTTGCCATTTCCTTCTCCAGAGAAGACTCTTGAGAGTCCCTTGGACTGCAAGGAGACCCAAGCAGTCTATCCTAAACAAAATCAGTCCTGAATATTCATTGGAAGGGCTGATGCTGAAGCTGAAACTCCAATACTTTGGTCACCTGATGCGAAGAACTGACTCACTAGAAGAGTTTCTGATGCTGGGAAAGATTGAAGGCAGGAGGAGAAGGGAACGACAGAGGATGAGATGGTTGGATGGCATCACCGACTCAATGGACATGGGTTTGGGTGGACTCCGGGAGTTGGTGATGGACAGGGAGGCCTGGCATACTGTGGTTCATGCGGTCGCAAAGAGTCGGACACAACTGAGCAACTGAACTGAACTGAACTGAATGTATAACAAAGGAGGCAAGGGTATACAATGGAGAAAAGAAAATCTCTTCAGTAAATAGTGCTGGAAAAACTGAACAGTTACATGTTAAAGAATTAAATTGGAATATTTTCTCACATTATATGCAAAAATTAACTCAAAATGGATTAAAAACCTAAATGTAAGACTGGACGTCATAAAACTCCTCAAAGAAAACATAGGAAGAACACTCTTTGACCTAAATCATGGCAATATTATCTCCAATCTGTTTCCTAAAGCAAAGGAAATAAAAGCAGAAATAAACAAATGGAACCCAGTTAGACATAAAAGCTTTTGCACAGCCAAGGAAACTATCAACAAAACAAAAAGGCAACCAGCTGAATTAGAAAAAATATTTGCTAATGATATTATCAACAAGGAGTTAATATTCAAAATATATAAATAGCTCATACAACTCAACATAAAAAAATTAAAAATGGGCAGAAGACCTAAATAGACATTTTTTCAGGGAAGACCTACAGATGGCCAACGGGCATGTGAAAAAGATGCTAAACATCATTAATAATTGGAGAAATGCAAATTAAAACCACAATGAAATATCACTTCACACCTGTCAGAATGACTACCATCAAAAAGACCACAAGTAGCTCTTTCCCATCTTGAAAGATGGCAGGTGAAAAAGCTGAGAAGCCAGATACAAAGGAGGAAAAACTTGAAGCCAAGAAGGCTGATTCTGGTGGTGGAGTTAGAAAGGTTAAGAAGGGCAACCCTACTGCCGCTGAAATCCTGTCCTGGTCAGAGGAATTGGCAGATACTCCCAATCAGCTATGTATTCCAGAAAAGCCTTGTACAAGAGGAAGTATTCAGCAGCTAAATCCAAGCTGCAAAGAAAAAGCTGACAGTCTTGCTACTGTCACAAAACTAGTTGGTGGTGACAAGAATGTGTGCGCACGCTAAGTCGATTCAGGCCTGTCTGACTCTTTGCAACCCTATGGACTGGGGCCCACCAGGCTCCTCTGTCCATGGGATTCTCCAGGCAAGAATACTGGAGTGGGTTGCCATCCCCTTCTCTAGGGGATCTTCCTGCCCCAGAGACTGAACCTGGGTCTCCTGCATTGCAGCAGATTCTTTACCATCTGAGCCACCAGGGAAGCCCAAGAATGGTGTTTCCCAAGTGATTAAACTTCGCAAAATGCCTAGGTATTACCCTACTGAAGAAGGGCCTTGAAAGCTGTTGAGTCTCAGCAAAAACCCTTCAGTAACATGTGAGAAAACTGCACGCTATCATCACTCCTGGGCCCATTCTGAGCATCCTCACTGAGCACCACAAAGGCAAGAGTGTTGTTTCCCTGAAACAGGTGAGCAGTGGCTTGCTGTTTGTGATTGGGTCTTTCGCCTCAATCAAGTTCCTGGGTATAGAACAAAATTTGTCATTGTCATTTGTCATTGTCACCTCCACCAAAATGGATACTAGTGGTGTGAAGGCCCCTGATGCTTACTTCAAGAAGAAGGGGACTTCCCTGGCTATCCGGTGGTTAGGACTCCACATGTCCATGGCAGGGGGCACTGGTTTGATCCTTGGTCAGGAAAGTAAGATTCTGCAAGCCCAGTGGCATGGCCAAAAAAAAAAAATCTACGTAAGCCAGGCACCAGGAAGGTGAGATCTTCAACAGGGAGAGAGAGAGAAGTACAAAATTACAGAGCAGTGCCAGGGTGATCAGAAAGCTGTGTACTCACAGATTCTGCAAAGAATCAGCTTTGATTCAGGGATCAGCTCCAGGGATAATTCCGCTCTGTGTTTGCTCTCACAAATAGAATTCATCCTTGCAAAATAGTGTTCTAAACTTCTTAAGAACAACCTAATTAAATAACTGGTCCATTAAAAAAAAGACTATAAGTAACAAATGTTGGTGAGGATGTAGAAAGAAAGGAACCCTCAGGGAATTCCCTTGGCGGTCCAGTGGTTAGGACTCCATGCTCTCACTGCCAAGAGTCCAGTTTTTATCCCTGATCAGGGAACTAGGATCCCACAAACCACACAGTGTGGCAAAAAAATAAATAAATAAAAGAAAATAAAAAAGAGAATCCTCATACACTGTGAGTGGAAATGTAAATTGGTGCTGCCACTGAGGAAAACGGTGTGGAGGTGTCTCAAAAATCTAAAAACAAAAACAAAAAACAAAACAAAAAATCTAAAAACAGAACTGCCATTAGTTCAGTTCAGTCCCTCAGTCATGTCCAACTATTTGCAACCCCATGGACTGCAGCACGCCAGGCTTTCCTGTCCATCACCAACTCCCAGAGCTTACTCAAACTCATGTCCATTGAGTTGGTGATGCCATCCAACTATCTCATCCTCTGTCATTCCCTTCTCCCACCTTCAGTCTTCCCAGCATCAGGGTCTTTTCCATTGAGTCAGTTCTTCACATCAGGTGGCCGAAGTATTGGAATTTCAGCTTCAGCATCAGTCCTTCCAATGAATACTCAAAACTGATTTCTTCTAAGATGGACTGGTTGGATCTCCCTGCTGTCCAAGGAACTCTCAAGAGTTTTCTCCAACACCACAGTTCAGAAGCATCAATTCTTCAGTGCTCAGCTTTCTTTATAGTCCAACTCTCACATCCATACATGACTACTGGAAAAGCCGAAGCTTTGACTAGACGGACATTTGTTGGCAAAGTAATGTGTCTGCTTTTTAATATGCTGTCTAGGTTAGTCATAACTTTTCTCCCAAGGAGCAACCATCTTTTAATTTCATGGCTGCAGTCACCATCTGCAGTGATTTTGGAGTCCAAAAAAATAAAGTCTCTCACTGTTTCCATTTTTTCCCCCATCTATTTGCCATGAAGTGATGGGGCCAGATGCCATGATCTCAGCAGTCTGAATGTTGAGTGTTAAGCCAACTTTTTCACTCTCCTCTTTCACTTTCATTAAGAGGCTCTTTAGTTCTTCACTTTCTGCCATAAGGGTGGTATCATCTGCATATCTGAGGTTATTGATATTTCTCCCAGTAATCTTGATTCTAGATTGTGCTTCATTCAGTCCAGTGTTTCTCATGATGTACTCTGCATATAAGTTAAACAAGCAGGGTGACAATATATAGCCTTGACATACTCCTTTCCTGATTTGGAACCAATCTGTTGTTCCATGTCCAGTTCTAACTGTTGCTTCTTGACCTGCATACAGATTTCTCAGGAGGCAGGTCAGGTGGTCTGATATTCCCATCTCTTTCAGAATTTTCCACAGTTTGTTGTGATCCACACAGTCAAAGGCTTTGGCATAGTCAATAAAGCAGAAGTAGATGTTTTTCTGGAACTCTTTCACTTTTTTGGTGATCCAACGGATGTTGGCAATTTGATCTCTGGTTCCTCTGCCTTTTCTAAATCCAGCTTGAACATTTGGAAATTCATGGTTCACGTGCTGTTGAAGCCTGGCTTGGAGAATTTTGAGCATACTTTGCTAGCGTGTGAGATGAGTGCAGTTGTGCGGTAGTTTGAGCATTCTTTGACATTGCATGGCAGCTGCACAGCAATGGAGCAACTTTGAGGAGATATCCCACATCCAAGGGCAAAGAAGAAGCCCCAGCAAGACAGCAGGAGGGGCAAAATCACATTTAGAATCAAACCCCATACCCGCCGGAGACACTCAGAGGGCTCAAACAAACCTTGTGTGCACCAGGACCCACAGACCCCACAGAGACTGAGCCAGAACTGCGTTTGAGCGTCTCCTGTGGAGGTACGGGTCGGCAGTGGACTGCTGCAGGGGCACGGGCTCTGGGTACAGTAGACCTGGGTATGGCATATGCCCTCTTGGAAGAGGTCATCATTAACCCCACCACGGAGCCGCCAGAACTTACACAGGCCTGGGAAACAGACTCTTGGAGGGCACAAACAAAACCTTGTGTGCACCAGGACCCAGGAGAAAGGAGCAGGGACCCCACAAGAGACTGACCCAGACTTGCCCGTGAGTGTCCAGGAGTCTCCAGTGGAGACATGGGTAGGCAGTGGCCTGCTGAAAGGTTGAGGGCACTGTGTGCAACAGTGTGTGCATGGGACCTTTTGAAGGAGGTTGCCAGTGTCTTCATCACCTCCACCATAGCTTGGCCTCAGGTCAAATAACAGGGAGGGAACACAGCCCCGCCCATCAACAGAAAATTGGATTAAAGATTTACTGAGCATGGCCCTGCCCATCAGAACAAGACCCAGTTTCCCCCTCAGTCAGTCTCTCCTATCAGGACGCTTCCATAAGCGTTTTATCCTTCTCCATCAGAGGGCAGACAGAATGAAAACCACAATCACAATCACAGAAAACTAACCAATCTGATCACATGGACCGCAGCCTTGTCTCAATGAAACTCAATGAAACTATGAGCCATGCCGTGTAGAGCCACCCAAGATGGATGGGTCATGGTGGAGAGTTCTGACAAAACGTGGTGCACTGGAGAAGGAAATGGCAAACCACTTCAATATTCTTGCCTTGAGAACCCCATGAACAGTATGAAAAGGCAAAAAGATAGGACACTGAAAGATGAACTCCCCAGGTCAGTAGGTGCCCCATAAGCTACTGGAGAAGAGTGGAGAAATAACATCAGAAAGAGTGAAGAGACAGAGCCAAAGCAAAAACAACACCCAGTTGTAGATGTGACTGGTGATAGAAGTAACGTTCGATGCTGTAAAGAGCAATATTGCATAGGAACCTGGAATATTAGATCCATGAATCAAGGTAAATTGAAAGTGGTCAAAGAGGAGATTGCAAAAAAAAAAAAAGAGGAGATTGCAAGAGTGAGCATTGACATTTAGAAATCAGCGAACTAAAACGGACTGGAATAGGTGAATTTAACTCAGATGACAATTATATCTACTACTGTGGGCAAGAATCCCTTAGAAGAAATGGAGTAGCCATCATACTCAACAAAAGAGTCTGAAATGCAGTTCTTGAGTGCAATCTCAAAAACGACAGAATGATCTCTGTTTCCAAGGCAAACCATTCAATATCACAGAAATCCCAGTCTATGCCCCAACCAGTAATGCTGAAGAAGCTGAAGTTGAGTGGTTCTATAAAGACCTACAAGACCTTCTAGAACTAACACCTAAAAAAGATGTCCTTTTTATTATAGGGGGCTGAAATGCAAAAATAGAAAGTCAAGAGATACCTGGAGTAACAGGGAAATTTGGCCTCGGAGTAAAAAATGAAGCAAGGCAAAGGCTAACAGAGTTTTGCCAAGAGAACTCACTGGTCATAGCAAACACCCTCTTCCAACAACACAAGTGAAGACTCTACACGTGGACATCACCAGATGGTCAATACCAAAATCAGATTGATTATATTCTTTGCAGCCAAAGATGGAGAAGCTCCATAGAGTCAGCAAAAACAAGAGTGGGAGCTGACTGTGGCTCAGATCATGAACTCTATTGCCAAATTCAGACTTAAATTGAAGAAAGTAAGGAAAACCACTAGGCCATTCAGATATGACCTAAATCAAATCCCTTATGATTATGCAGTGGAAGTGACAAATGGATTCAAGGGATTAGATCTGATAGACAGAGTGCCTGAAGAACTATGGGCAGAGGCTCATGACATTGTACAGGAGGCAGTGATCAAGATCATCCCCAAGAAAAAGAAATGCAAAAAAGCAAAATGGATGTCTGAGGAGGTTTTACAAATAGCTGTGAAGAGAAGCGAAAGGCAAAGGAGAAAAGGAAAGATATGTCCATCTGAATGCAGAATAGCAAGGAGAGATAAGAAAGCCTTCCTCAGTGATCAGTGCAAAGAAATAGTGGAAAACAATAGAATGGGAAAGACTAGAGATCTCTTCAAGGAAATTAGAGATACCAAGGACAGAAATGGTATGGGCCTAACAGAAGCAGAAGATATTAAGAAGAGGTGGCAAGAATACACAGAAGAACTATACAAAAAAGATCTTCATGACCCAGATAATCACGATGGTGTGATCACTCACCTAGAGCCAGACATCCTGGAATGTGAAGTCAAGTGGGCCTTAGGAAGCATCACTACGAACAAAGCTAGTGGAGGTGATGGAATTCCAGTTGAGCTATTTTAAATCCTAAAAGATGATGCTATGAAAGTGCTGCACTCAATATGCCAGCAAATTTGGAAAACTCAGCAGTGGTCCCAGGACTGGAAAAGGTCAGTTTTCATTCCAATCCCAAAGAACTACCATATGATGCAACAATTCCACTCCTGGTTATATATCCAAAACACACACACCCACCCACATACACACACACAAAAAAAACTGAAAACACTAATTCAAAAAGATACATGCACCCCTATGTTCATAGCAGCATCATTTATGATTGCCAAGATATGGAAGTAATCTAAGTGTTTATCACCAGGTGAACAGATGAAGATGTGGTGTATATATACAATGGAGCTTCCTCACTGGCTCAGATGGTAAAGAATCTGCCTGCAATGTGGGAGACCCAGGTTTGACCCCTGGGTTGGAAAGATACCCTGGAGAAGGGCATGGCTACCCACTCCAGTATTCTTGCCTGGAGAATTCCATGGACAAAGGAGCTTGGTTGGCTACAGTCCATGGGATTGCAAAGAGTCAGACATGACTGAGTGACTAACACACACATGCACACACACACGCACACACACACACACATATACAATGGGATACTACTCGTCCATAAAAAAGAATTAAATTCTGTCATTTGCAACAACATGGATGGACTTGGAGGGTATTATGCTAAGTGAAATAATTAAACAGATAGACATATGGTGGTGGTGGTGATTTAGTCACTAAGTCGTGTCCGACTCTTGCAAACACGTGGACTGTAGCCCACGCTTCTCTGTCCACGGGATTTCCCAGGCAAGAACACTGCAGTCAGTTGCCATTTCCTTCTCCTGGGGATCTTCCCCACTCAGGAATCGTGTTCACGTTTCGTTCCCTGCATTGCAGGTGGATTTTTCACCACTGAGCTACCAGGGAAGCCCGAAGACATGATATATATGATATTATGTGTGGAATCTAAAAATTAAAACAGACTAGTGACTACAACCTGGAGGAGGGCACGGCAACCTCCTCCAGTATTTTTACCTGGAGAATCCCCATGGACAGAGGAGCCTGGTGGCTACAGCCCATGGGGTTGCAAACAGTGGGACACGACTGAGCAACTAAGCATGGCACATAGAACAATGACTATAACAAAATGGAGACAGACTCACAGATGTAGAGAACAGAATAATACCAGTGGGAAGAAGGAATGGGGGCAAGGCAAGAGAGGGGCAGGGGGTTCAGAGCTACAAACTGCTATGTATGAAATAAATGCACCACAAGGATATATTGTACCACACAGGGAATATAGCCAATATATTAGAATAACTATAAAAGAAGTACAAGCTTTAAAACTGTGAATCGATAGGTTGTACACTAGTAACTTACATGATATACATCATGTATATCTGTATATACATGTATATATATGTGTATACATGTATATCATGTATATACATCAACTATATCTCAATTCTAAAAAGATTTAAAAAAAGAACAAACCATTTTCTACTCCAAAAAAAAGCTGTGAACTGATTAGAATCCCATCCTAGGTGAACAGTGACCTCCTGGCCACCACTCTGAGCAAAGTCCCAACCCAAAAGGTCCATCTTAACTCACCAGACTGGGCTTAGGAGAATGGGTCAGGGAGGGGCCAAGAGTTGTGGGGGGATGACTGGCAGAGGGATGAGACGGGAAGAGAGGCTCCGGGGGGAAGAAGCAGGGAGGGGAGTGTTGGCATGGCAGCAGTCTCCACCCGCAGAAGGCAAGCCTGACCCTCAATTTCCGGTCAGTGAAACATGCCACTGATACCCTCTTCACAGGACTGTGAAAAGTAATTAAACATGAGGCTCGGCACAAGAGTGATTGGAAGTGAACTTGCTTCTTGGAAGCTCAGAGTAGTACATTTCCCATTATTACTGGTGCTGAGTTTTCGATGTGCCAAGAGCTCCAGCAAGCCAACTAGACCTGGGAGGAGGATGGTTAGAGATGCCCTAGTAGGGCCCTCCAGCCCACTGTTTCAAGGGAGCCAGGTACAAATCCAAGCTTTGTAGGCAGCAGACCCGAGTCTAAAATCTGTTGTTGTTGTTCAGTCACTCAGTTGTGTCCGACTCTTGGCGACCCCATGGACTGCAGCATGCCAGGCTTCCTTGTCCATCACCAACTCCTGGAGCTTGCAAACTCATGTCCATTGAGTTGGTGATGCCATTCAACTGTCTCATCCTCTGTCGTCCCCTTCTTCTCCTGCCTTCAATCTTGCCCAACATCAGGGTCTTTGCCACTGGGTCAGCTCTTCACTTCAGGTGGCCAAAGTACTGGAGCTTCAGTTTCAGCATCTGTCTTTCCAATGAATATTCAGGGTTGATTTCCTTTAGGACTGACTGGTTTGATCTCCTTGCTGCCCAAGGTAATCTCAAGAGACTTCTCCTAATGACTGAATTATTTTTTTTTCATTGTCATTGTTATCATTATACCTGACATCCTGGAATGTGAAGTCAAGTGGGCCTTAGGAAGCATCACTACAAACAAAGATAGTAGAGGTGATGGAATTCCAGTTGAGCTATTTCAAATCCTAAAAGATGATGCTATGAAAGTGCTGCACTCAACATGCCAGCAAATTTGGAAAACTCAGCAGTAGCCACAGGAGTGGAAAAGGTCAGTTTTCATTCCAATCACAAAGAAAGACATTGCCAAAGAATGCTCAAACTACTGCACAGCTGCACTCATCTCACACCTTAGTAAATTAATGCTCAAAATTCTCCAAGCCAGGCTTCAACAGTATGTGAACCGAGAACGTCCAGATGTACAAGCTGGATTTAGAAAAGGCAGAGGAACCAGAGATCAAATTGCCAACATCTGTTGGGTCATTGATAAAGCAAGAGAGTTCCAGAAAAACATCTACTTCTGCTTTATTGAATACACCAAAGCCTTTGACTGTGTGGATCACAACAAACTGTGAAAAATTCTTCAAGAGATGGGAATACTAGACCACCTGACCTGCCTCCTGAGAAATCTGTATGCAGGTCAGGAAGCAACAGTTAGAACTGGACATGGAACAACAGATTGGTTCCAAATCGGGAAAGGAGTACGTCAAGACTGTGTATTGTCACTCTGCTTATTTAACTTACATGCAGAGTACATCATGAGAAATGCTGGACTGGATTAAGCTGGAATCAAGATTGCCAGGAGAAATATCAATAACCTCAGATATGCAGATGACACTACCCTTATGGGAGAAAGCAAAGAAGAACTGAAGAGCCTCTTGATGAAAGTGAAAGAGGAGAGTGAAAAAGTTGACTTAGAACTCAACATTCAGAAAACTAAGATCATGGCATATGGCCCCATCACTTCATGACAAATAGATGGGGAAACAATGACAGATTTTATTTTTTGGGCCTCCAAAATCACTGCCGATGGTGACTGCAGCCATGAAATTAAAAGTAGCTTACTCCTTGGAAGAAAAGTTATGACCAACCTAGACAGCATATTAAAAAGCAGACACATTACTCTGCCAACAAAGGTCCGTCTAGTCAAAGCTATGGTTTTTCCAGTAGTCATGTATGGATGTGAGAGTTGGACTATAAAGAAAGCTGAGCGCCAAAGAATTGATGCTTTTGAACTGTGGTGTTGGAGAAAACTCTTGACAGTCCCTTGGACTGCAAGGAGATCCAACCAGTCCATCCTAAAGGAAATCAGTTCTGAATATTCATTGGAAGGCTGATGCTGAAGCTGAAACTCCAATACTTTGGCCACCTGATGTGAAGAACTGACTTACTGGAAAAGATCCTGATGCTGGGAAAGACTGAAGGCAGGAGGAGAAAGGGACGACAGAGGATGACATGGTTGGATGGCATCACCAACTCAATGGACATGTGTTGAGTAAATTCCGGGAGTTGGTGATAGACAGGGAGACCTGGCGTGCTGCAGTCCATGGGGTCTCAAAGAGTCAGGCACAAGTGAGCGACTGAACTAACTGAGGGGTTAAATGAGAAAACGCCCAGCACCTTCCCCAGTGTACCAGAGTCGCTTAATAAGTGTTATTCCCTTTCTTTCCTCCTTCCTCCTAGTCCTCCGGGACCACTATCTGGGTCTGCACACTACAAAGGGTGCAGAAGACACGGCACTCTTCCGTCGGACTCTGGCGCGATACCGAGCACTGCCTCCAGAGGGTGCCATCACACCGACACCCCCTCCAGGGCCCCTCGCCCCAGGGGTTGTTGTTCCTATCGTGGCCGCGCGGGGTCGCCTGGGCCTGGAGTT
The DNA here is from genome assembly GCF_019320065.1 of Cervus canadensis. Taxonomy (NCBI): domain Eukaryota; kingdom Metazoa; phylum Chordata; class Mammalia; order Artiodactyla; family Cervidae; genus Cervus; species Cervus canadensis. Next base: position 14,500,067 of record NC_057409.1, read on the forward strand.
TTCAGGGACCGAGGGCGCGCGGGCGGCGGGGAGGTTGGAGCCCGCGATGATGAATCAAGGAGGTTCTTCGGGTACACAGTGATAATAATAAACCATAATAATAGTAACAGCACCGGATCCAGCAGTAACCAGCTGTTACCGATTTAAAAGGCGCATTCGCGTGCTGAGAGGAGGTTGGGACTCAAGGGAAGGAGCCAGGCTGAGTGTAATCCAGACCGCTCACTCTCGCGTTCCGGTTCTCTGTAGTCTTGAGCCTCTCTGAGCCTGCTTCATCAGCATTAAAATGGGAACCAAATAATACAGTTCTTGAGAGGAATAAATGCGCTCCTTAGAGCTCAACGGAGAGCGACTTGGGTAAGTGCATTTACCGTATTGATAGTTCTCCCCTCTGCCCTGTGAGGGAGCTATTATTCACTTCCCTTTACTGCTAAGGATACTCAGGAGGCCTTCCCCAGGATCCCTGGGCTGGGTCTCTCTCCTAGGAGCGCCCAGAGGCTGGTCGAGGAGCTCACCCCCTAAACCCACCGCTCAGCAGCTGTCTCCTCTCTCTGGAGGTGCGCGTTCCCCTTCAGAACCTCCGGTTCCTCTGGATACTGCCTTTCCATCCCTAGGTACAGTACAGGCTTCCCTGATACCTCAGGGGGTAAAGAATCCATCTGCAATGCAAGAGACACGGGTTCGATCCCTGGGTCATGAAGATCAGATCCCCTGGAGGAGGGCATGGCAACCCACTCCAGTATCCTTGCCTGAAAAGCCCCATGAACAGAGTGGCCTGGTGGGCTGCAATCCAAAGGGTTACAGAAGGTCTGGAGTGACTGACAGGCTCAGGCCAGCTGACTTCCTCTGGCTAGTCTATACCACATCCCACACCCCCTAAACCGAAGCCATGCCTTCTGCTTGCCTCCCTACTTCCAAAATCTCACCCAGTCACTTCCTCCAGAAAAACCTTTTCTGGGCTCTCTTCCCAGATCCACACGGCCTTTGCACATGCTGTTTCCTCTAGTTGGGTTTTTTTTTTTTTTGGTGGGTTTTTGTTGTTGTTGTTGTCAGTACCACAGGGCATGTGAGATCTTAGTTTCCAGATCAGGGGTTGAACCCATGCCCCCTGCAGTGGTAGCACAGATTCTTAACCACTGGACTGCCAGGGAAGTCCTGTTCCCTCTAATTAGAACAGCTTTTCCCTCAGCTGTAAAACCCTGTTAGGGCACAGCTTAAATATCACCTCTTCCAGGAAGTCCACCTTCCCTATGCGCCCGCAGCCCCCTGTGCTTCTAAACAGGTGGCAGCACAGGGGATTGCTTTTTCAGTGCTTCATCCACCACTTTTACGTAGTGATGTCTCTGAAAGCAGAAACCGCACCTCTTGAAGGCTGCATAGCATCCCTGGGTGGGGCCCAGCAACTGGGACAAAGTGAACGTTCCATGAACGCAAGGCCGTTGAACGAGTGATCAGACACAACTGGGTCCACTCACTGAGTGGAAGCACAGCCTCAACTCAGAGGCACATGCCTAATCTCAGAATCAGAGGCAACAGTCACATACGGAGTCACACGCGTGCACAGAGTCACAGTCATATGCAAGAGGCACGTGCACAAAGCCACATTCATCTGTGCTAATTTCTGCTTCTCAGCGTCTGGGGTACCTCTGTGTCCTAGGCATGCATGCTCTCTCTTCTATTGTGACTTAGGGTCCTTGAGAACCACAGTTGTGTCTCCTTTCCCAGTCTGGGAACCCCTAGAGCGGGTGAATTGTCCCCATCAGACTGGGACTCCCAGGGGAAGTGTATGTCTCCCCAAGTAGTTTGGGGGGGCTGGGCCAGGGAGTGTCTTCCCTAGCCGCTGGAGTGCTCTTGGCTGAGGCTGTTTCCCACATCAGACTTGGAACCCTTGGGGCAGGGCTGTATCTCCCCCATTAGCTAGTCTTGGCCTCAGGACAGACTGGGTCTGATTAAACAGGAGCAGAGCTGAGCTGGATCTTCCCCCTCAGACTGGTGGCTCCCATGACCATGGCTGTGTCCCCTTGACCCCTCTCCACCCCAGTCACCTGCCCACCAGCTGGGCCCTCCTCTCATCGTGGTAGTGATCAGGGGCTTTGGAAGCAGCAGCAAAACTAACAGCAAACCTGGGAGTAGCTGGTCCTGTAGGATCCCCCAAGAGGTGATGGATCAGAGAGGCTTCAGCAGGGGGAGACGTGGCTCAGCTCTGTGCATTCGGCAGATCCTTCATGTGTCTTCCCTTCACATGAAGGGAAGCCTGTCCTGAGTCCCTGGGTGTGGCCCTGAAGCCTCCACCTCTATTGTTTAATTCGCTCACCAATCCCATCCTGGGAGGTAGGTGTGACCACCGCCCCATTTCTAGACGGGGAAACTGAGGCTCAGAGGAGAGCAGTGGCCTGCCTTAAGTCACAGAGCTGGGAAGGAGCAGAGCCGGGCTTCGCATGGCACAGGCTGTCTCCTTCCAGCCCAGGTTTGAGGCACACTGGGAAGGTCGGGTCAACAGGGTGCAGTGACTGTGTGTGTGTTTCTGGCTTGGGCCTGTGCAGCTGGCTAAGAGACAGGACTTCCAGGGGATGGGAGTGCCTGGTAGGGAGATGGGGAACAGTGAGAAGAAGCAGGTTCTGCAGGCAGCCAGCCAGGACAGGCGGAGGTGGGCTGGGCCTGGAACCCAGTCTTCCTATTCCCAGCACCAACGTCCCCTCCCCAGTCGGCTCCTGGCCCTGGAGTCCTGGTTGCAAGTCCCATTCATCATCTGACCCCTCGCTAGGCCTCGCTTTTTGCATCAGAGAAACTAGGGCAGAGACCTGGGGCCGGGGCGGGGGGGGGGGGTAAGTGGGGTACAGCGCCAGGGATCCCTGCTCCTTTAAGCCTTTCTCCACGGAGAGGGTGCGGCCGGCTGCAGGTGAGTGGAGTTGCCACATCAGCAGGGCGAACCCCGCCCCATCCCCTCCCCCAGCTCTGGAGGGAGGCCCCTGAGGCCCCAGAGGATGGTGGGAAGTGGGTGGAGAGAGAGTTTACCCGGCTGGCTGGAGGGGGTGGTGGTGGCTGCCCCGGTGGGTGGGGGAGACTGTGTGAGTGTACCTGACCGTACTATACCTGACTGAACATCTGCGAATGATCCAGAGTCCTACAGGAGTGTGTATACAAGTGTGTGGCTTTGACGGTGAGAATGACTCAAGTGTGCAAGCTGGTGTGCAAGAATGTGTGTTACTGAGGGTGTCTTGGAGTGCCCTTGTCCACGGATACCTCTGAGTGTGCCAGAGTATCCTTGGGTCTGAGTGCGTTCCTTTTGGTGTCTCTGTGAATGTACTTGAGTGTACAAGCGTGTGCCTTTGTGTTTGCCTTTGTCTGTGCAGATGATGTCGACAGGAGCGTGTATGAAGGTGTGGATATACTTGAAGGTAAAAACACGCATGGATGAGTTTGTGAATGTCTCTGAGTGTGTCCTTGTGTCTGGGAGTGACTCCATGAATGTCCTGAGTGTATGCGAGTGTGTGAATGTGTGTGTGTGTTTCCAGCATGCGTTGGTGTGACCACGTGGACAAGGGCGTGTGTAACTGTGTTGCTAACAGAGTCTTCTCAGATCAGGTCTGAACCTTTGTGAGTCCACATCGAGCCACCTCTACCCACTGACCCCTGACCCTTCAAGAAGCCCAGCCTCCGTGTCCCCCTCCCTTCCTGGTGACTCACCTCCCTGCCAACCCTGCCCCTCCCCCACCAGCCTCTTGTCTTGAAGGGCAGTCCCCTCTGTTCAGCTTGCCTTCTTCCCACCCAAAGGGAGTCTCTGTCACTTCCTCCAGGTAGCCTTCTGTGATCAGAGAAGGAGCCCTAACATTAGCTCAGCAGTTGTACCTCCACCTGACAAATGAGGACATGGGCTCAAAGTAGCGCAGTGACCAGAGCAGGTCCCATGGTAGGCACGTGCATTTGATCCCATGACTTCTACAGCTCAGGGTAAGACCCCTGGCCTCTTCCAGCCCCATCAGGGGGTCCCAGTCCAGGGCTCAGGGAAGGAGGAAGGGCTTGGCTGTTCCTGTGTCGTCATTTCATTCACTCCAGTCTTGCTCAGAGGTGAAACAGTTTGCCCAAGGTCACAGTGGGGAGTAGCTGAGTCAGGATTTGAACCCAGGTCTCTTGAGCACCAGAGCTCATGCTTTTAGGGGCTGGGTTGCGGGGTGGGGGGTCAGTCTGGGGCTGAATGGTCACTGATCCCAGAGAGAAAGGCATAAAGGTGATGAGACATGAGTGGAAATGAAGAATGGTGGCTCAAGGCAGTTCCCATGGGGCACCATACCCAGAACGGAGGTGATACAGACTCACGTGTGCCCCAGGGCCTGGCAGGACTTGCTGTTCTAACTGAAGTCCAGCTTCCTTTCTTGGGGCCCCCTCCCCTGGACTGAGGCACTGGATTGAGGGAAAATGTTACTAAGGAGGCCACATGGAGCAACCTCTGTGCTGGGCTGGTCACAAGTTTTTTGTTTAATTTTTATTCTCTCTCTCTATTTTTTAATTTATTTATTTTTATTGAAGGATAATTGCTTTACATATTCTATATTAATGTATAGTTGATTAACAGTTTTGTGTTAGTTTTGGGTGTACAGAAAAATGATTCAGTTATACATGTACATGTATCTATTTTTTTTTTTTTCAAATTCTTTTCCCTTTTAGGTTATTACAGAATACTGAGCAGAGTTCCCTGTGCTATGTGGTCACAAGTTTTGAAATTCCACCATTCATCTGACCTATATCCCCTGGAGGCCTCCTTTTTTAGATCAGAACCCTGGACTCTGGGGGAAGTGTCTAGAGCCGCCTCCCAGCCTAAGGGAGTCTGATTGGAGTGAGGATCTCATATCATGGAAGTCCTGAATGTCCTCCTGGTACAGGGATGGGAAAAATGAAACAGGACCAGGGGCCAGAAGAGCATGGACGGTGGACCCCCAGGGAGAGGCTGGAGCAAGCTCTTCACTGCAATCTCATTTTACTCTCCCAACAGCGCCCAGGGCAGGCCTTACTCCCCATATTTCTAAGGAGAAAACCGAGATGCTGAGAGCCAGATACCTGGCAAATCTCAAATCTCATCGTGGACTTCAGGTCCAGGACTCTTGCTACCCTTTGTGGCCCCCTCTGGATGGGATGGGAGGAGCCAGAGAGGCAGGAGCGAAGAAGCTCCCCTAGATGAGGACCATGGAAACACTCACCCTGGGCTTCAGGTGCTGTGCTTAATCGCTCAGTCATGTCTAACTCTTTGCAACCCCATGGACTGTAGCCTGCCTGGCTCCTCTGTCCATGGGGATTCTCCAGACAAGAATACTGGAGTGGGTTGCCACTCCAGGAAGATTCCAGGGGAGTCCTCCCAACCCAAGGATCGAACCCAGGTCTCCCACATTGCAGGTGGATTCTTTACCATCTGATCCACCAGGAAAGTCCCTGGGCTTCAGGAGACGGGGCTTAAGGAAGACAGGGAGGTGGCCCTCACCTCCAGGCCTCACAGGTCACCAGAAGTGTTCAGGAAGCAAACAGTTTCCCTGACCTGGAGTCTCATGTTGGCCACAGCTGCAGGCTCCCAAGTCTGACCTTTAGTGTCACAGAGGCTCGGTCATTCTGGGCCTTCACTTCTGTCCTTCCTGCACGTCCTGCATGCCTAGACTCCTTGCTCGACTTGGAACCTGTGACCTCATGACCCTGTCCATGCTTCTTTCTGGGTTGCTCCCTTATTCTCCAAGAGATGATCTGCTTTGATCAGTGAATCTGACTCCTGGAGAGCAATTTATGGCCAGCTGAGTGAGATCCAGGCTCGCCTCTGGTCCAGTTAGTGGCAGGGCAATTGGGCAACTCGGTTCAGATTATGTTGTTGATGTTTTTCAGTCACCAAGTTGTGTCTGACTCTTTATCACCCCATGAACTGCAGAATGCCAGGCTCCCCTTCCTTCACTATCTCCTGGAGTTTGCTCCAAGTCATGTCCATTGACTCAGTGATTCCATCCAACCACCTCATCCTCTGTTGCCCCCTTCTCTTCCTGCCCTTAATCTTTCCCAGCATCAGGGTCTTTTCCAGTGAGTTGGCTCTTCACATCAGGTGGCCAGAGTATTAGAGCTTCAGCTTCAGCATCAATCCTTCCAATAAATATTCAGGGTTGATTTCCTTTAGGATTGACTGGTTGGATCTCCTTGCAGTCCAAGGGACTCTCAAGAGTCTTCTCTGGCACCACAGTTCAAAAGCATCATTCTTTGGTGCTCAACCTTCTTTATGGCCCAGCTCTCACATTTATATGACTGCTGGAAAAACCACAGCTTTGACTATACAGACATTTGTTGGCAAACTGATGTCTCTGCCTTTTAATATGCTGTCTAGGTTTGTCATACCTTTTCTTCCAAGAAGCCAGCATCTTTTAATTTCATGGCTGTGGTCACTGTCCATGTGATTTTTGCAGCCCAAGAAAAATATCTGTCACTGTTTCCATTTTTCCCCCATCTATTTGCCATGAAGTGATGGGACCAGAGGTCATTTTTTGAATATTGGGTCTTACGCCAGCTTTTTCACTCTCCTCTTTCACCTTCATCAAGAGGCTCTTTACTTCCCCTTGGCTTTCTGCCATAAGAGTGGTATCATCTGCATATCTGAGGTTGTTATTTCTCCTGGCACTTTTGATTCCAGCTTGTGATTCATCCAACCTGTCATTTCTCGTGATATACTCTGCATAGAAGTTAAATAAGCAAGGTGACAATATACAGGGTGACAATGATGTACTCCTTTTCCAGTTTGGAACCAGTCCATTGTTCAATGTCTGCTTCTAACTGTTGCTTCTTGGCCTGCATACAGGTTTCTCAGGAGATGGGTAAGGTGGTCTGGCATTCTCATTGCTTTAAGAATTGTCCACAGTTTTTTGTGATCTACACAAAGGCTTTAGCCTAGTCAATGGGAAAAAAAGAAAACAAACTAGTCAATGAAGCAGTTTTTTTTTTTAATTCTCTTGCTTTTTCTATGATCCAACGGATGTTAGCAATTTGATCTCTGATTCCTCTGCCTTTTCTAAACCCAGCTTGTACTGGAGGTTTTCCGTTCATGTACTGTTGAAGCCTAGCTTGAAAGATTTTGAGCAGTATGTTGCTAGGATGTGAAATGAGTGCAATTGTGCGGTAGTTTGAACATGCTTTGGCATTGCCTTTCTTTGGGATTGGAATGAAAACTGACCTTTTCCAGTCCTGTGACCACTGCTGAGTTTTCCAAATTTGTTGACATATTGAGTGTACCGCTTTCACAGCATCATCTTTTAAGATTTGAAATAGCTCAGCTGGAATTCCATCACCTCCACTAGCTTTCTTCATAGTAATGCTTCCTAAGGCCTAGGACTGTGGGTGAGCCAGGCATCTAGAGCATATACAACTCCCTTGAATCCAGACCCTGATTTCAGCTGCTTCAGTGAAGTTGGGGACAGTGCCCCACACAGGGCTGGCAGGGCTGGCAGGGCTGAGCTGTGGTGGCTGTTCTGAGGCTGAAGTAAGTGAAGTCAGCCACGGAGCCTTGGGGCTCTGTCCAAAGGTGTGGCTGTGGCGTGGGGCTTGTGACCCTTGTGCCCCTGTTTCCAGGGTCTCTAAGGATTACTATCAGCTCCCACCTCCCTGAACTTGGGTCTCCCTCCTGTGGGTCTGCTTCTCTGTGTCCTGGAGATGCCCAGAACACCCCGTGGCCACCCCACCACTCCAGACTTGGGAGTGTGAGCCACAGCCTCTCTGCCTGAAGGTCTGACTCTGTGTCCCTGACCCTGCAGCTCACAGCCTTTCTCCCTTTCTCCCTTGCTCCCTTGCTGCCTGGGTGTCCTGTTTCCGGCCATGTGTGGCCCTGACCAACCCTGGCCTGGCCTGAGGGGAGGGGTGGAGGGGATGGGAGGGATGTGCACAGTGCAGCACTTGTTCAGGGGATCGGGTGGGACCGATGCCTGCTCTTGTGTTCCGGCCCCTGGCTTGAATCTTGGCAAGCTGGGGGTGGGGCGGGGTGGGGGCTGCCTCTCTGCCTGCAGCGTCATCTCAGCATCCGTCCCACTGGCAGAGCGGGCCCAGAGCCATCATGGAACCTGACCAAGAAGGCCCTTAGCTGGGCTCTCCTTCCAGGCTATTATTGATCCCTTTGCCTCTGGCTCCTCTGTCTCATGGCCTGTGCTCTGGGCCATGACAAAGACAAGGACATGCTGAAATGGGTGTACCAGACTGGGGATGCAACACTGGTCTCAGGGTGGAAGGTTCCATTAGAGAGAAACAGAGTCAGTGATGAGATGGGCTCAGTGAAGGGGATGGGGGCTTAGTGAGGAGGGCAGGGCTCAGTAAGGGGGGGTGGGGCTCGGGGGTGGGGGTGGGGGCTCAGGCAGACAACACCAGACCTCAGCAGCAAACTGAGGTCTTAGGGGCTCAGGAGTCAGGGCTGAGAGCAAGGCCCTGGAAGCCAGTGAGAGGGTAGTCTGGCCTGGGGTCACTGAGGACTTGAGAGTCTCTCTAGGTTTCCTTAGTTCCTGGGAGCTTCCTCCCAACTCTGGGGTCCAGAAAGGCAATCTGGAACCCTGGGATGGCCCTAGCCAAGGATCTCACTTACCCCTCAGGTTATAGCCCTTGGCAGGCCTCCAGGACTGGGAGAAGGAGAAGGGATGGGCAATGGAACCATGCCTCAGATTCTTGAGATTTATTCCCCCCTCCCCAGCAACCCCCTCACCACTGAGTTCTTCTTTTACAGAGGGTCTCCCCATTGATTGAGAGCACCCCGTCCCTTGAGAGTCCCCAGCTCTCTTTGAGTCTCTGTCTGCTTACTGAGCTCAGATCCCCCTCACAGAGCCCTCATGCCAGAACAGAAGCTGGTAAATCTTTCAGCGGAGTCCTTTAGGCCCTATCCTTTCTTACCTGCAGGGAGGGCTATCTGGACCCTAGACCCATCCACTCAGGTTGGACCAAAAGCCCTATTGCCCAAAGAATTGCAGGGGCAAGGAGAGGAGAGGTGCTCATTTGTATTCATTTGCATGGAGTTATTTAATATTCAAATGTCCGAACTTGGGCTGGTGAGGAATGGCTGCTAGCAGACATGCTGTTTGCGTGTTTCCTTTTTAGTGAGGGGAAACACCCCAATCCTCCTCCCTCTCCAGCTCCCCCATTTGGAGCCTGACTTGGCGGGAGCCTTAAGTTGGCCTCTGCAGAGAAGGTATAACTTGGAGAATGTTAAGTAGGAGCTATTTGGGTACTAGACCCCAGAAGCTTGCTGAAGACAGGTGTGAAGTGGGAGAAGAAGCAAGGATTCCCTCCCCATTTCCCAGAGGAAGCCAGGATTTAAAACTGGGAGTATTAATAGAATGAAAAGGGGGAAAGGCTTTTAGAGTATTAAAAACTGAAGGGGTTCTTAGGGATTTCTTAGACTCTTCACAGTGGCTACACGGGGTACATATATACACCACTGCTCCGTTCTGCAGCCACTGCATCCATGGCAGACAGGATTAATTGATCACGGCACTCTGAACCCAGAGCCATTTGAGGCAGCAGTTTGTATAGGAAATTAAATCTATGTATCTTCCCTGATTACTTCAACCCTTTCCTTTCCAGACAGGAAAGCTGAGGCCCAGAGAGGATGCAGAAAATGCAGACCATATCTACCCCCAACACAACCTGCCCAGCCTGGAAGCACAGGGGTCATTCTCTTGGAGGGTGAGGGAGGGCAACTCCACTCTGGGTAAGAAAACCATCACAAGAAGGTACGTCTGGGTGGAATTACAGGTGAGTTTGATTTACAACATAGGGCTTTTCTGCATTTCCCAGATTCTCTTTGAGCCTGAATTCAATCTGTAATCAGATATCCCCCAATAATACTAAGTGTATTTTTTTTTCCCCTTTTAAACACTACGTGGTACCTGCTTTAGGCATTATCTAAATCAACTCTGACAACCACTCTGGTAGGGAGTTGTTACCATTGCTATTCCTGTTTTAAAGAGGAAGAAAGAGAAGTCTAGACATTTGCCAAGGTCACACAGCAAGTGGTACAGCTGTGACTCCAACCACATTAAATGCATTGAATCAATCAAAAGTTAATATCAGGGATGACCGGGTCTACGGGAGAATGCTGATTTGCTTGCTCCTCTGTGACTTGCCCAGTGGCACTCTGGATGTTGTGTGGACAAACAGCCTGGGCCCCAGAGAAAGCTGCTGAGCAGCCCGTGGAGACAGGAGAGGCCTGGCATGATCCCCCACCCCTTGCCAGGACCTGAACACCTCTCACTGCCCAAGACAATGGGAACACTGTGCCCTGACAGAGTGCAGGATGGTGGGACACGGCCTGCCAAGGCCCCTGCTATTCCTCTCAGCATGGCAAAGTGCAGAGAGGATGGGAGATGCTGAGGAATGAGGTAGGGGGTGGCTCAGAGCTGAGCCAACAACAGCAAGGGTGGGGCAAGGAGTGGAGGAAGGAGGGTCTGCCCTCCACTGGGACTTGGGGAAGAGGCCATTTTGGCAGGAGCATGAGCCCAGTGCCTCCCTCCACCCAGCTTCTGCAGGCATCACCCACTGGTATGTCTGAGCTCTTCATAGCTTGGTCCACTGTCTCCAAACACCACCCCATCCTGTGTTCCCCAGGATACCGAATGAGGACGCCAGTGGGCCAGCCTTCCAATCTGTGTGACCTTGCCCAAGCCCCTGTGTCTCTCTGAATTTCCTCACTGGTGATATGAAGGTGACAGACCCTACTTTGCAGGCCAGACCCTACTTTTTCAAGGCAAGCAGAGCAGCAAAGGACCCCAGCTGGAGGGGGTGAAGCAGCCCAGCCAATGGTGGTTGTTAACGTGACAAGGGGGCTCCTCTCCCAGCCTGGCAGAGTGAGGACGGGCCAGGAGTCCTCATGGGGTAGGGGGGTGGAGCCCTCTTCCTTCCTGCCCCTTTCATCTGGGTATGGAGATGAGATCTGAGACCAGATGTGTGGCTGAGTGACTCAGCTCTTTCCTGCCTGGACACCCCTCCCCGCCTGCCTCACCAGGCTGGGCCAGGCAGTGAGACAGCAGACTGGACGTGGGGGTGGCTGGTCCTGAACAACCTCAGGGGAGCGCCGGGGGAGGGAGAGGGGAGGATGAATGAGGCTCGTGGAGCCTGGCCTGCGAGATGGGGGTGGGTTGGAGGAGGAGGGGCTGTCAAGGAAGAGAGTGAGGGTGTCCTTGAGTCCAGTCACTGCCGCTGACTCCACCTAAAATGCTCAAAGGCTCACCTGCCTCCTCCTCCCACCAGCCGAGCATCCCTTCCCCAATATTTCTGGACCAGCCCAAACCTGTTGGCCCCGCCCTCCTAGGCCCACATACCCGCAGGGTGCTCTCTTCCTTCCCTGTTCTCTCCTTCTCTTTCTAGCCAACCGCCTCCACTTTCTCACCTCCCACTCAGCAGGTCCTATTACGGACTCCCCGAAGCAGCACGTGGAAGCAGCTCTCTGGAAGGTTGCCTTAACTTAGTTGCTAAATCCCTCACCCCACCCTGATCTCTCAGGAACGGTAAGCAGTGCCGACCTGGCCCTTCTTGGGGCTCTTTTCTTGGCCTCAGATACCACCCTGCTGGTTTTCCTTCTATCTCTTGAATGGTTCCCTCTCTGATCTCAACTTCCGACTGTTCCCCTTAAAGGTGTGTGTTCTATAAACTTCCATAGTCTACCATTTGGAGGAGTGATTAAGTGTCTGGACTTTGGCATCGAATGAACCTGGTTTCAAATCCTGCCTCTGCCTTTTACTAGCTATGTAACTTTGGATAAATTACTTCTCTGAGCCTCAACTTCCTCCTCCATCAAATGGGTTGATATTACCTATCTCCTGGGGATCAAATGGGATAGTAGTAGTAGTGTTAGTTGTGTTGCTCAATCGTGTGACTCTTTGCAACCCCTTGGACTGTAGCCCACCAGGCTCCTCTGTCCATGGGATTCTCCAGGAAAGAATACTGGAGTGGATTGCCATTCTCTTCTCCAGAGGATCTTCCCGACCCAGGGATTGAACCTGGGTCTCTTGCATTGCGGGCGGATTCTTTATCATCTGAGCTATATGGGATGATATAAATAAAGCATGGGATAATGCACATAAAGCCTTCAGCACTGGGTCTGACATATAGTCAGTAGTCACTTCCTGGCAGTTGCTGTTAGTATCTTTTCTTCCTGGTAAGTTTTCCTCCTCACCCCACTCCCAACTCCTACCTGCTGGGCACATACCACTGGATGTCCTAGTGACACTTCAGACTCAAAATGTCCAAAAGAAAAATCCCAGCCCTTCTCCCTACCCCAAATACTAGCTTCTCTTCTTGACATCCCTATATCTTGAATTTTTTTTTTTTTATGCTTTGGTTTTTTTGGCCCCATGTGAGATCTTAGCTCCCTGACCAGGGATTGAACCCACACTGTCTGCATTGGAAGGTGAAGTCCTAACCACTGGACCACCAGGGAAGTTCCCCCTACACCTCCACCCCCGTGCCTTTTCTTTTAAGGCCTCATCATCTTCCACTGGGCCCAACCTTCAGAATGTCATCCATTAATTCAACAAGTTCTTACTGAAAATGCAAAGCTATGTGCAGGGAAGACAGACTTGAAAAATCATTGTCTTTGCCCTTAAGGAGCTCGGAGTCTGAGGATGGAGACAAGCAATTTAATATAATGAGACAATTGTTCTGTTAGAGGTTTGTGTGGAGAAAGCCAGTCTAGGAAATCTTTTGAGAGAAGGGGATTTGAGTTGGCACTTGTAGGCTGAGTAGGAGCTTGAAAGGTGAATGAATCAGGGAGAGCTGAGGCACCAACCGCAGGCAAAGGCGCGGCCATGTGAGGTATGAGAGAGCAGAGACTGGCTGGGCTCTTAGAGATGGAGGCTCGTGGTTGGGTTTATTTATTTACCTTACAATTTAAATTGCATTAATTAATTAATTAATTTTACTTCTGGCTGTGTCAGGCGGCTTGTGGGATCTTAGTTTCCTGACCAGGGATTGAACCCAGGTGCTCAGCAGTGAAAGAGCAGAGTCCTAAGCACTAGAAGGCCAGGGAATTTGCCATGGTTGGGTTTAGAGAGCTCTCTTGGGGCAGCATGGAGGACTGCTGGGAGGAGGCAGAAGTGAAGGCAGCAGGGAAATGCAGGAGAAGGTGAGGGTCTGAGAGTTTACTCCTGCTTTGCCCTGCAGTCACTGCACAACCTTGGGGAAGTCACTTGACCTCATGGAGCCTCCATCCCTCATCTGTCAAATGGAGATACTAATAGGTACCCGAGGGGATGTTGGGGAGGGCTGGATGAGCTAATGGAAGGGAAAGTGCCGGACAAATGCAAGCTGTTGTTGTCAAATATCCGCCAGGGCAGGCTGTATTCCAGCCACAGCCCCACCTCAAAAATGGCCTCCTTGAGTCTCCTCTGAGTCAGCCCACATCCTCCCTGGCCCTGGGGTGGGCGGTAAGGTGCAGGGGACTCGAGGAGCACACACTGACTCTGGATCTTGGCTCACTGGCTGGGCGACTTGGAATCACTTTCCTCCCCTCTCTGAGCCTCATTTCCCTGGCTGCAAAAACAGGGCTGAGGCTCCAACTGCAGGGCTGTTGGGAGGATTCCATGGCACGTCGTAGGTGGTCATTAACTGCATTTGTCCCTGTCTCCTGCTCTCTGGTCCCCTCCTCCAGTGCCTGGCACCAAGCCGAGCAGAGTGGGAAACAGTAAATATTTAATAACAGATAGGCTGAGAGCTTCCTGATGGGAGGGACATGTGGAGGAGCCAGAGGACACCTACTCCCCCAGCAGGGTCTACACAGATATCCCCAGGCTCTAGGGGCACCCACATCCTGATCCGAGGGAACTCTTGCTGTCAGTGACTTCCTGGGGAATCCATCCAGCAGGGACACTCCCAGGGTACCCGAGTCCCGCAAATGTCTCCTCTCCTCTCCTCTCTTATTCTGTCACTCAGGGGGATGGATGGGGCTCTCATTCAACAACCATTCACTGAGCCCCTTGCCTCTGTCCAATGCTGGCACCAGAGATTCAGAGATGAAGGAGCCGAGTCCTTGTTCTTCAGGGCTTCTAGTCTAGCTGGGAGGGCAAGGGAAACATGTTTGCAATAACGTGGTGGTATGTGATATGGCCAGGGACTGACTTTTGAGAAAATCAGACCTTAAAGAAGGGACTTAAATTCTTTGTGTCTCCATTTAATAATCTGCAAAATGGGGACAAGACTTTTTATCTCTTTAGGGCTGTTGTAAAGATTAAGGGAGGCAATTATATAATTGGTGGCTCAGTGGTAAATTATATTCCCTGGTGGCTCAGTGGTAAAGAATCCACCTGCAATGCAGGAGACATGGGTTCAATCCTTGGGTCGGGAAGATCCCCTGGAGAAGGAAAGGTAACCAACTCTGGTATCCTTGCCTAGAGAATCCCATGGACAGAGAAGCCTGGTGGGCTACAGTCCATGGGGTCGCAAAAGAATTGGACATGACTTAGCGACTAAACAACAACAATTATATAATACACATAGGGCAGGTCCTGGAAGCTGGTCAGTCCATCAGTGGAGACACCTTGACGGTGCTGATTGTAAGTCATGGTGGGTGTCTGTGAGCACACTCTGGGGCAGGGTGGGGGGTGAAACAGAGGGCATTCTGCACAGAAGAGTCAGGGAAGGCTCAACAAAAGGAGCATTTGAGCTGCTCCTGAAGGACAAGTGCTTTATCAAAAGGAAAAATGGGGAGAGGCAGGTTGAGGCCAGAGAACGAAGGACTCTATGTGTCCAAGAGGCTGGGATTTATACTGGAGTCAACAGGAAGGGATTTAAGCGGCGAGAGGGACAAGGTCCAGATTTAACCTTAGAAGAGGTCCCTTTGGGGCATGTGGAGAAGAGATTGAGAGGTTAGGAGACGGGGAAGCTAGAGTTGGAGCCGTGCCTGCAGCATTTAGTCACCTGCCTGGCTCTCACCTGGGGTCAATGATTCAAAGGTTCCCGTCCCAGGAATATATCTGCCCCTTAACAGGAATTTACAGGGACAACGCCTTTAGCCAGAGGAGCCACCCAAGGGACCCAGAGCAATCAGACAGAAAGCCTGTTGGGCCAGCCCCGAGGTGCCACCCCTCCCCCTGCCCTGGGCCTCCCCTTTGTGAATCTGTGTCTCTGTGGTTGTCTGTGGGCTGAGGCAGCAGAAACAGTATTTTGGAGTGAGCCAGAGCTAAATCCAAACCCTGATTCTGCTAACTGGCTCTATGACCTTGGTCACATTTCTTAACCACTCTGAGTTGGTTTCCTGGAAAACGTTCAAACTTGTATTTTGATTATTTTTTAGACTTTCCAGTTTATGATCTCTCTCTCTCTTTTTTGACCACAAGGCAGGTGGGATCCTAGTTCCCCAACCAGCGAGTGAACCCACACCCCCTGCATTAGAAGCACAGTCTTCACCACTAGACCACCTGGGAAGCCCCCTAAACTTGTAGTATTTTTAAATGCTTGTATGTAAATGCATAGAAAAATATATGCATACTGCCCACTAACATGAACAGTGGTGTGGAGTGGGTGGGGAATGTGTGTGAAGAGGCATTTTCACATTTTACCCTATTTATTTCTGCATTGTTTGGGCCTTTTATAAGCACATATATCCTACATTTCGCATCTGTAAAAAGCGGGGATAACACTGCCAACTTCACAGATTGTCGGAAGGATTTTAAAAAGATCCTACAGATATAACTCCTTTCATGCTGCCTGTGCAGAATGGACCCCCACCAAGTATTAGCTCCTTTCTCTTCCTCTTGCCTGAATCTGTGTTGGGTTTTGTGTATTGATGTTTCTCCTTGTAACTGTTTGTTTATAATTATGTAACAAGGCCTTCTGTATACCTCTTTGATTTATGGGCCAGTATCTGTGTGTGTGGTTTTTGTACAGTGGATGTCTGTATGAGTGTGCATCTGGGAGTGTGAGCATTTGTGTATCTGTGTGTGTCTGTGTGTCAGCATGTCTGTGTAATTTGGTACATTTCTGCATCTGTGTGTGTTTACATGTGTTTAGACATCAGGCTATCTTAGTGTACCGGGGTGTTTATGGGTACCCAGAACTGTCAGTGTGTATCTGGGTTTGTGTTTTGGTGTGTCCCTGTATTTGGGTATGCCAGTGTGAACTGGTGTGCATGTAGGTCTGTCATCCTATCTTTGTGTCTTGGTGTGTTTGTGTAGGCCCCTGTGTGGATGCTGGGCTTCCCTGGTGGCTCAGATGGTAAAGACTCTGCCTACAGTGCGGAGACCCAGGTTCGATCCCTGGGTCAGGAAGATCCCCTGAAAAAGGAGATGGCAACTCACTCCAGTATTCTTGCCTGGAAAATCCCATGGATGGAGGAGTAGGGCAGGCTACAGCCCATGGGTCGCAAAGAGTCGGACATGACTGAGCGACTTCACTTTCTTTCCATGTGGATCCTGGGGGGTGGAGGGTGTTGCTGAGAATCCACACCCAGATGTTTCCTTCTGATCATGGGCAGGGAGCTCTGCCCACACATCTTGATCCCTCCCCCAGCTTCCAGAAGGCCCTGAACGTGGGCACTTCCCTCCTAGCCCTGCCCTTGGGCACAGGGCCAGCCTCCCTGCCTGGGACTGGTGGAGTGGGTGTCTGCAAACACCTGGAGGCCCCACCCAGCAGCTCCCTACAGGAAGCCTTATCAGCTGGCAGGCCAGGCTGGTCATGCCCCTGATTTGAGGGTGAGAATTGAGAACTGCCGGCTTTCCTTGGAGAGCAGTGAGCCCTGTGGATCTTGGGGTCAGGAAATCCTGGTTCTCTCCGCCTAGGTCAGTGTCCATCTGGCTGGCTTTCTGTTTGTCAGATGCAGTCAGACAGTTAGGAAACAAAGCATGTCTCCATGGCAACTTGCCTCTGCCTTTGAACTTGGGCAGTTCAGTGGTTTTGTGGCCCCTTCTTTAGCTCAGCACTGGATGGGCATGGGTGGTGAGGATGAGTAATGAAGCTTCCGTATATGCTCCATGCATCACCCCACATGCCGCAACCCACTCCAGTACCTCTACACACACTCCTTTTCTAGGTGAAATCAGATGTTCCGATGGGGAAACTGGCACCCAGAGAGGGCAAGTGTCTTATCCAAAGACATCCAGCAAGTTAGTGGCAGGACTGAGATGAGCAACAGGTAAGTTAGTGGCAGGACAGAGATGAGAAACAGACTAGGCTAACTTTTCCTTTTTTAAAACTTTTTGCCCATACCGTGTGGCATGTGGGATTTTAGTTCCTGGACCTGGGATTGAATTCATGCCCCTGCAGTGGAAGCACAGAGTCTTAACCAGTGGACTGCCAGGGAAGTTCCTAACTTTATTTTTCTTAAGTGACATGTTAAAAACAACAACAACAACAAAAAAAATAATAAAGTGACATGTTACTTTTAATGTGTTTGTTGTTCACTCAGTCATGTCCGACCCTTTGCGACCCCATGGACTGTAGCACGCCAGGCTTCCCTGTCCTTCACCATCTCCTGGAGCTTGCTCAAACTCATGTCCATTGAGTTGGTGATGCCATCCAACCATCTTGTCCTCTGTCGTTCTCTTCTCCTCCTGCCTTCAATCTTTATTTTTGGCTGTGCTGGGTCTTCATTGCTGCTCGGGTTTTTTCTCTAGTTGTGGCGAGTGGGGGCTACTCTCTAGTCGCAATGCATGAGCTTCTCATTGCCATGACTTCTATTGTACAGCACAGGCTTTGGGGCACGTGGGCTTCAGTAGTTGTGGCTCCCAAGCTCTAGACAACAGGCTCAGTAGTTGTGGCTCACGGGCCTGGTTGCTTCGCAGCATGTGGGAATCTTCCCAGATCAGGGATTGAACCAATGTCTCCTGCACTGGCAAGCAGATTCTTTACCACTGAGCTATCAGGGAAGCCTAGGAAGTCCCTAACTTTTAACAAGCCATTGTAGCAATAATAAAATCACCATAGGCAGAAAACCAAAGCAAACAAACCAAAAAGAAGCCATTAGGCTGGGCTGGTCGGATAACTTTTTTTTTTCTTTTTGGCCGCAGCATGCATAACTTTTTTTTCCTTCACATCATGCACAACTTTTTTCTTTTTCTCCGCAGCATGCAGAACTTACCCAACCAGGGATCTAACCTATGCCCTCTGCAGTGGAAGCACGGAATCTTAACCAGTGGATTTCCAGGGAAGTCCTGCATAACTTATTTCTGTGCAGACCTCAGAATAAAGCTTCTCCTGACACTTCTACCAAGATGTTAAAGATCTTACCATTTGCCTCTGCATGTGTGTGAAGTGCAGTATTTTCTAATTACTGACTAAAAGAAACTGCCGCAGAAATAAATTGAATGCTGGCTCTCAGCTAAAACCATAACCATCACCTGTAATTCAGCGTTTCAAATTTTTAGTCTATCAAAATGTCGGCATTGTTCCCGCTGACTTATTTTGTGGTAAGTAAAGGTTATACATTTTGATTGACAAAAATAAATTCATATGTAAAAGCACTGAATTTTATTTGTCAGGTAAAATTCTGGGGGCTTTTGTTTGAGAGAAAAATAAAAACTGCTAAAAGAAAAAGATTGAAACCCACTTGTCTATACTGTGGACAGTTCAGAGTGACGATTTGATCATAGAATAATAATAACAGGTCAACCTGGAGGCCTGGAGCACAGAGCCGGTGCTCAGGAGACAGTGGCTGAAAGAATGTGAGGAATCAGAGTTAATTCCAGTGGAAACGGCAGTGGCTACAGCGACCTCTTCTTTCTCCCAGTCTCCCCCTCTTCTCTCTCTTCCTTTCCCTTCCTTAACCTCCCAGGAGCTGGCAGCAACTTGGAGCTGGGAGGGAGCCCACAAGACTCCATTTCCTTTCCACACACGCCACTAACACCTTGGACCTCTCAACCCAGCAGGGAAAATGGGTGGAATTAGGCTTTGGGCCTGATTCTAAGAGATGCTGGGAGGATCAAAGAAGAACTCAACAGGGAGGTTGTTGGAAACGCTGCCATAGATGCCAGGAGCCACAGGGTAGGGGCACAGGAGTGCCTATGGTGGGGATGAGACCTGCAGGGTCCCCCAACTCCTAGGTTAGGCAGGGAAGAGGTGGAGGGCATCAGACACAAGGAGCCTCTATCTTTTCCTACTGAAAAGGATCAAAGGCTAGACATAGACAGTTTGCTAAAGCCGTGGACCCTTTCCCCAGAAAAGATGCATACAGGTGCATCTGAAGTTAAGCAGAACATTTCTGGAAGTTCCTAGAGGCCCAGCTGTGGCCCCAGAATAAATACTTTCCTTTCCCAACCTTTGAAAGCAGCAGGGGTGAGGCAGGAGCACAAAGCTAGTGATCAATTAGAAACACACACACACACACACCCAGGAACACAAAGCAGTTTTAAATTTCACCTCTGCCCAGAGGGAGCTGTGTGTCTTTTGGCAAGCCACTCCACCTCTCTTTAGGCTTTCTTATCCTTGGAATAGGACTGTTAATCTCTCAAAATCATCAACTTTGCGGAACTGCTCCACCCTCCAATTGGTCTAAGAATGAAGGGAAGCCATAGGTGCTCTCAGCTGCGGCTGCTTGATTTACAGACCCTTCCCGGTGTTCCCTGTAAAATGAGGGTGGCTCAGCCACACCTTGGCCTGGCTGCCCAGTCTGAATAAAGTCCATGGGCCAGACCTAGCAGAGGACAAAGCTGGATCCTATGAAAGGCAGGTCTCCCAAGGGTCGGAGGATCAGGGAATGTTGGATTGGTGTGAGGGTCACCTGGGGTGGTCCTGAGTTTTCCAAAAACAGAGGGAACAGAGAATTCCCTGTCAGTACAGAGATTAGGACTCTGAACTTTTATTGTTGAGGGTCTGGGTTTGATCCCTGGTTGGGGAGCTAAGATCCTGCAAGCCATGGGGCACAGCCAGAGAACAATAACAATAACAAACAATAACAGAGGGAGAAAAGCTGGATGACCTCAAGGGCTACAGCCCTAAGCTTGGTTATGGCTCATTCCTCCCTGGGGACAGGCTGGCAGCTTCCTTCCTGGTCAGGTGACAGCCTGGCTCCAGGATGGACTTTGGGCCCTGCCGACAGGGGCTGCTGGGAAGTCAGTTTCCTTAGCTGCCCAGAGGGACAGCAAAGAAATGTAGCTGAGCTGAGCAATCGTGAATCCAGAGAGCAGTGTTGCAGGCTAGCCTGTTCCAGCTAGCCCTAAGAGGCTCAGAATCAGGCCTGTCTATCAGGCCAGGGGACAAACAGGAAAGCTGGGCTGCTGGTTTGCGGATGGCTGGAGATGGGTGGTGAGAGCATCTGGGTGTTGGAGTTAGAAGTAGTGAGGGGAATATAGCCCTGACCTCCCCCTACTCCCTTTTCTCTCCCCACCTCCAAGTCAGGGGGCCTAATCTGTGAGTTGACTCCTGGGGATTGTGGTTCAAGGGGAAGGCTTCCTGAGGAATTATATGAGCCACTGGCAGGATCAACTTCATGGGCATAGTCCACTTGGCCCTGCTCTCTGAAAGGCCCCATGCTTGATCATGCTCTGCTGTTACTTTCTCGAAATTTGTAATAAATGTTGAACAGAGGCCCTGCATTTTCATTTTGCACTGGGCTCTGAAACTGTGTAACCAGTCTGGCCACCAGGAAAAAAGGAGGTGCTGAAAGGGTGGGTGGGGGGCAAGGCTGCCCAACTATTCCTCTCCTGATCACCCCTTCCAAAAGCCAGAGTTTGTTTGCCGTCTCTCTCCTCCCTACCAGTCCATCCACATTATCCAACAGGCTGAGGCTCTGTGCATGCTCTTAAAGTATCAGCCCCTCCAGTATCACTTTTCCTCTGATACTCACCTAGTGCTGAACGGGGCAGAGAGCACCATGAGGACAAGCCCAGTGTGATCCCTCTGCATGGCCCAGTGATGCAGACTGATCCGGAATGGGTACTCTGGGATTGTGGGCTGGAACCAAATGAGTGATGACGGTTAGATGGGAAACTGGGGCCCAGTAAGTACAATGATCTGCCCCAGGCCCACCACGTGTGTGTGTGGGGGGTGGTGTCAGCGATGGCCCAGGTTTGCCATAGCTGAGCCCCTGGGGGCACCCAGGGAGCTAAGGCAAGTTCAAAAGGTCACACTGCTCACTCTAATCCCTCTACAACATCATAGTTAGTGTTGTTGACGCTACACCAGGGCTGACTAGGCTGAGTAAGGACAAGGAGAAGGCTGTTTACCAAGGTCCGGCTGGATGATAAAGACAAATTCTAACCGGTGGGATGATCATGATGCCCTTCTGAGTCAAAAGGGAGTCCAAGATCTCACAGCTGGTCCCTAGGGCAATTTCTAGCTCCTGGGGACCAGGCAGAGACAAGACTTACATTGTCAATCTTACACTGGTCCTCTGCTGATGACCCCCTCCATGCTCCTGGGCAATCCCTGTCTTCTTCTGGCCTCAGTTTCTCCTCTGTAGGAGTATCACTCCCTGGCCTGCCTCCCTCAGAGCCTCTTGTAGGATCAGATCATACAAAAGGGCTTCCTCAGCTACAATAAAGAGCCAGAGGCCTGGAGGAAACAAAGTATAGTATTTTTGTGATTCTTAAAGGCTTCCTTTCTCTACCAGCTTCCTCAGTCACACCTGTCACCTGCAGAGGATCTCAAAGCACCTTATAAAGCTGTGAGCTCAAGTCCAAGATCAGTTCTGATCAGTGCTGAGCATCTCAGTGGAAAATCCAGACCCAGACAGGAATGCTCTGGGGACTCACAGCCTGGCCCAAGGGTAAACTGAGGCATGCCTCTCCTCATCCCCTTACCTGCCACCCAAGGGTGAAGCAGGAACCCAGGAAGCATGGGTCCCAGCTCCACACTGAGGATTGATGGGTGCTGGGGGAAGGTGTGGTGAGGAAGGGGAAAGGAGAGAAGGGAGACTCTGGGTTGCCAGACAGGAGAAGAAAGCTCCAGGTCTCGGGTGGGTCTGAAATCTGTCTCTAGAGCAAAACCTCCAATACTACCCAGATCCTGGAAAGCATTCTCAGAACCCCCTTACTCCAGAAAGAGGATTCCAGAATCCCCCATCTCTTTCTGGACCGCACTCAGGACACCAAGTTCTCTTGGGATCCAACCCCAACATTTCTCTCCCCGCTTTCCCTGGGTACCCCCACCCCAGCGCCGGTACTTCTCTGTCCGAACCTTGCTCTCCTCAGCCGCCCCGCCGGGACGGAACTTCGGTACCGCCCCCTCCCACGCCCACCCCGCGACCCCGCCCTCTCGGCCCGAGACCGCCGCCGCGGCTCGGGGGCGCTGGGGGCGCTGGGGGCGCTGGGGGCCACCCTCCCTCGGGACCGGACCTCGCCCTCCGCGAGCCCCTGAGCTCCGGGACCCCGGCCGGCGGGCCGGAGGAGGCGGGAGGGGCCGCGGGCAGCGCCTCCCCCACCCCGTGGCCGCTCCCTCCCGGCCCCGTCCCTCCCGGCCGGCCTCCGCGCCCCGCCCGCCGCCCCGCGGCCCCTCCCGCGCCGCTCCCGCCGCCCGGCCGCTCCTCGCCCGCTCTGCCTCCGCCGCCCAAACTTTTCTCCGGGCGCGTCTCGGCGCGGCGGCCGCCTGCCCGCCCGCCCGCCCCCGGCCCATGGGCGCCCCGCCTCAGGGGGCCTGACCCCCGCCGCCAGGTCCGCCCGCCGCGCCATGGCGGCCCGCGCGCCCCCCGCCGCACCTGCGGCCGACGAGCCGGGGGGCCCCGGCGGCCCCCCGCGCAGGAAGAAGTCTCGCTCCGGCGCGTCCGGCCTCCGCCGCGCCTTCAGCTGGCTGCGGGGCAAGCGGCGCAAGAAGAAGGCGGCGGGGGCCGAGGGCGCCGAGCCGGCCGCCCCCCGGGCCAAGAAGGCGGACGACAAGGCCAGGAAGGCCAAGGGTAAGGGCCGAGGTAAGGCGGCCGGGCACCTGGGGAGGCGCGGGGCGGCGCCCGGAGTGCGGCTCGGGTGGCTCCGCTGGGGGTCCGCGGCGTGTCGGGAGGGTGCTGACTTCCTAGGCGTTGGTGCTGGGGGAGCGAAGAGCCCGGGGCTCTGTCCGAGCACCCCGACTTTGCGCTACCCCGCTCCCAGATGTCCCAGACTCAGCCCAGCCCCGCTCTAGGGGCGGGGGGACCCCCGACTGGGGCAGGGATCCCCCGGCTTAGACAAGAAGTGCTGGCCGCCCGGCTCTTGGGACGGTGAGGCAGTCCCCCCCTCCCCCAGGCTCACCCAGGTTCTGCCCTCTGCTGCTGAGTCAGGGGGTCAGAGACTTGACTCTGGCCTGGAGCCAATGGGAGAGGCAAGTGGCCTTGCATGTCTGGTGGGGGTTCCTCTGGGTCTGAAAAGTCAACTGCACTCAAAAGGTGTGTTAGCTGTGGAGGTGGATCTGGGTTGCCAGCCCCACACAGGACCCAGCCCGGAACAGTGACATGCTTTATGTTATTAGCAGTGTTAGCTTTTCCTACCTGGCCCCCCCTTACCACTCACCTGGGCCAAACCGCAAACATCCACCTCCTGGGGTGGTAAGCTCAGGATTTGTGCCAACAGCCCCTCCCACCACTCCTTCCCCCAGCCCGGCGTTGTTCCTGTGTTGGAAGTGTGCTTGCAGAGGGGGGAAACTGAGGCCCAAGTTAATGGAGAGGCTGTACCCGGGACAACGGTGGGTACCTGAAATACTACAGCTAATTCTCTTCCTGTAGGCTCCCTCTGGCCTGGTGGTTGGGCAGCCTGAGGGTAGGAGTGGCTGACCCAGCCCATGCCTACTGGGTCACTTTTCTTTTGGCCACTTGCTTGGTTCTCCCCTCATCTTCCACTCTGTGTCTCCTGATTGAGGGGGAGGGCATGAGTCTCTGCCAGGAGATGGGGCTCCCTTGGGGCTGCAGTCCTAGGAAGTCTACCTTTCCTGCTGGCAGTGCTAGTGCCAGAGGTGAGGAAAGGGTGGTGTGTGCAGGCCCATCCCATTCCACCGTGTTTACCCTCCCAGTGTCCTTTAACCACCTCCTCTGGAGGAGAATGAGAAGGAACACTTCCTGGGGTCAGGAAGAGGGTGAAAAGCCTCTTGTGTGATTGCATCCGGCCTGATCTTCCTTTTGGAAATGGGCCCTGCATCCCTGCAACCCAGCCACAAATGGAGGTTGGGTGTTGGGGCTGAGGTCACTGGGCCAAGCCCTGAGGGAAGGTTTGCAAGGGGGATGTTTCCAAGGGCAGCTCCCATGATACATGAAACCTGTTCCAGGGCTGTTCCACCAGGATTCAGCCTGAAGTCATCTCATTCACAGAGTCCTGGGGCAGAACTGGACAAGATGGGTTGTGGTCCCACTGTCAGGGTTAGAGAATGAAGGCTAATGGTGTAGCCCAGGCCAGTGGACCATTCTCTCCTGGGAGACCAGCCTGGGGTGGGGTGGGGTGGTGGTGGTGAAGGGGGAGACAGGAAAACTGACTCTGTAGGTCCCTGCTCTGACAGCCTGGTTAGAGGTCACTGGGTCAGTGGTAGACCTCCCCCGGCCTTGTGTTTGGTGTTGGGTAGCACTGGGCTCTCTGGGCAGCAGGTCGGCCTGATTTGGGCCCACGTGCGTGGGCCAAACCTCCCTGCCCCTGGCTGTTGTTTCCCCAGGTCTGGGGGTGGCCCCAGGTATGTCTGGAGGGAGTCCTGTTCCCTTTTGCTCCAACCTCCTATTATTCCAGTTGTTTCTTTGTCACCTGCCCGGCCAAACTTCTTTTCTGTTTATTAAGAGAAATAAATCTGATCTCTCTAATCTCCACTGGCACCGCTGGTCAGGAAGGGGAAGCCCAGAGAAGGCTTAACTCTTTCTGGGGAAAATGTTTAGAATGAAGATTTGGGGAGAGAGGGAGGAGGCACACACACAAAGTTCCTCGGAGGTCAGGGGCCTTTGCTACGGACGTCATTATTTCCCCCCTCCCAGGTGCTGAACCAAAGACCCATAGATGCAGGTCTTGGCTTCCCTAATCTCAGTCCCCTACTATAAATGGGAAAACTGAGCTTGGTATAGATTCTGAGCCTGTATCTTTCCTGCTCCCTTCACTGCCCTGCCACATACTTAAAAAGGGAAAGGAGGAAGTCTGACATTTATTGTTCTGAATGTGCCAGAAGCCCCGTATCCATGATCTCATTTATACCCATTTGCAGATGAAAAAAACTGAGTCTCAGGAACAGTGAGTGATTGATTTACCCACCTGGGATTTTAACTCAACTCATCTGACTCCAGAACTGGTCCTACTTTCTTAATTTACCCAAAGACACAGACCAGGGGGTAAGGCTTAAAGATCTCCTTGTCCAACCCATTCTACAGATAGGAAGAGGCCCAGAGAAAAGTGAGGGAACTTGGTAGAGTAGGAAGAGTATCAGAGGCAGGCAAATTGATGAGAGTTCACATTCCTGGCCCAGCGGTTAGCAAGCTTGGTGACACCAGGCAGGCAACTTCTCTGTGGTCTCATCGTTTCCATTACTCTCTTTGGAATAGAGGGGACCTTTTCACTGGGGTATCCGTCCAGGTAGACCCATATCCTTGATGGGTCTGTGAGCTTTCTCTCCAAGATTCTCACAAAAGAGGATGTGAAAATTACATGAAAGTGAAGTCACCATAGAAATGTAAGGGGTTGCTGTTATTGTGTTTGTGAGTTTATTTTATTTTATTTTTTTGTTTGTGAGTTTATTCACCTGAGTTGTAAGGACCCAGTCTGGAAGGAATGGGCTCTGAGGTTGATAGGACAACTCTGGCCTGGGCCGTGGCCTGCTGCTTTCCAGCAGGTTAGTAACCCCTCCAAGCCTCAGTTTCCTCATCTGTAAGGTAGAGATGATAAATCTTGGCTTTACAGGGGTGTTTCAAAGATCAAATCAGATAACAGACATGCAAGTGCCTTGTGAACTGTGGAGCGTGGTGCGGAAGGCAGGAAGTTGTTGCTGTTGTGATGCTGAGGACTTGAGTATTAGCTGAGTTTATTCTTATTTGTGTTTGGAAAACAATTCATTGCTTACACAGAAGGTGGAGTCTTACCTTTGTTCAATGGAGGACACAGGCACCGAAAACATAAAAAAACAAAACAAAACACCCCCCAAAACAAGCAGGAATCCATATTTTTCAGAAATATCACCTGGACTCTAGACAAGTATGTGGGGAGGAAGTGTTTCTGGGACAGAGGCCAGGACTGGAGCCCGGGAGATAATCGGGGGAGGCTTCCTGGAGGAGGTAAGCAGGGTGTGGAAGGAAGGCAGGGTGTTGGCTAATTTGAAGGGGAACATGAAGGCTGCTACATGCCAGACCCTGGCCAAGCATTTTCATGAATGTTTTCCCTTGTTGTCCTCAACAACCTGGGAAGAAGTTTATAGGTGAGAAAATAGGCTCAGAGGGTAAAAGTAAGTTGGTCAAGGTCATTCAGCTTCATTCATTTGAAAAAGACATGTATGTGCTCAGTCGCTCAGTCATGTCCAGCTCTTTGCACAACCCTATGGACTGTAGCCTGCTTGCCTTTCTGTCTATGGGATTCTCCAGGCAAGAATACTGGAGTGGGTTACCATTTCCTCCTCCAGGGTGAAAAAGACATATTCCTTACCATTTAGTGTCAGGCACTGGTCAGGGTAAGGCAAATACTTGGGACGAGACAGGCATGGTTGTCACTTGCATGGAAGTGATGAAGACAGCGTGGTAGTGACAGAGCCACTCAGTTGGCCTCCCGAGGCCTCACTCCCCACACGAGATAATATGAGGTTGGAAGTGTTTCTGACTCTGGTGGGGAGTAACTGTAGAGCTTGGGACCACCTTTGGGGAAAGACGTATGCCAGCCCTCCTGAAGGTTTCTCTCAGGCAGGGGGCAGTGGCTAGGGGCGGGGGTACTGATAGTGAGAATTTAGGAGGTACCCTGCCAGGTTCAGCCGATTTGACCCCATGAACTTTGGCCCTCATTCATGGCAAACCGTCCTTGGCATGGGGTTACAGAGAGACTCCTGAGTGTGAGTTCTGCTTTGCCAAGTCCTGCCCCACTTTTGGCAAAGACACTCTCTTAATAAAGATGGGGTTTAATGGCCTCCACTGTTAGTGGCCCTTTCTCATTCTAGAATTCTGTGGGTTTGAAAATGGGCTGGAGGAGCAAGCCGGAAGGGAGGCTGGGGGTGGGAGCTGTGTTAAGGGAAGGAGAGCCTGCCTCTGGTCAGTAGGGTGGACATGACATCAGGACCCAGTGGCCTGGATGTCATAGGAGGGTGGGTGAGGAAATGCAGGAGAACGAGGTGAATGGTGCCAAGTCTTCCTGCTGAGGAAGGGGCCTGTGTAGCTCTAAAGCAAACTGAGGACTCACAGGCACTTTGGTTAGTGGTCACTTTGCCTCTCTGAGTTCTGCGTGATATCTCTTTGCCTGTCGATAAACACATTTCATGCAGTTCCACATTCGGTGCCATTGCATGCACTGATCCTCACCGAGGATGTGTTCTCTCTCCTTTTCCATCCAGAACTCCTATTCATCCTCAAGACTTGGTCCAGTGTCATCTTCTCTGTGATACTCCCGGGGAAATCACTGCCCTGGACTCTACAGCAGGGTGCTCAAGCGATTTGGAGTTGGACAGGATGTGCTTTTCTGGCACCTTCTTCATGGGGAGGGGCATCTCAGCGTCCTTAGCCTGGGGCCTGGACTAATGTCATATGGGCTGGGATGCGTCCGTGGGGGAGTGGCTTCCCCAGAGGAGTCTGGGTCTGCCTCCTCCAGGCCCCTCTGAAGGAATGAGCATTATCTGCCCTGGGTTCAGATGGGAGACGGTGTCTCACTAATTTATTTCACAAATACTTCTTAAGTTTTTAATACTAGGTACTAAGTACCTACTATGGGCCGGACTCTGTCCTGGGGATGAAAGAAAGACAAGATCCCAGTCCTCATGAACTTCTTGATTTGAGGGGGTTGGTAGACACTGAGCAAGTAATTAAGGGTCAAGAAGTGTAACCAAGGAGGGAACAGAGAGATCCCAGGGGGGAATCAAAGACAGCTTCCCCAGGTGACATGAGCTATAACAGAAGGATGAGGGGAAGCTGGGGTTGAGGCATTTGCAGAGCTGGAATCAGGCAAGGCTCCTGCAAGGGGTTGGGATCAGCTGGCTGTCCGGTTCCACGAGCACAGGCATCAGCAGACATCACTATTCTGAACACCCTGAGGGCAGGATCTGGGCTGACTTGTATTTTCCCTCTGCCCTGCCCAGCACAGGGCCTGGCCCTAAAAAGTGGCTTCGGGTGATAGGTGGGTGGTATGATATGGGTCCCCAGAGCATGGGCATCTCCAGATCCTAGGTGCTCAGAGCTGATGGCCTGAGATGTCATGGGGAGCCCTTATGGCACATACAGATGGGCATCTGAGGCCCAGAGGAGGAAGTGGCTTGCTGAAGGTCATACCACCAGTCAGTGTTGGAGGCAGAACAGGAGCCCACACCTGCCAGGCTGACCTCAGCTTCCCCACTCCTTTGTCTTGACTTCAGATGGAAAATCCCGTTGCAGAGAGGGGCCTCTATGGGGGTGGGATGAGAGGAGCAGGAAGCGAGGCCAAGAAGGCCTCATTCATCCCCTCCCTTAGCTCTGACACCTTCAGGGGCCGTTTCAACTGCCTCTCCTCCCTCCTCATGGAGGCCCCAAATCTGTACCCCCCCTCCCCTGCCCACCCCCGTGGCACAGGGCCCAGGTTCTCCTGGAAATCCCCCTCAGGCTGGGGGGGGGGGCGGCCCTCCCCCCCCCCCACTTTCTGCTCCTGAAGCAGGGCTGCCAGCGAGATCTGCTGCTCTGGGGCGGCTACACCCTGTGGCCAGAAAAATCTCTTAATCTGTTGTCTGCAGAGGGCAGAGGGGGAGCCTCCCTCCACCCACCTGCCCCTTGGAAATTCCCCTCTCCTCAAACTCTCAAAGCTGTCTCAGCTGCTCCTGGCCTGTCACATGCTGAAGAAAACTAATAAGAGGAGGCATTGTATATTGTTGAGGCTGCAGTGAATGTGCTGGGGTGGGGAGAGCAGGTACACCCCTCTGCCCCCATCTGAAGACCCCACCTCCAGTCCTGTGGCTGACATGGGGAAGGAGGTTGGTGGAACCAGCTTCCTTGTCCACCTCCCCCCATTACTACACTCCCTAGGACTCTGGGCTCCATCCACTGTCCTGGGGGCCTTCATCAATCAAGCAGGGCCACTCAGCAGGGTGCTCTGTGTTGGCATGGAGGGGTCAGACAGAGACAGCTCAGCCTGCCAAGGGCTCAAACCCTGAATCTTCTGTCAAAATGCATGCTTCCCAGGAGGCTGCTGGTGGGGCCTCTTCTAAGTCGGGTCTCCTGCCTGCTTACAGACACCCTCTCCTCCAAGTCCCTAGCCGGGTGAGGGTCAAGAGACACTCAAGCCCTGTCTTGTGGTTCCAGGAGTTCTGGTTCATTCGTCTTCCATATCACCTACTTCTTCCCACCAGTCATACCCCAGGATCTCCTGGGCACTTGGCTCATTGGTAGTACTCGTCCCCCCCAGGCCCAGGAGCAAAGCACAGCCTTTGCAGTGGAAGGCTGTAAGACTGGGGGAGTGCCTTAGCCTTTTCCAACTGTGCCTCTTCACCTCCACCAGCACTTAAGGTGCCATCACCACCACCTCCACCAGTTTCTGTAAAACACGTGGGACACACCTACTGTGTGCCAGACGCGATCTGAGCCTGGGGCTACTAAGAGGAGTGACAGGATCACTGTCCTTGAGAAACTTGTTTTCTGGTTGGACAGGGAGATGCCAAGGAAACTAACTGTTGCCTTGAAACAAGTGATGGTATGGGTGTGATCAGTACTGTATCAGCAGAGGGGAGCCCTGAGAACTGGGCTGCAGAAGGAGGGGGGCAAGGAAGACATGGAGAAGGACATTGGCTAGCAGGGCCCTGGGGACAGGCAGAGGTGGAAGAGGAAGGAGCATGTGTGAGGCCTGGAGATGTGCACTGGGAAGCCACAAGCAGTTCTGTGTCCTGGGGCCCTGAGAATGAGAGGGGTGTGGTCAGAGATGAGGCTGAACTGGTGGGCAGGACTAGCTCCTGCAGGGTCTCCTGTGAAGGCTATGGCACCTTCTAAGCTCTCTGCATGCCTGTCCTCACTCCATTCATGCCAAGGGGTTTGTATTTTACTCTTGTGTTTTCTGTCTGCTCTCCCATACCAACCTTCCCCTTCATGGGCTTCAGGTTCCCCACCTGTAAATTAAGGGAAATGGACCAACAGATCTCTGAGGTCTCATCTAGCTCTGACACTGGGACCCTCTTCTCTGTGCAAAGCAGGGAGTCTGGTGCACATGGCGTGGTATACAGTGTGTGCTCAGTAAGTATCTTCTGGGTGGATGAATAAAATACCAGCCCCCAGGGACTGCACTGTTGTCAACCTCAGTCTTTCAGCAAGAGAGGGGCCTCAGGGAGGGTGTGGATCAGCTTTAATTCTCCCATCTTGCAGGGCAGGAACAGGGTGTCTTAGAGCCACTGGGCATAAGAGGCAGTGTGGTGTGGTGGAGGGGCTTGCCCAGGTGGCAGAAAGATGAACCATAAGGGGATTAGAACTGAGGACTGTGGACTCCCAGCCCAGTGGAGCTCTCTCTGTACCACGCTGCCCCTTGTTGGAGAGATTGTAGAGTGATCATAAAGGAGAGTCACTGCTCAGTATGCAGGGCCCTGGGCAGGTCCCTGGACACAGGGGACTTGTGAGAACATGAGAAGTGGATGCCTTAGGCAACCTGGAAGGCTTTCAGAAGAGGTAAAGCTTGGCCTGGGCTTTGAGAAACAAAGACTTGTATAAGGGGAGATGAGAGAGGGGGACACATGCATAGACATGTATTGTTTCATGTATGTTTACCCATGTGCTCCATTACTTACACATACACCCCCCCTCCCAATGTAGATATGGGTATGTGTGTGCATGCTAAGTCGCCTCAGTCGTGTCCACCTCTTTGTAACCCTATGGACTGTACACCAGGCTCCTCTGTCCATGGGATTCTCCAGGCAAGAATACTGCAGTGGATTGCCAT
The DNA here is from genome assembly GCF_019320065.1 of Cervus canadensis. Taxonomy (NCBI): domain Eukaryota; kingdom Metazoa; phylum Chordata; class Mammalia; order Artiodactyla; family Cervidae; genus Cervus; species Cervus canadensis. Next base: position 14,530,975 of record NC_057409.1, read on the forward strand.
GCCCTTCTCCAGGGGATCTTCCTCAGCCAGGGGTCAAACCTGCATCTCTTACGTCTCTTGAATTGGCAAGAGGGTTCTTTACCACTAGCACCATCTGGGAAGCCCAGATATGGGTGTATCAAATAGACAGTTGCACAGTCATACTGATCCACAAAAGCACATGAAGTTACACAGTCTTAGAGACAAACCTTTTCACTTACATGCACAGAAGCAGACTGTTACACACTCAAATACACAAAAATCAGTGATATTCCACCAGCTTGAGAGTCAAAATTACACAGGCAAATATGCAAAAACACAAATTGAAACCAATGTAAACAGACTCAATTATATGTATACAGGCATGCGGTCACACTCAGATGACTACACAGAGAGGAACCTACATGTTCAGGGTTACAGATAACACAACTACACAGCCACATTCAAGCACACAAATACAAATGTCCAAGTATATGTCCTTCAAGGTCATGGAGAGGCACAGATAAAGTGGAGGGGTAGGTAGCTTGAACCAGTGGGTATTGGTCTCAGTCTGGGTTTGAGTACTGGCTCTGTAGCTTAATGCTGTTTGACTCTGGGCTCATCAGTTAACTTCATGGAACCTCAGTTTTCCCGTCTGTAAAATGGAGATGACAAAAAGTATACCTACCTTAATAGAGTTGTTTTGTGGATGAAATGAAGTAATGCATGAAAGCAGTTATCACAGTGCCTGGCACATACTATGTGCTATATAAAAGTGTTCTGTTATTATTTTGAACACGGTTACTACAGAAATATAGTCAGATAGATACATTTGTACAAACAAGCAGAGACGAGATACGCAGACACGTGACACTCACGGGGTAGTGGTTGGTTGTCCCTAGCAGCAGCAAGGTTTCGGACCCCGCCTCTCTGGAGCCCGGGCCCCTAGTTCTCTTGGTTCCACTGCAATCCTCAGAGGCAGGCAGTCCCTGGCTTGGGAGGGCGAGCGACTCGAGGGCCCCACCTGGACAGGCCCGGCCGTTCCCAGAGCAACTGGGCGGGGCGGCTCAGCAGGTCTCCCAGGTCCTTGGAGAGGTGGGGCCTGACGGAGCTGCGCCAGGCCCCGCCCCTTAACCGGCCACTCCCCTCCCCGGCCATTGGCCGCAGAGCCCGGGGGCGTGGCCGAGCCGGGGCTGGGGGCGCCTGCGGTGGCCGCCCGCGCTTCTCTCTGCCTCCCTCCTGTGGCTGCGGGCCCGGCGGCCGGGCTGGTAGGGCTGCGCTAGGGTTCCCGCGCCGGCTCCCGCGCCCACCATGGGCAACTCACACCACAAGAGGAAGGCCCCCAGCGGCCCCCGGGCCCGCAGCTTCTGGCGGTTCGGGCGGTCGGCGAAGCGGCCGGCAGGTAGGGGCTGGGGGTGGGGGCGGGGCAGGCGGGGAGGAGGGTCTGCCTGCCGCAGCCGCCGCCGCCGCTGCTGCCCCCTCCCGGGGCTTGTCGGGTGTGAGTTTGGGGGGGCCGGGAATCCCCCGCACAGACCCCACCCCTCACATGCAGACAGACACATGTACGCACGAATACCCGCGGGCGGGCGCACGTACATGTTCACAATCTACACGGTCACATACACAACACCCACTGAGACGTATGGACATGCAGACACAAAATCACATACACGTTCACACCCACACCATCGTGGGACCCACGGATCCTGAGACTCAGGTACACTTACCTATGTATACAGCTTATACAGCCACACAAACACCACCACACGCACAGATTCAGGCACAATCATTCATGTAGGTAGAGTTGCCCAACGTCTTAGGCACACATGTATACACAGGTTCAAAATTGCACAACCATCCAGACCCTAAAGCACTTATACACACACAGACACACTCACGCACGCACATTTGGTCCCCAGGCTTTAGCCCCCACAGGCTGAAAGTTTGCAGGAGGGAGGGGAGACAAAGGTGAAGGGGAGAAGCAGGAGCCCAGGGGCTGGAGACTCGGGCCGCCTCCATCTGGCGTGATCGGGAGTCGGACTGGTTCTCTGGGTTCCCTCCCCACCCCCATCCGCACCGCCGCTGCCTCTATCTGTCCCCCTTCCCCCCCACCCGCGGTCCCCGTGGTCGCTGCCGCATCTCCCCCTTTCAGTGCAGCCACTGAGCTGGAACGCAGTCCTTCCCGGCGTGCTGCGGGATCCCTCCGCGTGTCACATTCCATCCTCCAAGTCGGGGGGAGGGGGCAGAATTGGGAAGGCCTCCAGCTCCAGGGCTGGGAGCCGGAATTCCTGGTTTCCTCTAGCGGGTGTGGCGGTTCAGGGTATCCCCGCGTCCCAAGGGGTGTTATGGAGGAGGGGCTGTCGAGAGTGCCTAGTTCCCTCACCTGGTGAATCCAGACATGGGATAGGGGCAGGACAGTGAGCCACCCACTACCCCACAAGGTAAGGGGTCTCCAACAGAGTCTGGTGTCTGCTGGTCTTTGGGAATGAGAGACTCCCAGAGAAGATGGCTTAGGAGGGCCTCCCTGTTGTGGTGGGGAATACACTCTTGTATTCCCAGGTTCCACATTCCTAGAGGTTCTGAATTGAGCCTGATGATCTCATCCCTCCAGGCAGGGGGTGACAGAAAGGACCACGCCTGGGAATTCGGGGGTCTGTGTTTTCCAAGTGTCTCTGGTATGGGCTCAATGACCTTGAGCAAATTGCTTTCACTTTTCTGGACCTCCCTGGCTCCTAGAGGAGGCCTGTCTGTCAAATTAGGGCGGCGTAGCTTAGGTGACTTCTTGGGATCCTTGCAGTTTCTGGCTGGTTATTTCGTGGTGAAAGATACTGAAGTCTAGAGAAGGTGGGCTTATCCAAGGTCACTGCCTGCAGCAGTCTGAAGAATAATCATGGTTATTAGGAAGAAGGTTAGTTAAATTCTGGTAGGCTCTCTGAGGCTCCTCAGAAGCTGGGTTGATGAGAGACTCCTGAACCTTCCAGTCTCCCTGTCCCAGTAATCCTGAAATCTGGCTTGTGCCCACCTGTCTCTCCTCTCGGAATCTGCAGTGAGTGGGTGGGGCTGGGGCTGGGGATCTCCATCTGCCCTCAGATGGCCACTCTAATCTGATGGTTTCCTGAGAACCAGCTGTGGGTCCAGACTTGTGACCATTTGTGGTAGGGGACAGAGAGAGTAGGAGGGCTGTGTTTACAGTCGTCTGCCCTCCACCCCTTAAGGAAGAGGCCTGGGGCTTCTAGCAGCCCTTGGGTTCTTCCAGTTCCTGCTACAACTCAAGGGTCAACCAGGCTTTGAAGGTGTTCCTAAAAACCCAGAAAGCAATGTCAGGGCAACACAGAAATAAGTGTGGGGGCTAGGGAATATTCTAGGCTATATATTAAAAGGCTTTTGGGTTGTGGGGAGCTGGTATTAAAGAAGTTAACTGTTGGGACTTCTCTGGCAGCCCAGTGGTTAAGACTGTGCGATTCCACTGTAGGGGCCTAGGTTCAACTCCTGGTCAGGGAACTAAGATCCCACATGCCCATGTGGAATGGCAAAAAAGGGAAAAAGAAAAAAGTTAACTGTATCGTTAACTGAACTTTGATTAGATGAGAGAACCTGGTCAAGGATGCACTTCAGCTGTGGGTATGGTCACGAACAAAGGCTTTGATATTGAGTATGGAGGTTGGAAAGAAACGTAGTTGAGGCTTCTTCCTTGTGCCTGGGAGGAGAAAATGTGAATGTAAACTTCAGTCTTTTATTTTTACTTCTGCTGAGGATTCTGAGGCTTCCCTGGCCTCGGCCTCTGCTGACACAGGCCTAGGTATGGGACTGAGGCTTGAGTACTTACTCATTGGATTGGTCTGTGAAGGGATGGGGGAAAGAATGCAAGGCAAACAGAGAGGGCTGCAGTCTATAGACCACAGGGAGCCAGTGAAGGTGTTTGAGCAAGGGAGGAGCCTATGAAAGCGGTGTGTTAGGAGGATGGCAGGTGCAGGCAGGACAGGTTGGGGGCGTGGGGTGGTGAGACTAGAGGCTCATAGAACAGTCTGGAGGCTGTTGCAGTAATCCAGGGGAGAGGTGGTGAAGTGAAGGCTGGGGCCAGGGTGAGGGCTGTGGGAGTGGAAGAGGAGTGGCAGCTGCAGAGACACTGGGAGGAGATGGCAGAAGTGATCGGACCCGGGATTAATCAGATGTTGAGCTCTATGGGCCAGAGAGGGCTGTGAAGGCTCTGTGCCTGAGGCTGCTTGACTGGGGGATGGTAGCAGAGATAATGCAGAGATAGAAAAGAAAGTGAAGGCGCTTAGTCATGTCCAGCTCTTTGGACCCCATGGACTGTAGCCTACCAGGTTCTTCCATCCATGGGATTTTCCAGGTAAGAGTACTGGAGTGGGTTGCCACTTCCTTCTCCAGGAGATCTTCCTGACCGAGGGATCAAACCCGGGCCTCCCGCATTGTAGGCAGACGCTCTACCATCTGAGCCACCAGGGAAGCCCTATGCAGAGATAAACCTTATGCTCAACCCTTTACATCAATTAATTCACATGTCCTCTAGCTGTTTTACAAGCCAGAAGCTATTGTTCTCCCCATTTTACAGATGAGAAAGCTGGAGCTCAGAGAAGTTAAGTCACTTGTCCAAGGCTACTCAGCAAGGAGGTTGCTGAATGGGGATTCATACCCAAGCCTGTCAGATTCCAAAGATTGCGCTCTTAATTATTTTAGGTATAGATGGATTTGCTCCTTTGATGGAGGGGCCTGCAGGTCCTCTGATGAAGAAAGCCTGAGGCCCTGGGAGACTGGGACCCTGTGGGGAGCAAAGGTGGAGGAAACACTGTGGAGGAAGGGCAGGGGTTGAGGACTAAGCATTGAACCCTCCAAGGGCTCAGCAAGGGAGCTGGTGGGCAGTGAGATGGGAAACTGAGTTTTAAGGAAGGGTTGGCCCTGTGTTGCAAATGTCCTTGAACCATAGAGAAGGGTGAGGATGGATGGGGAGAGGCCTCTTCAGTACTGGAAAGAAATTGGAACCCGCTAGGATTGTTTGACCTTGGTTCTTAGGAATCCAACTCAATTCTCCCAGCCGCAGGCCAGCTGGGCAGTTAGTCCTGGGAAGTTTGGGGGACTGGTGGAGGATGTGAACTGGGAGCTCAAGGAGTACCCCCAGCACCCTGCCCACCTCCTGTCCCCACATGCATTATGCTGTCAGGTTTACACACACGGCCCTCTTCCTGGTAGGGTTTATTTTTCCCACTTTGCAGGTGAAGAAACTGGGGGACAGGACCAAGTCATTGGTGGAGTCAGACTCCCCCTGCCTCTGGACCTGGAGCCCCAGGGCCACAACTGGGAGGAGTGCTCCTGTTACCTCCCCTGTCCCCTTCCTTCTACATCTCTTTCATTTGACTAGGGTGGGACGACTTGTGATCAACTGTAAGTCTAGACTTGCTTGTTGGAGCCCTGGGCTTCCAGATAAAGGGCTGGGCCAGCCCTCTCTGGTCTGAGGGATCTGAGATAAGCTGAACCCCCTCGCTGCCCCAGGCCTTGACCCAAAGTGAGGGACCACTCCCCTCTTTCTAGGGGCAGAGTCATACATGCCAAAGACTCTTTAGAACTTGTCTCCCCAGCCCTCCCACCTCATAGAGACTGAGGCCCGAAGAAGGCAGTGCCTGGTTCAGGATCGGACTGCAGTGGAGGGGCAGTGAGAGCTTAGACCTAGGACCTCTGACTCCCAGGGCAGTGGGATATCTGGTGTGGGATCTGAACTCCCTTTCCTTCCAAACAGGGGGGTTAGAGCTACCAGATGGGGCTAAGTCACTGAGGAGCTGATAGGAAGCTGATGTTAAGTGTCCTTTATCAGACTTTATCTTAAAAATGGTTCTTAGCGCCACTTGAGATTTGAAGAGCGCTCTGCAAGTGGATGGGAGAGGAGGCCTCTGGTGGCATGGGAAGAGCAGCGGCCAGTCTGAGCTGGCCTCACATCCTGACTCTGCCGTTATTAGCTGTGTGACCTTGGACAGGTCACTAACCCTAGGGGAGTGCCTTTGTATGACGAGGGGCATTTAGTGAGACCATGTGTGTCTCAGTCAGCACTCAGTCAGCGCTAGCTTATTTATTGTTGTAAGTAAAAACTCAGTAGGTAAAGAATCCACCTGCATTGCAGGAGACACAGGAGACATGGGTTCGATCCTTGGGTCAGGAAGATTCCCTGGAGAAGGGCATGGCTATCCACTCCAGTATTCTTGCTTGGAGAATTCCATGGACAGAGGAGCCAGACAGGCTGCAGTCTTTGGGGTTGCAAAGAGTTGGACATGACTGAGCGACTGTGTGCGCACATACATGCACGCGCGTGCACACACACACACACACACACAAAGGCCCCACACCTGGAGAGGCAGAGGCTCCCTCTATGATAACACTTTGCCTTTACACTTGGTTGCATGGCTTTAACTTTCCCAGGCACTCTATGAGTGGGGATTAGTCCCACCTTGCAGATACCCTGAGAGGCTGATTCGTTTGTTCAAGGCCTGGAATCCAGACCTGACTCCCAGCCTTTTTCTCTCCTGGCTTCATGGTGACTGCCTCTCTGGCATCTATAAAATGAGGATAATCATGCCTTGAAGGAACAAAGGAAAGGGTTTGGGAAAGTCAGAATCGCACCCTGGCCGAAAGAGATTATTATGTCATTGTCAGCAACAGATACTGACCCGGAAACTCATTATGACATTTACTAATATTATGGTAGCTAATTCCTCCCTGTGTTACTGTCTGTTCCCCCAGGCGCCTGTGGGATGGGATCCTTCCCTCCCTGTCCCTGGCACTCCCTGCCCCCAATATTTACCTTAGAACCGGCCTGTCAGCTCTTCCCAGGCTGGGGCGGAGCTTTGCACTGAGAAAAGGAAGGGGGATTCCCATTGTGCAGAAGTGGGGTGCAGAGTTCCCCCACTTTGGGCCATGACTGAGGCTACTCCCCCCTTCCCCCTCTCCAACCCCTTAACTTCCCAAGACTTAGGGTCACTAAGGCATTTGGAGTGAGACCTGGGTTCTGGGCTCAGCCACTTCCTGGTTGGGTGACCTTGAGCAAGTCACTTTCCCACAAGTCACTTTCCCACAGGCCTCCTTGCACTCATTCATAAGAGGGGAGCTCACGCCTTCCTTTCAGGTTTCTTGTTCTTCGAGTTCTTTGAGACAGTAGAGGGGAAAGTGTGTCGAGAACTGTAAAGCGTCTCCACCTGAGAGTTACATTTACTTCCCTTTGTCTTGCCTCTAAGAGAATAAAATCTACCCGTGCTTTGGATGCTGCTCCTATAGGAAAGGAAGGCCCTGGTCCCCTCTGGGCCTTGGGTGGCCCACCAATACAGCTGCGGAGAGGTTGAGACGCAGGGGCCTCCAAACACCCTGGATCCTGGATCCTGGCTCCAGAGCAAGGCCACCTGGGCAGCTGTGCCCTCCCCCTTCATTCCTCTCCCCTGAGTCAGGCCGGCCTGGCTGTGGGCGCGCCGCAGCCCCCGCCCCTTGCTTTGGAATGGGGCAGGTTGAGGCCTCACCCCATGGAGGATGTTGCCAAGACAGTGTGTACGCATGCGCACAGGTGCACGTGGCCTTGGAGGGGCGGGGGCTCCCTGCCCGATTCCTGACTTCCCAGGCACAGGAGGGCCGCAGAGCCACGGATACATGCACTTGCCTTCGTGTACAAGCAGCCATCTGGCAGGGCCCTGCGTGAATCTGTGCAGTGGTGCTCACGTGGCTTCAGGAGGCGTGGGTGTACTTTGTGGATGTGTTCATGAGGGGCCCGCCTGTGGGGGTGGCCCCAGTGTGACATTTTGGAGGTGCGAGCTGCACACCTCTGCTGGTGGACGGCATCTGCAGGTGTGCTTCCTGGTGTGCCCTGCGTCTCGGGAGGCGTGCCCGGGATCAAGGTGTCTTCTCAGAGCTGGGAAGCCTCCTCCCCCAGGCAGGTAGGCGGAGGAGGCAGCGCGGTGAGCCTCAGCCCGGCTGCACCTCTGGACTCAGCTGGGGCAGAAGGTACTGGAATACGGACTCCCAAGTTTGGCCTTTGCCAAGGTCCTTCCATCCTCTGGGCCTCAGTTTCTTGGCGAGGTCCAGTGCTCTCCACCCAAGACTCGGCTTGCTGAGCCTCTCCCCAGATGAGCTACAGGTGTGTCGACCTGTGGCTGAAGTGGCTCAGAGTGGCTTTGACTTGGCCACGCTGCAGTTGGTTGGGGACAGGGTGTTGCTGGGGGAACCAGATGTTATCAAGTGTAAGAGCCTTGGATCAGACGAGGGAATTTGCAGCTGTGGCCCTGACTGAAGGCTGCAGGCCTGGGACCTTGATGCTCCCCCCGCCCCTGACTTAGAAGAGCTCAGCCCTTAGTTTCCCTGGTTGGGGAAACTGAGCATGACTTGGTCCTGCAGGGTTGAAGGCTCCAGTTTGGGGGCCAGCCGGAGCTTGGGTAGTCTCCAGGCTCTCTGAGCCTCACAGGTCAGTTACCAGGAGAGTACCTTTGAGCACCTACCTCAAAGGACTGTTGTCAGATCTGAGAGGGCAGAGACTGCCTTCCACCAGCATCTGGCATGGTGCCTGGCATGAATTACTCACCCTACAAGTGTCAGTCTACTGCTCTTTTCTGTTTGAGTGGGACTCATAAGAGGGGTGGATGGGTCTGGCCTAAGAGGGAAGGAAGAGTCAACAATGTGGCCAAGAAACCTTCCATCTGTGGGGGTGATCTCCGCTTCTTCAGAGGGGAGATCAGGTTTGTAGCTGGCACAGTGGGCAGAACATGGCTTTTGGATTCAAGTGGTCTTGAGTGCCAATGCTGCCCCATCATTTACCAGCTTTATTATAATGCTTCCCCTCTCTGGTGTCCATTATTCTCATCTGTAAAATGGAGATAAAAGTGCCTGCTTCTTGGGAATTCCCTGGTGGTCCAGTGGTTAGGATTCTGGGTTTTCACTGCTGGGGCCTGGAGTTCAGCTCCTGTTCAGGGAACGAAGATCCTGCAAGCTATGCAGTGTAGCCAAAGGGGAAAAAAAGCCTATTTCTTAAGTGTTGTTTAGATTTCAGTGATCTGTGGATTTATACTATGTAGCCCCACAGAATTTTGTTCTCTGGAGAGTGAAGTCTCAGCTGTCTGCATGAAATGGTCCGTAAGAAGTGGCACAGCAAGTGGAGAAGGACCAGCAGAAGGATCTTACGGCATGGGAGCCACTGTGAATTCTTAGATATCTAGGGACTCAGAGAGAGGTGCTGTGAGACAGGGGTGTCCTTAGGTGAGTTTGGAGGACTGCACTTTATGGTTCACAGACCTTCTCTTCCACAGTCTCAGCTACTCTTTTTTTTCTGGCTGAACCGCCTGGCATGGCATACAAGATCTTAGTTTCCTAAGCAGGAATTGAACCTGTGCCCCTTGCAGTGGAAGCACAGAGTCTTAAACACTGGACCTCCAGGGAAGTCCCTCAGCTAGCTACTCTTTCTGGAGTTGCCAGGGGCAATCTTTTTTAACACTGTCAATACTCAGCTTAACCTGTACTGACCTCTTGGGGTTTTTTGAATAAAATCCAGACTCTGCCAGCACCAACGGGGCCCTCCCTGACCTGGCTCTTGCCTCTTCTCACCTGCTTTCTCTCCCTTGCTCACTGTATTCCAGCCACACTGGCCTCCTCTCTGTTCTGGGAAACCCCACCACTCCTGCCTCAGGTCTTTAGGCCTGCTGTTGCCTCTTTCTAGATTCTGTGCCCAGCACTTGGCCTGGCTGGTTCCTTCTCATTCTTTTTTTTTTTTTTTTCTTTTCAACCCCTCCCGTCCTTCTCATTCTTTAGGTCTTGCTTCCAATGACTTTCCTTTGATGCCCCCTCAAGTTACGCACTTCCTGTCATAGCTCCTCAGCCTTCACTATCTGAAATTATTCTGCTAGTTCATCTCATTCATGTATTCATCAAATATTTATTGAACTCATTGTATGTGCCAGACACTAGGGATATACTGGTGAACAAGGTAAAAATTCTCCATTAGCTATAACCCCTAGTACTAGTTTAATAAATATTTGCTGTTTAAATAAATGTCTTACAAAGAGTAGTTATTGGCCTTGTTTCCATAAGGGGTTGTTAACTTGTATGTGATGGAGCTGGATTTGAACCTGGATCTGAGTTCCCTGCAAGTGCCTTCCTGCCCCCACTCTCACTGCCCTCATCTATGAGCTGTTTCTTGGCTAATTCTGTTCTCCTTGCCTAGTGATCCAGCAGAGTCACTGAGTCACAGAGTGAGGCCAGTGGGAAGGATCCTGGGCAGGAGGAGCAAGAAGTCTGTGTGGAAGGCCTGCCTCTGTTGGGTGGCCTTGCAGAGTTCACAGTACTTCCTTCTGGGGTTGCTGATGTCACGTCACCCCAGTGGGAAGACAGTCCTTTGGAAAATCTGGGGCCGAACACACACACACGAGGGGCTGTTAGCACCTGCTACCTGATGGGTGTCTCCCTGGCTTCCCAGCATGTGTCCTGGGCTGGCTCCCACTCTTCCAGAACCTCTGCCAGTGGCTTTGCCATCCCCACAGGCAGTCCTGAGCCTCTGCCTGGCTGCTGCCTGCTCTGAGATCCTTCCCCAGGGAAGCACCCTCACCAGCCAGGAGGACTTGGGGCTGGGCATCATGCCAAGTCTAGTCTAGTGGCTCTTCCACCTCCCATCTGGCAGCTGGGACCCTTGCCTTAGCTCTGGCTCCTGACTATTTAGAAAAAGACTTGGGAACGTGACGGGGGTGGGGGGCAGTCAGCAGGCGGCCCCTGGAGTTAACTATCTTTGACCCTCCTAGTCATCCCCTCTACAAGAGCAGGGTGTTCAGAGACTCTGGGCCTCAGTTTCCCTGTCGGAGCCTGGGAGGGTTCCTGTCCCAGCCCTGCACTTGGGGCGGTGTCGGTGGTGGGCGGGATCAGTGGCGAAGGTGGGAGGAGGACCTGGGGAGCAGCCCCTCCCCCTCCTCTGGCTGGAGCCGGCGCTCTGCAGCTAGGCTCTGGCAGAGTCCCCTCAGCGCTGTGTTCTGGCGAAGAAGGCGTCGCCGGGTGTTCTGGAGAGGTCAGCGTAGGGGACGACCCCAGTGGTGCCTGCGGTCATGGTGGTGTTCCTGGGCCGCCACCTCCCGGCGCTCCTCGGGCTCTTTAAGAAGAAGGGTGAGTGGGTGTGGCTGGGGGGCTTAGATGAGGGATCCCCGACACCCCCATTTGCCAGGCTCTTCTGTAGGATGGGGGGTCGAGGCCAGGGAAGGTCATGGGATGCGGGCTGGGGGCTGGAAATGAGGCCAGGCTGCCCTGTCGGCCACGATGCCTTTGTCCGGTGCTCTTCCACTGCCTTTGTCTGCTCTCTGCTCGTTCGGAGGGCGGCTCTAGGTGTCTCTGACCTTGAAGCCTGCAGCCCTCGGGCAGGATTGCCTTCCTCCAGGGGTGCTCATACTTTGCTGGGTACATCCCAGTACTTCAGTTCCAAGAGATAGGGCACCCCCTCCCAGGTGGGCTCAGGTGTGTGGGAGGATGGCCAGTGGGAAGCAGAATGAGGAGGAAAGTAGTGACCCTGGAAGTTGGGGAGCAGGTCAGGGAAATCCTGTTTGAAGGCCTGGGGGTTTGTTTTGAGGGGAGGGGGCCTCTCCTCACTTTCTTCTAGGATATGGGCTTTCAGGCCTGGATTAAGATGTAGGGGCCAGAGCTTATTAGACTTTTTGGGGGTGCCAAAGGGCCTCCAAGTGTGGGTATGATTCAGAGGCCCCTCTGGGAACCTGTCTTGGCTCTGACTGCAGTTTGCTGGGTGACCTTAGGCAAGACCTTTCCTCTTGGGGTCTGTTTATGGACTTGTAAACTCTGGAGATTAGGGAGAGGATCGCTGAGAGACGCACCCACCTCTGACCTTGTGGGTTTCCTGAGGATTCCCTGGGCAGGAGCTCAGCTGTTGAGGAATGGGCTGAGGAAAGAGGAAGGGACAGGTCAGGTGTCTGAGCTGAAGACCCTGATCTTGGGGCGTGGCCCTTTAAAGGGCTTGTTTTGTTCCTGTTGCTCCACAAGGTGCTGCCAAGGTCACGTGACCCACACCGAGCTTTTGCTTATGTTGTGGGTTCCATTTAAAGGGGAGCTGGGGCTGCACAGTGCTGACACAGACCCCTATTCCCAGGATTAGATGACCAGCTCCTCCATGGGCGGGGCCTGTAACAGGATCCTTTGTAATGGATCCCTGGCTCCTTGGCATCAGGGCCTGGGCCTTGAAGAGAGGGGGATTACGGGGACTGGTCCCCAAGAGAGGCTGGACCTGCCTCTTCTGGGAGTGGAGGGGCTGGGGTCCATCTTCTCCCCTCCCCTGCCTATCCTTCCACTAGGGGACAGCTGCATGGGTGAGTGGGGGATCCAGGAGGCCATATCCTTGGTTTAGCCCACACCCCAGGACTTCTGGGAATCCAGTTATGACCCGTGTTAGTGCCCGCCCCTTCCTAGTGTCCCTTGTGTCTTTTTCATGGACCTGGGCCAAGGGGGTGTACAGAAAGGTGGTTTGTCTTTCTGTAAAGTGGAGCTCAGAATCTGGAGACAAGAGGAATGTATTTGCTCTGGCCTGTGTGTACACTGGAGTGTCTTACACGGGCCTCTGAGTGACAGTTGTGTGTATATATGGGTACTGTTTGCATAGATAGTGAATGGGGACTGTGGGAGTCATGTGTATACCTGGGGGCTGGGTGTGCTGTGGTGTGGGCAGGCAGATGTGGTTATACTTGGATGCTATTTGTTTGTATACACACTGAACGAAGCCTGTGGGTGTTGTGTGCATCTATAATGGGCGTATGTGCCCCTATATGGGGCCCTTTGCGTCGTGTGGGTACTCAGATACATGTACACTTGGATACAGCTTGAGTATGTATCGCGTTGGCCAAAAAGTTCATTTGGGGGTTTTTCCATAAGATGCTATGGAAAACAAACTTTTCAGCCAACCCAATTCTTGGGGGCTGTGTGTATGGAGTATATACCCAGGGACTGTGGGTTGTGAGTACAGACTAGGAGAAGTCTGTACCGGGCAGGTGCCCTGTGCACTGTGGGGACTGTGGGTGCCCTTGCTCCAGTGCATTCGCAGGACCCAGATGCCTTTGGGCCTTACTTTCCTTCCTCCTTCATCCCACCAGGCTCTGCCAAGGCCGAGAGCGACAAACGACTGAGTGTAGGGCCCGGCCAGGGTCCAGGTTCTGTAGTGGATGACCACCAGGACAATGTCTTCTTCCCCAGTGGGCGACCGCCTCACCTGGAAGAGTTACACACGCAGGCCCAGGAGGGGCTCCGTTCCCTCCAGCACCAAGGTAACTGCCTCCCTCCCCGTCCAGCGATGCTTTCAGCTCGCAAAGTCAGGGGCCTGGCTCAGCATACCTGTCTGATGTCTTTCAGAAAAACAGAAACTGAACAAGGGTGCCTGGGACCATGGAGACACCCAGAGCTTACAGGTGCGCCCCGCCCCCAGCTCAGTCCTGACTGTATTCCTCCCTCCCTGCTTGACTTGACCTCTGCCAAGTATGTCTTTGAACCTTTCTGGATCTGTTTCCTTTCTGTATTGTGAAAGGCTGGACTAGTTGCCCACTGAGGGCTGGTCCAGGGTAGCTCTGGTTGATGCATGCTCAGTGCTAGGTGACACTGGGGCAGGTTAGGAGGGGTGAGTCAGAAGTTCAAAAGGGGGAGCCTGCAGAGGCAAGGGTGAGCCCCATTCACACCTCTGGGTTGATCCTTCTTCTCCCAACAGTCTTCCCGCACCGGGCCAGATGATGATAGCATCTCCTTCTGCAGCCAGACCACGTCCTACACGGCTGAGAGCTCCACGGCAGAGGACGCGCTCTCCATCCGCTCTGAGATGATCCAGCGCAAAGGTGTCTGCTCACCCGCCGGGGATTCTTGGGCAAGGGAGGGGGGAGCGGCGGGCACCCAGCATGTGCAGCTTTCCCTTTTCCCCCTAATCCAGTGTTTCCCAAGACTCTGTGACTCAGTGAATTCAGGAAACATAGTACCCTATGTCCTCTTGGAGATTCATGATGAACATTAACTGAAAAGCAGGATAGTTCAGAGTTGAAACCTGGGTTTGAGCCTCGTGTTGATACAGCTGTGTGATCTTGGGCCAACCCTTTACCTCTCCCTGTTTCTGTTTGATGTTCTATAGAAAGGAGGACAAGAATACTTACCTTATGGGAACAAATGCCAAGCGTTTAGAACACATAATAAGTGTTCACTAAATGGAAATTATCCTTATTGACCTAGTAGAACCTTGCGGAAGAGCATCTAGCTTTAACCCAGTTAAAGCCCATGCCTACTTGATGGTGGAAAATCTTTTTTCATAGAGCTCTTATTAATATTCTGTAAAAGTCGTGCTTGGCGGAATGTGCTCCAAGACCTGCTCTAACAGTTTCTCTCCCCTGGACTGGCCCCCAGGCTCCACCTTCCGGCCCCATGACTCGTTTCCCAAACCATCTGGAAAGTCGGGGAGGCGGCGTCGGGAGCGGCGGAGCACCGTGCTGGGACTGCCGCAGCACGTGCAGAAGGAACTCGGTGAGCACCCCTATGAGGAGGCTGCGGGTTGGGAGCCTTGGCCCACCCCTCCGCTGACTCCCACGTCCTCCTTGGTCCGTTCCAGGCCTGCGGAATGAGCGTGAGGCACCAGGTACGCCTCGGCCTCCAGGTCCACGGGATACTGTGCGCATTCCCACAGTGGATGGTCGTCCGGCAGGCCCGGCCGCAGGGCCGGGGGCCAGGGTGTCCCTGCAGGCGCTGGAGGCAGAGGCCGAAGCCGGGGCCGAGGCCCTGCTGCAGCGCCACATCGACCGCATCTACCGCGATGACACGCTCCTCGGCCGGTCCATGGGGGCCCGGCCCCCGCCGCTCACCCGGCCCATGTCCCTCGCAGTGCCTGGACTGACAGGAGGGGCCGGGCCTCCAGAACCCCTGAGCCCGGCCATGTCCATCTCGCCCCAAGCCACCTACTTGTCGAAGCTGATCCCACACGCCGTGCTGCCGCCCACCGTGGACGTGGTGGCCCTGGGCCGCTGCAGCCTGCGCACCCTGAGCCGCTGCAGCCTGCTCTCAGCCAGCCCGGCCTCCGTCCGCTCTCTGGGCCGCTTCTCCTCGGTCTCCAGCCCGCGACCCCGTAGCCGCCACCCTTCCTCCTCCAGCGACACCTGGAGCCACTCTCAGTCCTCCGAGACCATCGTGTCTGACGGCTCCACCCTCTCCTCTAAGGGTGGCTCTGAGGGCCGGCCAGAGAGCTCCTTGGCCAACAGTAGCGTGGCGCCCCCTCCCCCGGGGGGCAGCGGGCGGGGCTCTCCCAGCGGGGGCAGCACCGCGGAAGCCTCGGACACTGTCAGCATTCGGAGCGGGGGCCAGCTGTCTGGCCGGAGCGTGTCCCTACGTAAGCTGAAGCGGCCCCCGCCGCCTCCCCGCCGGACCCACTCGCTACATCAGCGCAGCTCAGCGGTCCCTGATGGGCCCTTGGGGCTGCCTCCCAAGCCCGAGCGGAAGCAGCAGCTGCAGCCGCCCCGGCCGCCCACCACTGGAGGGTCGGCAGGGATGGCGGCCCCGCCCTGTCCACCCAGCTCGGCAGGCGGCTGGGTGTCTGGCTTGTCTCCGAGGGGCTCCCGGCGCCCCCCACGCTCCCCGGAACGGACACTCTCACCCTCCAGTGGATACTCGAGCCAAAGTGGTACCCCTACCCTCCCTCCCAAGGGTCTAGCAGGGGCCCCCGCTTCCCCAGGCAAGGCCCAGCCCCCCAAACCAGAACGTGTCACTTCCCTTCGATCTCCTGAGGCCTCCGTCTCCTCTTCCCTCACGTCTCTGTGTTCCTCTTCCTCTGATCCAGCACCCTCAGACCGCTCTGGTCCTCACATGTCGACCGCCCTGGGTGACAGGTTTTTCATACCTCCTCACCCCAAGGTGGCCGCCCCCTTCTCCCCGCCTCCCTCTAAGCCCAAGAGTCCAAACCAAGCTGCCCTTGCCCCTGCTGTAGTCCCTGGGCCCGTCTCTACCACCGCTGCCAGTCCTGAGTCCCCACCCACTCCGCAGACATCCCTGACCCCACCTCAGGCATCTCCTGCTGCCTCCAAAGACCAGTCACCCCCTCCGTCCCCACCCCCATCTTATCACCCACCCCCACCGCCCACTAAGAAGCCAGAGGTGGCTGAGGGGGCCCTGTCTGCCCTGGAGACTGCTGAGGAGCCTCTCCAAGATCCCAACTGGCCCCCTCCCCCGCCTCCTACCCCAGAGGAGCAGGACCTGTCTATGGCCGACTTCCCACCACCCGAGGAAGCCTTTTTCTCAGTGGCTAGCCCTGAGCCCGCAGGCTCTTCACCCCTCCTGGAGGCCTCCTTACCTGCTGTTTCCTATCAGAGCCAGCCCTCTGGTACCCCAGACCCTCCTCCAGCCCCGCCAGCCCCACCTGCTGCCGGCTCTGTCGCAGGGCTTCTGGCTAAGGCCCCTCGGAAGGAGCCGGTGGGCTGCAGCAAGGGCGGGGGCCTTCCCCGGGAGGATGCCAGCGCGCCCCTGGTCACACCCTCACTCCTGCAGACGGTTCGGCTGCGCTCTGTGGGCGCTCCCACGGTGGCTCCAAATCCAGCATTGGGGCCATCGCCCCCCCAGAAGCCACTCCGAAGGGCCCTGTCAGGGCGGGCCAGCCCTGCGTCTGCCGCCTCCTCGGGGCTCCACGCGGCTGTTCGGCTCAAGGCCTCTAACCTGGCTGTCAGCGCGGGCCCTGTGGGTGCCCAGCCCAATGGACCACCTGAGGCAGAGCCACGGTCCCCTGCCTCTACGGCCAGCTTCATCTTCTCCAAGGGCACTAAGAAGCTGCAGCTGGAGCGGCCCGTGTCCCCGGAGACCCAGGCTGACCTCCAGCGGAACCTGGTAGCTGAACTAAGGAGCATCTCAGAGCAACGGCCACCCCAGGCCCCAAAGAAGCCACCTAAGGCCCCCCCGCCCGTGGCTCGCAAGCCTTCTGGGGGTGTCCCCCTTCCCACCTCCCCCAGCTTTCCTCGGGCTGAGCCCCTTACTGCGCCTCCCACCAACGGGCTCCCCCATGCCAAGGACAGGACTAAGGAGGAGCTGGCAGAGAATGGAAGTGTCCTGCAGCTGGTGGGCCCAGAGGAGCAAAAGTTGGGCCCGCCCGGTACAGGTACAGTGGGCTGGGAGGGGTAGGGTGTGGATTCCAGCACTGATCATGGGACACAGGTATTGGAAGTCCTGCCCTTAGGCACTTGCTCTTGGATCTTGAAGGTTTTTCTGGTCTCAGGGTGTCTAGGAATGGTGACCTGTCACCTTCAATGAGCTCCATTGGAGTTTGATATGAGGGTCTCTGGAGTCAGACCTACTGAGTTTGAATTCCAGCTCTACCATTTTACCCACCCATCCTGGCCTTGAGTTCCTCACTGTGAAGTGTGAGGAGTGATACTTTATAGAGGCAGAGGGAGCATTTGTAAAATGTCAAGCCCCGTGCTGTTGGCGTGGTCAGTAAAGCAAGGGGGCGAGGATGTGCCCTGGGATCTTAGTGGCCAGAACCAAACTTGGGGGCCCCTGGCTGAGTGTCCCTTCTTTCCCTCTGCAGACCCACAGAAAGAGTTGGTCTGACCACCAGACTCCTCGCTGGCACTGCTGACCCATCCCAGGAATACATTCTCAGGGACCTGAGCGGCTCCGAGGATGAGAGGATACGGCAGACACAACCTAATGGGGGGACGCCTGCAGCCTTAACCTCCATGGCCTTCGGTATTTATGCAAGCCTGTGTGGACCCTGTCCTCCAAGTCACCCAGCTCTCATGCCTTTTCCTGAATGGACTCACCTCTGGCAGCTGCCGCTTCAGTCTTGGCCTTAGCCTCATCTTGGAGGAGGTAGCTGGTGGGAGTGGATGTCTGCGCCCCCTGCTGGCCTCAAGGCCACAGAGATGGGGGACCAGAGCACCTCACTTTTTTTTCATATCCAAATCATGCACATGCTGTATCCAGAATCAAAGCACTTTTGAAAAGTGGCTGCATGTCCATCCCCCTGGGCCCGTGAAGCCACATTCCAAGGGCCTGTTTACACGGCAGCAGCATCAGTCCCCAGCAGTCAGCCCATGGCTGGGACTAACCTGTCCCCCCGCTCCTCCGATCATTTGCTCCTTTTTCTTAGTTCTTGGAGGTAGTCAAGTCGTATTCCCACAGGCTTCTCCAGGCTGGAGGCAGGAGTGGGGCTGTGGCATTCCAAAGCACAAAAGGTGCAGCAGGGGTTAGCCCCCCTGTGCCTCAACTTACCACCAACCAGCTTCCTGCCTTCTAGTTCTGCCAGGTGCTTCATGCTGGGGACAGGAAGTGGGAGCCTGTCAAGGTCCAAATGGGTGGTGGAGAACACCAGATGGGAGGTTCACAGGCTCACTCTGCCCTCTAAGAACAGAACAGGGAGTCATGTCATGGGTCACTTGGCCCCATTTCACTTGATCAGGTTGGGGTGGGCAAGCACGACTCTTTAGAGGCAGGAGCCCATGGGCCGTGGCAGAGCAGGGTCCCTTTCAGCTTGGCAGGAAGTACTGAGGACGTGGATGAAAGGGTGGGGCTGGGGCCGGCAGGGAAGAGCTGCTTTGGGCAGTGGGCTGGCCCTGGCCCTGTGGATTTCATCCAGACCTTCCTTCGCTCTGCTCTGTGCATGTCCTTTCTGCAGCTGCCTGTTGGTGCAGGTGGTTCCACTCGGGGGGGGGGGGGGGTGCTGACGCTGAGTGACAGGATGGGAAGCCAAGGGTGCATTCTATTCCAGACTTTTCCCTAGTCACAGCGGGGGCACTTGATGCTTCTAGGGGCGGGCCGGGTGGTTCTCCCCCGTAGATGTCGGTCTCTGCTACTGATCTCTCCTCCAGGAATCTTACCGATCTTTCCATTTTCAACCTGTGCCACCTATGTTGGTAAGCTAGTTTCCTTCAAGGTTCTACGGGGGTGACCCTAGTGCTTCCTCCCGCTGCAGTGTGGCTGTCACCAGGGTCGCCCCTTCTGTATTACCTTTTTAGCTGCTTCTCCTCCACCCAGGAGACAGGTTGACCTTCTCCCAGAACAAGAGCTGGGAACACAGAGGGTGTAGTTGGAGAGCCCAGGTTCCTCTGGCCCTCTCTGCTATCTTCTCTGTAGTTATAAACCAGTGTTCTTCCCTGCCCGCTGGGTATGTCTTGTGCCTGCCCAGTAAGATGGGGAAGACAGTCGGTAAACCAGCTCTGCTCAGAGCTCCTGATCAACCTCCTGGGAATGAGGGACTAGGACCAGGCCAAAGCTTCCATGACATCAGGCCTAGGCAGCAGCCAGAGCTGCTGGAGGTGGGAGGGAGCCCACCTTCTGTCTCTTTCCCTCCCCCTGTTACTCCTTATCTTCAGTTAGTCCTCTGGGCTTGTTTCCCCACTGGGTGGGACAGAGTTGAAAGGAGAAGGGAGGATCTCCCAAGAGGCAATCCTTTGTCCTCTGGGGTAAATGAACTTGACCTAGTGCACATGGAGACCAAAAGCCTCTGGTTTTTAATTTCCATAAAAATGTTAGAGAGAGAAGTATATAGATATATATATATATTTCTTTAAATTTTTGAGTCTTTGATATGTCTATACAATCTGTTCCTTCTGCCCTGAAGCCGGAGTGAGACACATGGAAAAACTCTGTGTGGGTTTCATTCGAAGGTGTTAATTAAATGATTAAAACTTGGCTGTGGCTGCTGCTGCTTAATGGGGAGGGTCAGGGTGGTGGTCTGCACCCACATTTAGAAAGGAAAATGTTCTGGACCCCAAAGTGAGCCTTTTCTGCTCAACACAGCTGAAGGGAAAGTCAAGGTATCTGCTGTCCAGCCCAGTCCACCCATGCCCCCATTACAGGTTCAAAAGTCCAAGATACATACAGCCCTAGGCAGAGTGAGGAGCCCAGAAGCTGCTATACTGTATTCTCTCCTGAGTTGGTCCAGCTCACAGACAGGTCCCATCCAGGCACCCTTGTTCAGGTATTTTATTTCAATTTATGACAGCGACATTTAGTGGTTCTGAGATGGCTTATGGAGAAGTACCCGACACTCCCTGAAGAAAAAACCAGTCTGTGCCATCCAACAACACACAGCTGGTTCAGGGAGTGTCCCCACCTAGCATGATCAAAGGACATTACAGGAGCCCTGGGGCAGGCCCTGTCCCCCAGCGCCAAGCCTCAGAGTTGGCATGCTTGGGGAAAGCTGCCAGCCACTTGGTAGACCACTAGGTTCTCTGTTTTCCCTTCCCTCCCCTTTTCAAATCCCACAGTTTCCTGTTGGGGAGAGGCTGTAATTAGCCCGGTTCAGGCACCAGATCCCAGCCAGAGACATGGCTGCCGTGATAACTCTAGGAAAACTGGAAACCAATATTTTTCCAATTAGAAGGATTATGGCATAACCTTTTTCTGAGTTACATTATATTGAAACCAGATTTGTCAGATCAGCTGCCAAGGGAAGAAGGTAGGGCTGGACTCCCCGTGCTGCCCTGCCCCCATCACTCCCCAGGTCAGCCTCTCCCTGCAGCCAGACAGGATGCTCCTGGATCCTAGGGAGGCTGAGCTGCCCCTCACCAAGTCTTGTGCCTAAAAGAGTCCTGAACATCCTGCCTCAGTGTCCTGGGAGATGGATAAGCAGGTGATGGACGGAGCAAATTAAGGAGACAGCAGATGACTAAGGATGATGAGAGAAGGGAGGAAGACGCCAGGTTGGCTAGCTGATGTTCCCCCCTTTCAGCGATTTACAGGAGACGGACCCCAGCTTGGTCATGAAGTTGGTTTGCTTCCACTGTGCAATGCACTCGTCAGAAATTTTAAAGTCAGCCTAGGCAAGAAAAATAACAAAAAAAAAAGTGATTATAGTGATGGTGGCAGGACGTCAAGAAAACAGACTCATACTACTAGCAGTGTAAGGTGACTCAACTTCTCTAAGAGAGCAGTTTGTGAAAACTTTCATCTCCTATCATTTGCCTAAGGTAAGTTCACTTCAGGAATTTAGTTTAAGAAAATAATCATGAATAAGTACAAAGAACTGGTACAATGCATCTACTGTAGCATTCTAAGTGAAAATCTGAGAACAACCTCAATGTCCAAATAAGGTTTTGGATAAAATGATCCTTATGATACTATACTATATATATGTGATTCTCACTCCTCAGTATTTAAGAAGATGGGTAAAATTTTGAAGCATAAAGTTAAAAAAAAAAAGAATAAACATATAGTACGACTCAAACTACCAATATAAACACATTATCACTATACATAAAAGTCCAGAAGGAAACCAATCACTACTGACATTTTTCAGAACCAGTAGGTAGCAGAATTATAGATGTTATTTTTGTTCCCCCTACATTTTAGACATTTCTACAATGAAAATTTAGTTTATAGCCTAGAAAAAAAATAAGTTGTTCAAAAAACCAGCCTGGGAAACTAGGAAAGGAGGGAGTGGACAAAGCCAGGTGTCACTTGCAGGAGCGTGGAGAGGCAGAAACCACTCTAAAAGCCCTCCAGAAACACTTGTCTCTTGAGGAAACCAAGTATTAACTAGATAAAGCCACATGTGCAGTGCCTTAGCTGCACGAGGAGAGTGAATCTCTGCTGCTTTATGCAGTGATGTAGCCCCAGCACCTAGAACAGTACCAGACATACATGTTAGGGACTCAACAGGTGCTGAATGAATGAATGAATGAATTCTGGACAGGTGATGCGAGTCAGTGCTCTGAGAATCAGTGCTCTCACGCCAGGCTGGGCAGGAAGGACTCCAGGAGGGCTCTGATCCTGGCTCTATCACTTCCAGTGTGGCCGTGCTGGGGATCATCTCCCATCATAGACTGAAGACCTAACGAGGAAACATCTCCAGTCCCTCACACGATGCCTCTAGCAGTCTGTCAGTGCTCAGGACCTGTGAGGGCCCATGGGCTCCTCGGGCACCTCATTTGAGAGGGCTGGAATGAAGGAAGAGAGGGGCTTAGATGCAGGAAGGCCCAGCTGGGAAATGGGCAGGTGGGGAATCAGTAACAGCAATCTGCAGACAGTCCGGGCAGCCCTGGAAAGAGGGGAAAAGGGCAGCTTGTTACCTGCAGTTTCTCAAAGACTTTCTTCTTGGGCTTCAGCTCTTCGTCCGGTTGGCCCTTCTCATAGCCCTTCACAAACACTCGCTCACCAGGAGCAGAGCCTGCAGGAGGGTCTAGAGGCTCAACCTTGCGGTTTACCCCTTCTCTGGAAGGACACACAGGACAATGAGACAGCGAGGCCCTGGATGGCCTCCAGCTGCCGTGGAGGCCAAAGCATTGGGGCCTTTACCTCATGGGCTCTAATAGGATTTAGGGTACCCACAACGCCAGGGCCCCAGGAGCTCCTCACTGCTGTACCACATCTCTGGACATTACCAGCACTGGGTCAACCAGGGCTTAACTGAAATCCTATGTCAGGAGAGATTCCAAAACTTGGGCTTTTAAGGGATACGACGTAATAGCCAATGAACTGGGTTTGAATCCTGGCTTCACTCATTACTAGTAGAGCGACTTGAGCATGCACATAGCTCTGAATCTTCAATTTCTATTTTAATACAGTTAACTTAAGGTAAAGTGCTTCATCCACGGTTCCTGTACAATAAGTAATTCCTCCATGCATCATCTTTTGGGGAGTGTTCTCAGGGCCTCCACCTGGCATGTGGAAGGGCAGCATGTGGGCCACCCCCCTCTTCCTGGCCTCCCAAGGCCCTCTAACCCCCCAGTGCTCACTCACATAGAAGCACACAGGAGCATGCCTTGGGACTCGACTCCTCTCATCTTCTGGGGTTTCAGATTGCACAGCACCACCACCAGCCTGTCCTGTAGTTCCTCCTTGGGCACAAACTGCACCAGGCCGCTCACCACAATCCGTGGCTCAGCTTCCCCCACATCAATCTTCTCCACATACAGGCTGTCTGCATCTGGGTGCTGCCACAAGAGATGTCAAGTCTTGGAGAGTATCACAGTGGAACAGATCATGGGGCCTGGTGAGCCCTCTGGCTACAGAAAGGGGCATCCACTCTCTACCGGGGCCCCAGAGGAACCCTCTAGAGCCAACTCTCCAGGTCTCAGATAGCAGACATGAGAAGGGGCCCTGAAGAGGCAGATTTGAGTAACATGAGGCTAATTACATGCATTAGAGGTGAAAGGAGTCTCTAACAGAGATTAAAATGGCCTGGAGTGCCTGGGTGGCCATCCTCATGGCTAAATGTGCGCTGGATCAACCCCAATCCTGGGGGGGACTGGAAGATGGGGGACGGCTACTGGCTTCACCATCTGAAATGAAAGCATCAGCAGCTCTTTCAAGGTAGTTTTGGTGGTTGGTCTATATGGTGAAAAGCAAATATATACTGGGAGAAAAAAATATCCAGACCACTGGTCCTAGGTCACTGGCTACAAAGCTTTCTGCGCCTCTGGGAAAGAGGAAGTCCTTCTTTCTTCCTTCACCATTTTCTGGGGTGGGGACAGGGAAGGACAAAGTGGCTGATTGACGATAAGGTCTGCAACTAATCCAGACAAGCTGGGAGATACCAGGTGAGTCCATCAGACTGGATGTGATAAACAAGTTCCTTCTGACTAACATCCGCTCTGTACTCTGAGTTCCTGGCTGTGTTTGGTTGCATGAGGTCCAGAGATAGCCAGGGGAAAAGCCTGATGCCTCGAACTAGATGCTTAGGTGCTGACTTGCAGTATGACCTAAGGGCTGTTGCTTTCCATCCCAGGCCAGGTTTCCTCCAGATGGAAGCAGACAAACCTGACCCCTGTCTGCCTCTCCAGGACGTGGTAGAAAATGAGTACCTTGTCCACACTAATGACTTTCCCCACACGGATATCCAGCCGGGATGGGATGACCTCCTCTGGTTCTGAATTCTTGGCAGGGCCTTTGACAGCTGGCTCTGGGGATGAGAAGAACCCAAGGCTCAGAGCTCTCCTTCCCACGACAGATCAGCTGCTGATGCCCTCAAATAAGGACATGAGCAGGACTTAGTGCAGAATCCCTAGAATCCACCCACTGAATTAAAACAGAGGCGGCTGCTGTTGAGAAGAGACGTGCCAGATTTCACTTCTCTCCCGCTCAGGTATTGGGCTGGAGGGGAGAGGAGGGGTTGGTGTAGCTTTGCCGCCATTCACACGCTCCATATGTAAGTACTGAGTCTTTTCTGGGAGGCCCCCACAAAGACTATCAATGTTAACATCTCAGCTTTGTGGCTACATGGCTGGTCAACTAAGAGCCAGTCACGAAAATGCAGAAGGGAACTTGGTGAATCTAGAGATCAGCTTCCCTAAGGAGCTGTGCAAGCCCTGCCTAAGCAGCTACGTCAGCCTCAGGGTCGGATGCAACCTCTCTCCTTAACTGAAGACGTGGGTTTCATGAAAGGACCAACGCTTGTGTCTCACACCAGCACTCACAGCACTGTTGGTACAGCAGGGTATAACTGCGTCAGGTGGCTCAGCGGTGAAGAACCCACCTGCCGATGCAGGTGACGCGGGTTTAAACCCTGAGTCGGGAAGGTCCCTGGAGAAGGAAATGGCAGCCCCCTCCAGGATTCTTGCCTGGGAAATCCCATGGACAGAGGAGTCTGGTGGGGCTACGGTCCATGGTGTCGCAAAAGAGTCGGTCATGACTTAGCGACTAAAACAACAGCAAAATTGCTTCATGATACTGACCAAACCAAATTCAAGATGACGAGTTTTCCATTCCAGCAGTCAATGGGGCATGACATTCCTGCATTTCAGACCCTCCTGGCTTCTTGGGCCTGAACTGAAGACAAACCCTTTTCTGAGGAACGGACAGGCTCTCTACATGTCTCTCATGCTCTCTCATGCTAGTACCCCCCCACACCCCCGTTCCCGGGCCCCTCCCCAGCTGGCCTTACTCTGCTTTGAGGGATCTGGGTAGGCAGCGCTGGACAGTTTCTTCAAAGCAGGGGTATTAAACTTCTCCCGGATGGGATCCAGCAACTTGTTCAGGGCAACTTCAACAGAATTCTTTAGGTCTCCAGGGTGTACAACCTGCAAGTGTATAAGGCCGGGTGAGAAGGGGCACTGAACAGGTAAATGGGGTGCAGGACACCTGGATCTACTAAGAAAAATGTGCGGATAGAACGCACAGTGTTTTCCCAGCAGAGTCTTATTTGAACCTTAGAACAACCTTGTGAAGCTGGCAGAGTAGAGAAGGGGACACAGGTTCAAAAGGTTATCTAGTTTGTCAGAGACCTAGGTCTTCTGACACTGAACTCCATGCTAATTTGAGAGTTTTTAGAGGCTAAATGTTTCTAATTAGTCAAATTTCTCTGTACGTGCAAAACTGCTCAGTCATGTCCGACTCTATGCGACCCCATGGACTGTAGCCTGCCAGGCTCCTCTGTCCCTGGGATTCTCCAGGTAAGAACACTGCAGTGGGTTGCTGTGCCCTTTTCCAGGGGATCTTCCCGATCCAGGGATTGAACAAAAGTCTCTTGAGTCTCCTGCATTGGCAGGTGGGTTTTTTACCACTAGCGCCACCTGGGATGACTCAAATTCTTCCATTTACGCTCTGAGTAGTGGCATAAAGCAGGTATTATTTATATACAGGGAAACATTCACACAGGGAACCCAGGGGCTACAGACAGCCTGAGGGGGAGATGAGTGAGCAAGAAGGAAGAACAAAGGCTCTGATGTTAGATCACCTGGGGTGAGAGTCCCAGCTAGCTGGGTGACCTCAAACCAGGCACTTAACCTCTCTGAGGTTAAGGTTGGATTCTTCACTTAAAAATAAATGAAAATAACAATACTTGTATCTTCCAGCGTCGGAATGAGGATTAAATCACTTAACATGGGTGAAAATGATGCGTAGTGCTAGTACATGGTAGGAGCTCAGTAATTCCATTTTTTCTTCTCGTGTCCCACGACTAGAACCTTTACATGCTAATCTGGCCCAAAAGGATCTTCTAAGGTATTCTGACAGATGTCCCTTTGGTATGAATACATGTAATAAAACAAATCCTACGTTTTTCTTTCTGATGCTACTCCTTCATTTTCTCGGGAATGGTGTTTTTGTTGTTGTTGGCCACACTGTGTAGCATGTGGGATCTAGTTCCCTGACGAGGGGTTGAACCTGGTTCTAGGAGAGATAGAACCAAGTCCTAACCACTGGACCACCAGGGAAGTCCTTCCTTTTTAACAAAAGAAAAGCTTTAGACCTGCACTGTCCAATATGGTGGTCACAAGCCACATATGGATATTTAAATGTAAGTTAGAATTCAGTTCCTCTGTTGTACTGGTCACATGTGGCCAGTGGCAACTGTGTCAGTGCAGATAAGAACATGTTTACTATCACAGGAAGTGCTGCTAGTTATGTTGTCTTTCTTTAGAAACATTTCTTCTATTCCTTCTCAGTGAGAGAAAGTGAAAGTGTTAGTCACTCAGTTGTGTCTGACTCTGCGACCCCATGGACTGCAGCCCATCAGGCTCCTCTGTCCATGGGGCTCTCCAGGCAAGAATACTGGAATGTGTAGCCATTCCCTTCTCCAGGGGATCTTCCCGTCCCAGGGATTGAACCTGGGTCTCCTGCTTTGTAGGCAGATTCTTTACCATCTGAGTCACCAGGGAAGCCTTTTTATCACTTCCACAAAAGACTGCTCATGAGGTTGAAGAGTTGAGTGTGGGTTCCATGGCCTGCCTCAGGCTGCAGACAGACAGTTTCAGAGCAACAGCTGCCAAATATCCAAAAAATGGGCCTGAAGGAACCTCAGAACTCAGAGGTCACTAAGTCTTTTCTTCCATTGGACGCTCAAACCCTCATATGACATTGCCTCTGGCCTCTGCCTGAACACTTACCTCAGTGATGGGGAATGCAAGGGCAGGCAAGGCAGCCCTACCCATCACCACACAACTGAGGTCTTCAAGCTTAAACAAGCCTCCCTGCAGTCTGCATCTGCAGTCCTGGTTCAGCCCTCTGTTGCCACAAGAAGAAACCTCACCCCTAACTCAGGAGAGTCCTTCTTGGGTTTGAGGATGGGTGAACACATACTTGCATTCCAGTTCAACATGCCCATTCTTTCAACTTGTGCTTTATGACCTGGTTTGCAACCAGTTCCCCATCACGGCATCCTTCCTCTCCCCATCAATACACTCCAGATTGTCAAATAAACATTACAAAATTTATTTTTGTGAGGCTTATTTGACAAAAAACCTCACAAAAAGTCCAACACAACCAAAATGGCCAGTGGCAACTACGTTAGTGCAGATAAGAACAGGTATCTTACCAAAGGGACTCAGAACATTGGAGAACCAAATGATCAACTCCCTGGTCTGGACTCTACATTTCTGACAATGAGGCCAAGACCTCGTGAACATTTCTGACAACCCTGTCATAATGCCAATTCAGCCCGTGTTCAGAGCCAGTCAAGACCCCCACTTCATCCACTATATACAGTCATTACTCGTTTCCTTTATTATCTGGCCCTGTCTTCCTCTACTAAAGCGGCCCCCTCACCTTGCAGACTCCAGTCACTCTAAACCACTTGTCGGTCCCTAGATACCACACTGCTTCCTCTTACCCTGCCTCACACAATGAATTCCCTCACAGGTTTCCTGAAGAACCCCTAATGAGTGAGACAGTGTGTGAACGTCATCCCCACCACAAAACTTTCCGAGCCAGCCAGTTAGTCACTTCCTCCTGTTCTATTTCTGGACCATGTATATATGGTACAGTAACCAGTAAATGACATTTATTCACATGTCATCCTCTCCTATGGACTATGAGCTTCATGAAGATTTAATCCTCTTTGTAACATCAGCCCCCTAGCATGGTGCCAAACACATGGGCACCTAGTAGGTCTTTTGTTAAAATGTGGAAATAGTATTCTCTCTTCTGTTCTTTTATAGCTGTGTCTCTTTTCTGAACCTTGATGTGGTACCTGAAATGCTTCATCTTGTTGGGTTTGATCCTTCATTCCAGGTTAAGTCCTTTGGAGAGTGATTAAGACACCAACATACTAGCTTTCTGCCATTTGCTAATCTACTCCACAAACCATCTGAATCCTCATCTGAGCCATTAACAAAATATACAGCCTCGAGATCATCATGACAGAGCCCTATGGTAGAAAGAAACTTGGTGAGGCCACACAGAGAGGTTTGTCAGAATAAATTCAGTGGGGATAATCCTCCTCTGGTATTACCTCATCAGCAAAGTCCTTTTCCAGGTCCAAGTAAGCTGTGTAGGTTTTGTTTCCACCCCATTTTTCATCTCGAAGGATCACAAACTCTGTAAGAAAAAGGATTCATGCCAACAAACTCACAGACGATGGCAAGTCAGCATCCCTGGCCCAAACGTGTATTTGTAGTTTCTGCCATGTATTTTAAACTTAATCGTACAGTATTTTATTGTTTTTTAAATTGGATCAGTGGCAGTGTTGTATACCCAGCTAGCATCCAAGCTCAGGGGAAACAATTGTGTCTTACATCTCTTTTGTATTCCTCCACTCCACATGCCTGCCCCCTTCATTCCTACCACTCATGCCCACTCAGACATGCAAACACACAGACATCTCAATGATATCCCCACTTCAATCACACATTAACATATGAGAAATCAGAGCAGAGAATCAGAGAAGCCAGTCTCTGGAGGAAGACTGTGACAAGCCACAGGTATGACCCAGCACTGGTTTTGCTATTTCAGCCTAAACGCTGAGAAGAAAACAGGGAGTATCTTACCAGACTTGAGGGGAAAGAGAACATGTCTGATGAAGGCCAGAACGCCGTTGTTCTCCACATTCCCTGGCTCACAGAAGGCCTTCTTCAGTTTTTTCTTTACATCCTCTTTCCGATCAAGCAGATCAATCTTGGACTCCTAGAAGCCAGGGAGGAGAGGAGGACCTCTTGTGGTTGAAAATGAGAATATGCTCAACTCATCTGTATTTTAATTTTTTGGACAAAGATGTAAACATTAAATGACTTTAATAAGAGAATTAATTGGAGTCAAGGACCACTCACAATGCTACATAAAAATATTTTAATTTTTCTCTGTTCTTCCCAGGCCTTGTTTGTAGCATACGGAATCATGGCAAATTTGTATCTGGAGAATAAATGTCCTTGGGACTATATCATAAGTACCTGAGAGTGGCTACCTAGTCTTCACTTGTAGATTTTATGTTGTATTATATTCCTAATTATTAGTGACAATGTAATTTATTTAGCAGTTTCTAAACTGTCAGATTTGTTCTCATCTTTACAAACTATATACAATGCTACAACGAACCTTTCTGCAGAGGTCCTCTTGCCTTCTCTAGGATTACTTCCTTAAGCTACCCAAACACTGCTGGGCCCCGAACTGTTTTCCGACAGGCATACAGCAAGTGACACTGCCACCCGCCATGTGTGAGGAGACGTTTCCCGGCAATCGCCAACACCAGGTATTATTTAGCGCCTTTGTCCTTCATAGGGCGATAGGCTTTGTTTCTTATTTTGGAGTGAGTGACCTCATGCTCATTTGTATCCAGTGGTTACCAAGCTCAGTCAACATACGACTGGATGTGAATCACCTGGGGCGCTTAAAATAACATAAGCTACTGGGCTCCACCCAAAGCTACTAAATCAAAATTTTGGGGGGTTGACCCAGGCATTTGCATTTTTAAAAGCTCTCCGTGTGGTTCTGATACAGTCACATTTTGGAACTGATGCTGGTGCTATTTCTAGGATGAAGACATGGTAAACGTGACCAAATAGGATAATCTAGAAATCAGACTTAAAGAACTAGTTGAATGTCCAAAATGACTTCAATTTGAATCAACTAGTAGGCTGTGAAAGAAAACAAGATTCCTAAGTTGTTCCCCAGAACCACTTTATCAATGTGCCCAACGCAGGGGGAGCTGGATTCAATCCCTGGTCAGGGAACTAGATCCCACATGCTGCAACTGAGAGTTCGCAAGCTGTAAGATCAAAGATCCCGTGTGCTGCAACCAAGACTTGGCACTGCCAAATGAATAAATAAATATTAAAAAAAAAAAAAAAGAATCTCTAAGGACAGGGCCTTACTCTACACACACATTCTCTCCTTTATAAAAATTCCCCAGGTGATTCTAAAGATCAGCCATGTTTGTGAACCCAGAACCCAAACTTCCACATCTTTGGCTTCTACCAGTTCTTGTATTCTGTGCCCTAAATGATCAGAAGAAAAGTGTACCTTCCCTAAGCAGGACTTTTAAATGTTAAGACATCATATTTATCAAAATCATCATATTAAATACCACCATAAGAATCAAAGTGCTAACTGATGTCAACAAGGACCTACTGCATAGCACAGGCAACTCTTCCCAATATTCTGTAATAACTTATGTGGGAAAAAAAATCTGAAAAAGAATGGATATATATATAATTAAATCACTTTGCTATGTACCTGAAACACAACACTTGAATCAATTATACTCTAAAATAAAAATTAAATTAAAAATGTTACTTGGTGAAATGCAACTGCAGCCTTCTCATTAATAAGGCTGAACTTTGTCATAGTTGTATGGCTGAAGAAACTACTTTTGCCTGTACTTTTTTTTTTTTTTTTAAAAACATTTATTTTTATTCATTTGGCTGCATAGAGTCTTAGTTGTGGCATGTGGGATCTAGTTCCCTGACCAGGGATCGAACCCAGCCCCCCTGTATCAGGAGCGCAGAGTCTTAGCCACTGGACCACCAGAGAATTCCCTTGCCTGTACTTCTTATTAGTAGCAGTAAAACTTAAAAATTATAATTGGATCCCATCAGAACTGCTTCAGTGCTCAAGAACCACTGGAATTAACTGGATAACTTAAGATTCCTTATAGCTGGAATATTTGTACATCTTAGTCAGCCAGGTTACTTTTCTTTCTAGTCCTCAATTTCTTCATCTTTTGCTAAAGATTTCTCAACTCAAGTCAGAGCTTGTAACCTACCTCTTCTGAAGAGCTCATTTTGCTGCCAGTTAAACCTGGAACCATAGGATTCATCAGATGGACTCGTTTTGAGTAACCAAGTGCAGGGAGGTACTAGGAGTTAGAAAGAAACACACAAAAGCAGATGTTAGTATAAATTCTCCAATCTCATCTAACCTGGACTGTCACTTAACAGTTTGATATATGCCTTCCAATCTTTTTTCTACTGAATATATAACTTTTCAATGGTGATCATAATATGAACAAAGCTTTTTGTCGCTCCTGTCTATTAGTATTACATCACGAACCTACTGGACTTACTCTACCCACCATAAACAACTCTATTAGATAGCAACCAGTGTAGGGCTACAAATCTGGAGAGTAGGGAAGCTAGGTGACCCCATACCCACCCTGGCTTTCTCCTTGAGGGCATTTTTGTTTTCAAACTGAGTGCTGAGAAAAAGAGACCAAGCAGAGAGCAGCAGTCTTAACTAAGCAGAGGAGACAGAGGATGTAAGGAGGCTTAGGATTTGGAAAGGGTTCCAGAGTGAAGAGGCCCTCCAAAAATCCCAAAGTGCTCCAATGCTTTCCTTTTTTAAAAGTTTTAGTTATTTATTTTTTACTCTAGTGGGTCTTCGCTGCTGCATGCAGGCTTTCTCTAGGTGCAACAAGTGATGGCTACTTTTTGTTGCGACACAAGGGGTTCTCATTGTGGTGGTTTCTCTTGTTGTGTAGCACAAGCTCTAGGTACATGGGCTTCAGTAGTTGCAGTGCATGGGCTCAGGAGTTGTGGCACTCAGACTTAGTTGCTCCATGGCCATGTGGAACCTTCCTGGACCAGGGATCAAACCAGTGTCCCTTGCGTTGCAAGACGGATTCTTAACCACTGGACCACCAGGGAAGCCCCTCCACTGCTTTCTTAATTGAATCACGACTGTACGAATTTGGAGAGACATAGGGAAGCGCAGCAGAGAACAGGCTCTGATAGGTTGGAGACTTGAGCAAATTTTAGGGGCTGCACAGTGCTGGTGAGGCAGAAGTTGAAGTTTAGGTTCAATCAAAGCACAGAGGGCTTTGTGAATACCCTGAGATTTCATTTTAGTTTGAGACTCCAGAAAGGCCACATTCTAAGATAAGCTTTACCTCACAGGAGTAAGAGCAAACTGAAATAGACCTATTCTACAAAGCCTAAAATCTACCCTTGACATGATCAAGGTGATGAGTCAGTAATTTAAGAGCCTACAGAAAACACAGCACTCTGTATACATAATCCAGAGCAACCACAGCATATTTATGGTGTCCCTGATACAATAAAAAGGTACAAGAAATGGGAGGCAGAAAATTTAAAGGGACTGACAGACAAGAGGAAACAGTCAATAAAAGCAGACATGGAAACAATCCAGATACTAGAATAAGCAGATCATGATGTCAGAATAACTATAATTGGTGTGTTAAAAGAAATAAAGGAAAAGATGAATGAAATGGGTAAAAGATGGAGAAATATAAAAGGGAACTGGCTTTTTTAATAAAAAAAAAAACAAAAACAAATGGAAATTTTAAAATGATACAGTATAAAACTGGATGGATTTAACAAAAGACAGGATTAATGAACATGGAAGAAAAGTCAACAGATAATATCCAACTAAAACACAGAGGAACAAAGAAGGGGATACAAGTTCAGAGTTTGATCTCTGGACGGAAAACGAAGGTCCCGCATGCCCCGGGGCATAACTACTGAGCCCACCTGCCACAACAAAGATCCACATGTTTAAACGAAGACCCAATGTGCGTGTGTGCGTGCTCAGTCACTTCAGTCATGTTCAACTCTTTGCAACGCTATGGACTGTAGCCTGCCAGGTCCTCCCTCAGTCCATGGGACTCTCCAGGCAAGAGTACTGAAGTGGGCTGCCATGCCCTCCTCCAGGGAAACTTCCTGACCCAGGGATCGAACCTGCGTCTTCTGTATTACAGGCAGATTCTTTACTGCTGAGCCACCAGGGAAGCCCATAAGACCCAATACAGCCAAGTAAATTAATATTCTTGGAAAAACCCACCAAACAAACAAACAAAAAAAGACAGTTAAAAAAAACGAGAGAGATGTTCTCAGATAAAAAGAAAGCTGTAAGAACTCCTTACTGAGAGACCTGCATTGCAGACACAAAATACAAAGGAGTCTTCAGGCCGAAGGAAACTGATCTCGGATGGAAGCACAAAACTGAAAGAAGGAATCAATAGTATCGGAAAGGGTGGTGTTGGCTGTTCAGTCACCAAGTCATGTCTGACTTTCGAGACCCCGAGGACTGTAGCCCATCATGCTCCCCTGTTCATGGGATTTCCCAGGCAAGAATACTGAAGAGGGTTGCCATTTCCTTCTCCAGGGGATCTCCCTGACCCAGGGATCAAACCCGTGTCTCCTGCATTGGCAGGTGGGTTCTTTACCTGGCTAAGCCACCAGGGAAGCCCATCAGGAAGGGTAAGTGGTGGTAAATATACATGAAAATTGACTGTTTAGAAAACCATTATAAATAGGTCTTTGGGATTTAAAATATATGTAAAACTAAAATATATGGCAATAGCACAAAGGGCAGGAGGGTGTTAAATAAGGTAAAACTGTTGTAGGTTCTTGCATTGTTGGGAAGTGGTAAATACATCTAACTATAATGAATTACAAGGACATGTAATCTCTAGGACAGGGCTGGGCAAAACTTTTCTGTCAAAGGTCAGATAGTAAATATTTTAGGCTTGCTGGGTGATATATAGTCTCTATTGCATATCTTTTTTCATTTTTTTTTTACAACCCTTAAAAAAAATACAAAAACCATTCTTAGAGCTTCTAAGTCATACAAAAACAGGCCATCAGCTCTATCTCTGTTAGAATAATAAAAGGTTTGATTAAAAAGTAAGCCACCTATACTTCATAAAATATACATATATATATATAAAGAAAAAAAATAAAGTCAAGGAGAAAAAAATATTCTTAGAGAAAATATATTTGAATACATATATATACACACACACACATATATATCTATTTTTTACATGGCTGACTTCTAACAATGTGCTAGTTTATTTTGTGTGTGTGTGTATATATATGCATGTTATGCTGTGCTAAGCCACTTGAGTCATGTCCGACTCTTTGTGACTCCATGGCCTGTAGCCCGCCAGGCTCATCTGTCCATGGGATTCTCCAGGCAAGAATACTGGAGTGGGCTGCCATGCCCTCCTCCAGGGGACCTTCTCTCTCTCTCTATATATATGTATGTATGTATATACAATTTCTTTACATGGATAAGACTTCTTGCTGTTTCTATGCTAAGTGTCTTGCATACTTACATGTACTAGTTGCTATAACACTGCTTTGTTTTGTATTTTGTTACAATTAAAATCCTTTTTTCTTCTTTAAAAAAAAATTTAAGAGATAAAATGGAATAGAAAATACCTCAATAATAGTAAAAACCTTACATTGTCAACATTTCCCCATTTATTAAATATATCCAAAAACCATTAAAAAATATTATATAGGGACTTCCTTGGTGGTCCAGTGGCTGAGACAGTGCACTCCCAATTCAGGAGACCCAGGTTCAATCCCTAGTCAGGGAACTAGACCCCACATGCTGCAGCTCAGACCCAGTGCAGTCGAATAAATAAATAAATAAAATATTTTTAAAAATGTTATATTATATCCCACTGGAGGATTTATCTTAATGTATTCAACTAATCCCTTGCCACTGAATACTAATTTATTTCTAAGTTGTGCTCTAAATTGTGGTGTGTGCTCAGTCGGTGTCCGACTCTTTCCAACCTCATGGGCATGGGCTCCAGAGAAGGCCGCCAAGCTGCTCTGTCCATGGAATTGTCCAGGCAAGAATACTGGAGTGGGCTTTAAATTGATAACATGATAAATACTTCCATACAGAACTCAAGTTGCACTTTTATTTTTTTAATTAAAAACATTTTAGAATTCTGGCCACTCAGCATGGCTTGCAGGATTTCAGTTCCCCAACCAGGGATTAAACCTGGGCCCCAGCAGTGGAAGTGCCAAATCCTAACAACCAGGGAACTCCCAAGCTACACATTCTCCCCTCTCCCCACTCCAACCAAGGTGCACTTTAAAAATTATTTCCTGAGGACCCATTTGTGTAATTATTATTAGGAAAAAGTGTAGAAACATTTTAGAGGCATCAAATCACCCATCAGGAATTTACATTTTCACTGGCAGTATTTTCTCTACTCCCTTGCCAACATGAGGTTTTGAAAAGCTTTCAAAAATACCAACCACTTCTCAAAAGCCCTTTTCAACTTATTCAAGTTATTTCCCAGAAAAGAACTATTAGGGGTTTGTGCTGATTTCCTCTTCTAAACCCTGTTAACCTCATTTCAGAGAGGAGTGGTTTATGTAAGATCCAGAGAAATATGGACCAAATGCTCTGGGAAAGAACAGAAGTTCTATCTGGTGGTGCCTTTCCCTGGAAACTGAGCTATTAGGCAAGAAGCAAAAAAAAAAAAGGGGGGGGGGGGGGGGGGGAATAAAACAAGAAGAAGAAAATCCACCAGGTCTGAGGGCAGCTTCTTGGTGGCAGCAAGAGTACAGGCTTTTTGGTCAGACAGATCTGAATGCTCATTCCTGCTCAGTCACTGACTGTGTGATACTGGACAGCTTTTTTATTCTCTACGCTCAGTTTTCTTATCTGCAAAACAAGGAGAATAATATCTACCGTACCATATGACTGCTGGGACTGGCACATTCAAGAAACTCTAATGCGGACTTCTCTGGTGTTCCAGTGGTTAAGAATCTGCCTTCCAATGCGGCAGGTGTGGGTTTGATCCCTGATTGGGGAACCAAGATCCCACAGGCTGCAGGGCAAATAAGCCTGTGAGATGCAACCACTGAGCCCACGTGCCATAACTAGAGAGCCCACATGCTCTGGAGCCTGCACACTGCAATGAAGATCCCACAAGCTACAACTAAGCCCCAACCCAGATAAAAACATAAAACAAAATAAAGAGAAACAAAGAAAGAAACTCCAATGCTCTGCGATGCAAAAGAAAAAAGACAAGAAAGAGGACACTAACCTTCTCTGCAAAGGTGAAAATCTTTCTCTGATCAACACCTCCAAACTGGGCATCCACTTTCAAATACTCTTCATCCAAGGCCTGTGGGAAGAAACACACGGGTATGAACTTCTACTGTATTTCTTCCAAATGGGTATAAGAAACCAGAAACTTTTGAAAACCATTAGAATTTTCAAAAAGTAAACCAGGAAGCAAATAAGCAGCACTCAGTCTTCCTGTTGGCTTCAAGAGCTGGACACACATTTGCTGAGTGCCTTCTGCCAACTCCACTCCATGTGGATATTATAGGATAAAAAAATAAGAAGAGTCTCTGCTCTCAGGAAGCTCACGATCCGGTAGGGAAGGAAAGGGAAGGAAAAAGACAAATTATACTCACATCAAAGGTACCCAATTAATGAGGTAGCCTGCAACAAGTGTCAAATAACTGGCAGTAAGAAGCAAGTGCTGTGAGAGCTCAGAAAAAAGGGGCAAGACTAAATTAGTAAACAAACAGTTACTATCACTTGTTACATGCCAGGCCTAGTGCCAACCCTGTGGATGTGAATCACACCCAGACCCAGATTCTGCCTTCATGAAGTCAATTAACTAGCTGAGAAGAAAGACACATAAACAGGTCATTTCAATACAGCATTCCAAGGGCTAACTTACACGTTCATTTAAGGAACATGCTAACACTAAGAAAGAAATTATTTTCTCTATCTGCTCAGCCCGGTGGCGGTGAAGGCTTCCTAGAATCAGACTGTGGGCTGAGACAGGTTCTGAAGAACATATAGATGTTTTTCACCATGGAGAGGAAACAGACTGTGAGAAGGCTCAGACGTGTGAGATGTTTAGGGAAACTATGACTGAGTCAGTCTGCAAACTCCAAGGGGTGTGGGAAGTGGTGAGTGATGACGTTAGACAAGTTGGTCAGGACACTGAGTGTCATGTGAGGGTACCTAGCCTCATCCTGGCCACTGAATGATTTTAAGGAGGGAAGAACCACAATTCACGTAACTGCAGAAAACCACACCACTGAGACAGCAGAGTGTAGAGCTGTGGCCTGAGGGCTGGAGACAAAGACAACAGCGAGAAAGCTGCTGTGAGAGTCCAGGTAAGAAATAACAATGAATGACGTTGGTGAGGGGGCTTCCCTTGGGGCTCAGCTGGTAAAGAATCCACCTGCAGTGCGGGAGACCCGGGTTCGATCCCTGGGTTGGGAAGATCCCCTGGAGAAGGGAAAGGCTATCCACTTCAGTATTCTGATCTGGAGAATTCCATGGATTGTATAGTCCATGGAGTTGCAAAGAGTGAGACACGACGAGCGACTTTTACTTTCACTTTCAAGTTGGTGGGGATGTAGAAGAAGAGTGAATTTAAGAGATTTTTAAGTAGGATTAATAAAATTTAGTATCTGATTGGACGTGGGGGAAAAAGAAAGGAGAGGAAGAGAAAGGTAAGCAAGCAGTTAGGCGCAGAACAGCACTAACAGAAGTTTCGGTGAGGGTGAGTATGTTCC
The DNA here is from genome assembly GCF_019320065.1 of Cervus canadensis. NCBI lineage: Eukaryota > Metazoa > Chordata > Mammalia > Artiodactyla > Cervidae > Cervus > Cervus canadensis. Next base: position 14,568,357 of record NC_057409.1, read on the forward strand.
ACACCTGTGCTGTTCAACGCGTCAGCCTCCAGCCACATGTGGTTTGTGAGCAACCTGAAATACAGTCAGTAGGACTGGAAAACTAAAATTTTAATTACTTCGGTAGCCACATATGACTATGACAAGAGGCTGCCATAATGGACTGAATTAGATATAGAGTTCCCAAGTTCAGATCTAGAGTTCCTGACCAAGAGAAGACTTAATTTTCTTTTCTTTCAAGTTAAAAAAAAAAACATTATTTTTAAAATTTTAATGTATTTCATTAAAATTTAGTTGATTTCCAATGTATATTAGTTTCTGCCATATAGCAAAGTGATTCAGTTTTACATATATATACATATATTCTTTCTCAGGTTCTTTTCCATTATAGTTTATTATAAGATATTGAATATAGTTCCCTGGGCTATGGAGGAGGACCTTGTTTATTTTATATACAGCAGTGTGTAAGACTTTATCAAACATTAGAGAAATATACAAGGGAAAAGAAAAGTCTATCGACATTTTCATCCCATCTTCCTGAGCTAATAACCAGTATCAATAGCTTGGTTTGAATTTTCCCATGCTTTCTCCATGCTCATACAAAAATGCACACACATGAAATATGATGTGTTTGTTTTGCTTAATGGGAAATAGGATCATGCCTAAAATTTATTTTCACTCATCACTCTAAAGACAGGCAGCATGGCTCAGATGCTAAAGTGTCTACCTGCAATGCAGGAGACCCGGGTTTGATCCCTGGGTCGGGAAGATCCCCTGGAGAAGGAAATGGCAACCCACTCCAGTACTCTTTGGAAAATTCCATGGACTGAGGAGCCTGGTAGGCTACAGTCTATGGTGTCCCGAAGAGTTGGACACGACTGAGGGACTTCACTCACTCACTCACTCACTCACATCACTCTGAAATTAATGTTCTTCAATTAAGGGATCATGATTACCATAAAGAAGCTATGTGAGATGAGCAGCATTTTAAAGGACAGAGAGGTAGGCGAAGAAGTCAAAGAGTGGTCCGGAAGTCTGGAGGAGGGGCTGTAGGGGGAAGGCAGGCCTCCCGCAAGGTGAAGGAACAGCCAGGACACTGGTCTAACGGGCTGAGAGAGAGGTTTGTGACTAGTGGTCAGAATCAGAGCAGAGAAGGTCATAGGGGACTCCACCCCTCCCACATACCTGCAGCCCCGGGTACAGCAGGCCACTCAGCAGAGGGTGCTCCACCTGCTTTACCACCTCAGCTCCAGCTTTTTTGGCATCGTGCTGTGTGACCACAGAAGAAAGGCGGTAGACATCCAGCGTGTACTCTCTGAGAGGAGACAAGAGGAGACAGCTCTAAGACGGGGCCCAGGTCTCAGTGCAACCCTAAAAGTGTGTTGTTAATTCACTCTCCTGATCTTAAGACATTCAGAAAGAATCAGTTCAGTTCAGTCGCTCAGTCGTGTCCAACTCTTTGCAACCCCGTGGACTGCAGCCAGGCTTCCCTGTCCTTCAACAACTCCCGGAGCTTGCTCAAACTCAAGTCCACTGAGTCGGTGATGCCATCCAACCATCTCTGCCTGCTGGTTTCTAAATGTAAGTAGTCCATCCACTCCTGAAAATACTACTTAATTTTTATATTTTTCCTTTTTAAAGATGGATTTAAATTAATCTTTAATCTTTCTCTTTGCTTAACTCCTAAAATAGGGCTTCTCCGCCATTCCCCTCTACTCTCTTCTTCTGGATGCCTATTAAATAAACGCCAGAATTTCTCAAGTCTCGTCATGTCTTTATTTTAACTTAAATACATGTAAGGAATAATGAACAATATTATGACTAAATTACCCATCACTCAGTTTAAGAAAAGGGACCTAGGGAATTCCTTGGTGGTCCAGTGGTTAAGACTCCACACTTCCACTGCAGAGGGTTTGGGTTTGATCCCTGGTTGGGGAACTTAGATCCCGCATGTATAGCAAAAAAAAAAAAAAAAGACTTAATTACTTCTAAGGCTCCTGTGCACTCCTCCACAATCCTACTTCTTCCTTCTCCAGAGTAACCATTAGCTTGAACTTTTGTATTTCTGTCCTGTTTTATAGTCCGTTTGTATCTCTAAACAATGTGCTATAAATATTCTTATATATGTATCCTGGTACATATGTGCAAGTTCCTTTATATATGCTTAGGAGTAGAATTTCTGTAAGACAAGGGATTTGCATCTTGAACTTCAGTTCAAGATAATGTCAAACTATTTTCCAAAGAGGCTTTTCATCAATTTTATTACTTAATATTCTCATTATTTAAAGTTTTGCCATTAAAAAATTACTTATTTCTGGTTGCACTGGGTCTTCGTTGCTGCGTGTGGGCTTTCTCTAGTGGAGCATGGGCTGCTCACTGCAGTGGTTTTTCTTGTTGCGGCTTGAGGGCTCTAGGGTGCTTGGGTTTCAGTACTCAGGGCTCAAGGGCCCTAGAGTGTGCAAGCTCAGTAGTTATGGTACACAGGCTTAGATGCCCTGAGGCATGTGGAATCTTCCTGGACCAGGGATCAAGCTCATGTCCCCTGCATTGGCAGCTGGACACTTAACCACTGGAGTACCAGGGAAGCCCAATTTTTGACAACTGGTTTTGCAGTTTTTGACATATAATACTCCTTTGCCACTTATATATGTTATAAATATCTTCTCCTAGTGGGTGGCTTGTCTTTTTATCTTACTTTTGATATAGTGAAGGTTTCGACTGTAGTAAAGGTGAATCCATCAATCTTTTCCTGTGATTTGTTTTTGGTATGTCTTGTTTAATTTTCCCTGACCCACAATTAGAGGACAGTTGTCTTATATGTTGTCTTTTAAATGTTTATAGTTTGGCCTTAACAGTTAAATCTTTAACCCACTTGGAACAAAGGGATCATTTTTTTCCCGATGTGGATAACCAAAAATCTCTGCATCACTTTTAAAAAGTTTATTCTTGCTCTGCTGACCTATACTGCCAGCTCTGTCATATATATCAACTTAACATATTTGTGATGATCTATTTCTGAACTGTTTCAGTTGTTTGTTTGTTCTGTTCCAGTTGTTTATCCTATCTACATGCTATATAAATGACAAAGGACTTGGCATCTAGAAAACACAAGGAACTTTATAAAAAAAAGTGAAAAAATGGGCCAAGACACTTGCATAGACACTTGATTGACAGAAAAGGAAATACAAATGGCCAACAAAAACTTGAAGATAATTTTTTTCAATAAATATTTTCAGATATTTTGCCCTTACACTTGAATGGTCGTTTGTGTAGGTACAGATTTTTGGGTTGCAAATTCCTTTCCTTCAGAATTTTAAAGGCTCTGTTTCATCCCCTTTCAGTTTTCATTGTTCCTTTGGGGAAATGCAGAACCATTATGATTGCTGTTATTTTGTATGTGACTTTTGTCCCTTTGGAAATTTGCATATACTTGTTTGTTCCCAGTGCTTTAAAATTTCAAAATAATGCACTTCAGCATAGGTTTACTTTCATTCATTGTGTTAGGCACTCAATGAGCCCTTTCAGTCTGGAAACTCATGTCCTTTAATTGTCCTTACATTATTTCATCGTCAACTTCCTTCCCTCTGACTCTTTTTATTGCTTTTCTGGAACACTTTCTACTCAAATATTGTGCCTCTTGGCCTAGTACTCTAGTTTTATCTTTTCCTTTTTTCCCACTGTGGTCTGTGAGGCCACAAAAACTACAATTCAAGTACATACAATTCAAGGAGTTTCCTCAAGGTACATGTAGTCTTCAGTAAAAGTCTTCTTTTACTGAAAAGATGATTTTTATCACCTTTTACAGATTTTAAGACATATTTATTTAAACATTTAGCATCTCTGAAACCTAGATGACTATTAAAAATTAAGGCATGTTATAGATTAATTAGCAGTATTTAAAAAAACATCTTAGATTAAGTGAAATACAAATCTCTTTGTACTCCCACCTTCACTTGGTTTCCGGTCACTGAGTATTCTCAATTAAGTTGTCAACTGATTTATTTGAAAACTTGTGTTCGTTGCTCAGCTGTATCTGACTCTTTGTGACCCCACGGACTGACTGTCCATGGAATTCTCCAGGCAAGAATACCAGAGTGGGGGCTCCCCAGGTGGCACTAGTGGTAAAGGACCTGCCCGCTAAAGCAGGAGACGTAAGAGACTTGCGTTCAATCCCTGGGTTGGGAAGATCCCCTGGAGAAGGGAATGGCAACCCACTCCAGTATTCTTGCCTGGGAAATCCCATGGACGGAGGAGCCTGGCAGGCTATAGTCCATGCGGTCGCAAACAGTCGAACACGACTGAAGTGACTTTACACACACACATGCATGCATGCCTACTGTTAGCAGATTAAATTGTGATTAAAAAAAAAGAAACTGGCGTGGGTAGCCATTCTCTTCTCCAGGGGAGCTTCCCAGGGATTGAACCTGGGTCTCCTGCCTTGCAGGCAGATTCTTTACTGTCTGAGTCACTAGGGAAGCCCATATCTGAACTTTGGAAGGCTTAAAAATAGCATTAAAAAAAACACTTTTCAGCAGGAAGGCTGATCAGAGTACCTAGTCTGCCAGATTGCTGGAAACAAAAGTTCTTATCCACAACTTAATCATGCTTAAAGCTTTTCTGTCCATCTCTGAGCTGCATTCTAGGTGGATTTCCTGGTATAGGCAGACCTCATTTTACTGCACTTCACTTTATTGTGCCTCACAGATTCTGTGTTTGTTAAAAATTGAAGGGTTTCTTCAGTGGAAACTTTTCTGCGCAAGTCTATCAGTGCCATTTTTCCAACAGTGTTTGTTCATGTCATGTCTGTGTTGCATTTTGGTTAACTCTTGCAATATTTCAAACTTCTTCTGTATTGTCATACATGATCTTTCACGTTATAGGCATACCTTGGGGATACCGTGGGTTCAGTTCCAGATGACCACAAGGAAATAAATATTGCAATAAAGTAAGTCACATAAAGTTTTGGTTCCCTAGTGCATATTCAAGTTACATTTATACTATGTTGCATTCTATTAAGTGTGCAATAGCATTATGCCTAAAAACTGTACATACCTGAAAAATAAAACGTACATGCCTTAGTAAATACATGCTGAAAAATGCTAACCATCATCTGAGCCTTCATCAAACTATAATTTTTTTGCAATAGTAACATCAATAGGGATTTTGCTAACTTCACACTTCATGAGGTTTAAGAGAAAAGAAGCCATAACATTAAAGTGCAAGGTGAAGAAGCAGGTACTGATACAGAAGCTGCAGCAAGTCATCCAGAAAATCTAGATAATATAATTAATGAAGGTGGCTCCATCAAACAACAGGTTTTCAGTGTAGAAGAAACACCTTATACTGGAAGAAGCCATCTAGGACTTTCAGAGCTAGAGAAAAGTCAGTGCCAGACTGCAAAGCTTCAAGGACAAGCTGACTGTCTTGTTACGGGGAATACAGCTAGCAACTTTACGCTGAAGCTAATGCTCATTCATCATTTCAAAAATCCAAGGCTCTTAAGAATTATGTTAAATCTATTCTTCCTGTGTTCTATAAATGGAACAACAAAACCTGGATGAAAGCACATCTGTTTACAACATGGTTTACTGAATATTTTAAGCCCATACCATCCTTATAGCAGAAAGCAAAGAGGAACTAAAGAGTTTCTTGATGAAGGTGAAAGAGGAGAGTGAAAAACCTGGCTTAAAACTCAACATTCAAAAAACCAAGATCATGGCATCCGGTCCCACCATTTCATGGCAAATGGGAAAACAATGACAAACTTTATTTTCCTGGGCTCCAAAATCACTGCAGATGGTGACTGCAGCCATGAAATTAAAAGACGCTTGCTCCTTGGAAGGAAAGCTATGGCAAACCTAGACAGCATATTAAAAAGCACAGACATTAGTTTGTAGACAAAGGTCTGTATGGTCAAAGCTATGGTTTTTCCAATAGTCATGTATGGATATGAGAGTTGGACCATAAAGAAGGCTGAGTGCTGAAGAATTGAGGCTTTTGAACTGCAGTGTTGGAGAACACTCTTGAGAGTCCCTTGGACTATGAGGAGATCAAACCAGTCAAGCCTAGAGGAAATCAGTCCTGAATACTCACTGGAAGGACTGATGCTGAAGCTGAAGCTCCATTCTTTGGCCACCTGATGTGAAGAACTGACTCACTGGAAAAGACCCTGACACTGGGAGAGACTGAGGCAAGAGGAGAAGGGGATGACAGAGGATGAGATGGTTGGATGGTAGGATGGTATCACTGACTCAATGAACATGAGTTTGAACAAGCTCTGGGAGACGGTGAAGGCCAGGGAAGCCTGGCAGGCTGCAGTCCGTGGGGTCACAAAGAGTGGGACACAACTGAGCAACTGAACAACAACTCAGAAAAAGATTCTTCTCAAAACATTACTGCTCACTGACAATTCATCTGGTCACCCAAGAGCTCTGATGGAGGTGTACAATGAGATTGACATTATTTTCACACCTGCTAACACAATATCCATTCTGCAGCCTGTGGCTCAAACAGTAATTTCAACATTAAAGTCTCATAATTTTAGAAATACAACAAAATTTGTCATTCATGGGAAGTAGGCAAAATATCAACATTACAAGAATTTGGAAGAAATTGCTTTCAATTTGCACAGGTGGAAGTGAAGGGTTCAAAACTTTAGTGAAGGAAGTAACTGCAGACATAATGGAAAGAGCAAGAGAACTAGAATTAGAAGTGGAGCCCAAATTGCTGCAACCTCATGATAAAACTTAAATGGATGAGGAGTTGCTACTTAGGGATGACTAGAGGAAGTGGATTCTTGAGATAGAAACTACTCCTGGTGGAGATGCAATGGAGACTGTTGAAAAGACAACCAAAGATTTAGAATATTATATCAACTTAGTTGATAAAGCAGTGGCAGGGCTCGAGAGGACTAACCCCAATTTTGAAAGAAGTTCTACTGTGGGTAAAATGCTATCAAAAAGCATCACAAATTATAGAGAAATTGTTTGTGAAAGATTAATTGATGTGCCAAACTTCGTTGTTGTGTTAAGAAACTGCCATAGTCACCCCAACCCTTAGCAACCACCACCCTGATCGGTTGCCAGCCATCAACAATGAGGAGAGACCCTCCACCAGCAGAAAGATTATGACTCACCAAGGGCTCAGATGATGGTTAGCATTTTTTAACAACACATTAAGGCACACACACTGCTTTTTTAGACATAATGCTATGGTACACTTAACAGACTATAGTACTGCATAAACACAACTTTTATTTATTTATTATTTTTGTCCACTCTTAGTTGCAGCATGCACAACTTCCCTGACCAGGGATTGAACCCATGCCCCCTGTAGTGGAAGCAGGGAGTTTTAACCACTGGACCACCAGGGAAGTCCAACACATATTTTCACATATTTTTATATGCACTAGGAAATCAAAATATTCATGCAACTCACTTTATTGTGACATTCCCTTTATTGAGGTGGTCTAGAACCAAACCTGCAATATCTTTCAGGTATATGCTTTATTTAAAACTCTAAATGTCCAACAGTGGGGAATACAAAGAAAATTATGTTAGATGAAATAAAAATCAACTTGCAAGCAAGAGATCTGAGTTCACATCATGGCCCTTACACTTACTAGCTGCATGAATGAACTTGGGAAAGTTAAATCTGAATTCATTTCCTTATCTGTGAAATAGGATAGAACAATGCTTACCTTTTAAAAAGTTAGTCTAATGGTTTAACTGTAAAAGTGACCATTATAGATATACATGGCTTATATATAAATAATGTGGAGACTATGAGGCAGTGGGCAGGAAGGATTACTTAGGAAACTAGGGCTAAAAAATTAGGGCACAGGGACTTTCCTGGTGGCCCAGTGGCTGAGACTCTGTAATCCCAATGGAGGGGCCTGGGTTCAATCCCTGATCGGGGAACTAAATCCGGTATACCACAACTAAAGATCCTGCATGCTGCAACTAAGAGCTGGCAGAGCCTAATAAACAAATAATTTCTAAAAAATTAGAGCAAAAAATTATATGAATGCTGATGTTACAAGTATGATTTTTTTCCCCCACATTTCTTTTATTACTATTTGCTGAGTCTGGAAGGAGAAAGGGAGGCTGCCACTTTCCCATATGCTGTGAGGTCTACAAGGCCAAGGACTTTGTTGTGGTGACTTTTATATTCCCAGCAAATAGTATGGTACCTAGGCATTTACTAGTCAGTAGATATTTGATAGATGAATTAAAAGGACAAAGTGTATAAAATTTTTAATGGTTCTTAACAAGTAGAGCCCAACACCTTTGAATCCAAATTTAGAGTGCCTTGATTCCCCAGGCCTGTAACTAGCTAGAAGCACCAGACCCGTGAGGAGGGTGGAGCACTTACTTGCTGAGCTGGTAATCAGTGCCTTTGATGAACTTGAGCTTCTCCAAGGGCACCCCAATGCTCTCCAGCATTGCCTTGATCACATTCTCATAATAGCTGGTTCGAAGTTCTAGAAGTTCCCACGGAGCCTTCATGTTATCCAGGTATGCGTGCAGGTCTGCAAACAGAATTGTTACCTGGACAAAAAAGATAAGGGGTCACTAAAATGTGAATTTGTTCAAGTACCTCCAAACAAGCGACTAAGTCTCTCTTTTGGCCGCTGCTCAAGGGCAACTGCGCGGTTTATAATATTAGTTCTTACCTCACATCCTGCTTTCAGGAAGTCTGCGATCTTTGACATGGGCACAAAGTAAGCCACATGGGGCTTGCCTGTAGTTGCTGTCCCCCAGTAAACTTTAAGTTCCCGCTCCTTCAATATCTCCTTCAGCTTCTCTTCCCCGAGAACCTCCTGCAGTGGAAGCAAAAGAGCTGCTTTAATGGCAGTGTCCCACCTTACTTAACCAATAACCTCAGATATGCAGATTATACCACCCTAATGGCAGAAGGCAAACAGGAACTAAAGAACCTCTTGATGAAGGTGAAAGAGAGTGAAAAAGCTGGCTTAAAACTCAACATTCAAAAAACAAAGATCATGGCATCCGGTTCCACTACTTCATGGCAAATAGATGGGGGAAAAAAATGCAAACAGTGACAGACTTTGTTTCCTTGGGCTCCAAAATCACTGCAGTGACTGCAGCCATGAAATTAAAAGATGCTCCTTGGAAGAAAAGCTATGACAAACCTAGACAGCATATTAAAAATCAGAGACATCACTTTGCTGACATAGTCAAAGCTATGGTTTTTCCAGCAGTCATATACAAACGTGAGAGTCAGACCATAAAGAAGCCTGAGCATCAAAGAATTGAGGCTTTCAAACTGTGGTGCTGGAGAAGACTCTTCAGAGTCCCTGGTACAGCAACGAGATCCAGTCAATCCTAAAGGAAATCAGTCCTGAGTATTCACTGGAAGAACTGATACTGAAATTCCAATCCTTTGCCACCTGATTCAAAGAACGAATTCCTCGGCAAAGACCCTGATGCTGGGAAGGGCTGAGGGCAGGAGGAGAAGGGGGCGACAGAGGAGGAGATAGTTGGATGACATCAGTGACTCAAAGGACATGACTTGGAGCAAACTCTGGGAGACAGTGAAGACAGGGAAGCCTGGAAGCATGCTACAGTCTATGGGGTCCCAAAGAGTCAGACACAACTGAGTAACTGAACACCACCACCTGCTCATCCTTTACTCCGTGACAAGGAAAACAAAGGTATGTTTCACTGAGAGTCCAGACTCAGAGCCAGCAGGGAGGTCTAGCCAGGCTCTCAGCGCTGAGTGAGAACCAAAGGAAGCTGGTGCTGTTGCTAGTACCACTCTGGTGTAACGTCAATGACTTTAGGGAAACGGAGACTGTCCCTACCCGCATCTTCCCCTCCAACTGCCTTCAGCTCATGCTCCTTCCTTTCACAGCCAGTTTCTTGAAAGGTGTCTCTTCTGCTCTCCATTCCTTATCTCCCATTCCAGTCTGAATTCCACACAGCATCACACAACTGAAAATGCTCTTGCTAAGATCACAGATGGCCTCCAAATTGCTAAATTGAATGAATACTTTTTAGTCCTCACTTCATGGAAATCTCTTTCAGTTTCCTCTATTTTATTCTTAGTTTTCCTCCTACTTCTCTGGCTTCTGCCTTTCAGATTTCTTTGCAGATATTTGTCTTCCTAATTATTTAAATGTTAGCAATCCTTGGGGCCCTCTCTCTTTTTACTCTACATTCTCTGTAACTGATCCTCTTCAGTTGCTTCAATTACTACTTATGAGCTGTGTTGTGTGCTATGCTTAGCTGCTTAGTCGTGTCCTACTCTTTGTGACCCCATGGACTGTAGCCCGTCAAGCTCCTCTGTCCATGGGGATTCTCCAGGCAAGAATACTGGAATGGGTTGCCCTGCCCTCCTCCAGGGGGAATCTTCCCAACCCAGGGATTGAACCCAGGTCTCCCTAGTAACTACCAAATCTCCTGCTCACACCTATATAGAACATGTACTTGTTATCAACCCAGTTAATTCAATCCCATGTTCAAAATTAAACTCATGCTTTCACCTTTCTCCTTCACTCCCCAGGCATCTTTTTCACTTACAGTTTCACCCCTAGTGCAGTAAATGGTACTGAGTTGCAAAAGCTACTCTGAAACAGCTCTTAAGTCCTCCTACTTCTTTCCACCTTTACACAACCAACATAGCCTTAGCCATCATTAGATCATACCAAGACAACTGTAATAGCTTCTTAACAGGTCTCCCAAATCTACTCTTGTTCTCTTCAATCCACATCGCAAAAGGAAGCCAGAGAGGTCTTGAGAACAAAATTCGATTAACTCATTTGCCTATTTAAATACTTCATTTAATAATTTCCTTTGCTCTAAGACAATATTAAAAAAATTCTAATAGGCTAGTGAAAGTGAAAGTCGCTCGGTCATGTCTGACTCTTTGCAACCCCAATGGGATTCTCCAGGCCAGAACACTGGACTGGGGAGCCTTTTCCTTCTCCAGGGGATCTTCCCAACCCAGGGATCGAACCCAGGTCTCCTGCATTGCAGGCGGATTCTTTACCAGCTGAGCCACAAGGGAAGCCCAATAGGCTAGTATGCTGTGACAAAGGAGATTTTAGTGTTTCTCCAGGTGACGGTTGGGGAAACTATTGAAAGCCATGAAAAAGAGATTTTAGTGTTTCTTCAGGTGATGGTTTGGGTAAACTATTGGAAGACATGAAAGACAAAAATCGTTTTGCTGGTTTGAATATCTGTTGGCAGGACTTGTTAAAATCATGTGTTCCAAGCCAGGTGGAGGCTGACCCTGCATCCTTCAAACCCCTGACTATGGGACATTTAGAGTTTTTACTACTCAAGGAAAGGTCATATCACTTAACCTTTAAAACCTGAGTAAATCAATGCTACTAGCTTTGTGTGTTATTTCTCTCCTTATGGAGAGAGGCCAGGAAACAGAATCTGGCTAAGGCGAAGCATGCAAGAATCTCTGGTTAAGATGAAGTTATGGGAATGGGACTTCTCTGGTTCAGTGGTTAAGACTCTGTGCTTCCACTGCAAGGGACGCGGGTTCAATATCTGGTTGGAAAAGATCCCACATGCTGCGTGGTGTGGACAAAAAAAAGATCAAGTTATGAGTCAAAATAACTCAAAGGTCCATCAACTGACAAACAGAGAAATAAAATGCAGTATATTCATATAAAAGTAGTATTGGTTACTCAATCGTGTCCAACTCTTTGTGACTCCATGTACTGTAGCTTGCCAGCAACTCTGTCCATGGAATTTTCCAGGCAAGAATACTGGAGTGGGTTGCCATTCCCTTCTCCAGGGGATCTTTCCGATTCAGGAATCCAACATATAATGGGATATTATTCAGCTGTAATAAGGAACAGAGTTCCAGTAAGTGTAACAACATGGATGAAACATGAAAACATTAAGCTTAGTGAAAGAAGCTAGACATAAAAGGCCACATATTGTAATTCCATTTACATGAAATGTCTAGAATAGGCAAATTAGAGACAGAACACAGATTAGTGGTTCCCTAGGGCTGGGGAGAGGGGAAGAATAAACAGTGATTAGTAATGAGTACAGGTTATTTTTGATGATGAAAATGCTCTGGAATTAAATAATGATGGTAATTGAACAACCATGTGACTACTAGAAAACCCACTGACCCACACACTTTAAAGGGGTGGATTTTATGGTATGTGAATTGTATCTTATAAAAACAGAAAAGCAAGCTACTGCCTTCAGAATAAACCCCACTGTCAAACATTGCCTACAATACCTTCATGACCTGGTCCTTGCCTGCTCCTCCTAAACAAACTAGTAAAATGTACCATATGTTAGATGGTGATCAGTTCTACGGAGAAATAAAAAAAGGTAGAGTAAGGGATGAGGCAGTTTTTCTGGCAGGGGTTTATTATTTAAATAAAGACCACAGATGATATGACAACAGAGGCCTGAGAAGTCAAGAGAATGAGCAATGTAAATATTTTCTAAGTGCTTGATCTGTACTTTGCCTCCTTTACTCCAGCCAAGTTAGCCTTCTCTCAGAACCAATGGGTTCTTTCTCCCCTCTGGCTCTTGACCTGGGTTCCCTCTACCTGACACGTTTTTAACACCCATTATTCTGGTTAACTTCTACTCCTGCAGTTTCTGGAACCAGCAGAACATAGGTGAAGTGAGGAGGTGATCCGAATCCCTAAGGGCAGTTTAGAGTTCCTCAGCTTTCCCTCAACACTCTCCGCAGCCTTCCTCCTAACTTCCTTTCAATAAAGATCTCCGCGTAAAGCACCTTTCAGTACTAGTTTCGACTTAATTAGATGTCTGGATCCTGGGTCCTTGCAAACATCTGATTTCCTCCAGACATGCTCTGGGAGGGTAGGGTCCTGACGTACCCCCCAGCGCCTTAGCACCGCGCCCGGCACACAGTAGGGTGGGTGGGGTGGATTCAAAGCCTGGCTCAACACAAGTAACGGCACACAGAAGGTGAGACCACTGTGATTTCTGTAGTAACGGACTGACTGACCGACCGGCAGCAAGGACTGCAATCTCTTTCAGAGCTGCCTCGGCGCGAAATCCCGGGTACCATACATTTATGACTCCGTAGAGGTGCTCAGGATCACTTGGACCTCCGGCCCGTAGTCCCCAACCGCGCACTTTCAACCCCGAGGCCCCACCTGCAGGTTCCGGGTGATAAGGTTTAGCTTCTCTTCAGGGCTCAGAGAGTCCCCCATGGCTCTGTCGCTGCCGTCTCCAGCAGTTAGCCCGGCACCCGGGCCCCTTTCTCGGTCGCAGCCGCCGCCGCCGCGTGCCGGAAACTGTCACGCGGGTCCAGGTTAGGTTGCATCAGCTGAACTCGTCCCTCGGCTTGACAGGCCTGCACCCTTCTCCTCCTACCAGCAGCCAGGAACAGCCAAGTGTCGAGCGGGTCGATGAGACGAAAAGGGGTGGAGCCCGTAGGTGGGGGGAGGAGGTGTGGAGGGCGGGGTTTCAGCGCCTGCGCCAGGCGCAACCCTCTGAGAGGCGGGGCGGTTTCCTGCCAATCATTGCCTGTTTGCCCTCCCCTTGGCGCTGGCCCGGCAGCCTCGGGGTGGGGGAGGTCGGGGAGGGGGCGATAAGATGGCGCAGGGGGCGGAGTGAGACGCAGTCGTTCGCCTAGGCTGTGGCCCGGCTTCCGGAGGTGAACAGCTGAGGGAGGAGCGGGGGTCGGCGAGCCTCGGCTGGGAGGGGGAAGGGGGCTCCTGTTGCTTCTCCAGAGGGCCGCGCATGCCGTTCGCCCCGTTGAGGGGTTGAGGCCCTCACCCTGCTGGGAGAAGGGCTCGTTTTCGTTTCTGAGGTGATGGCGGCGGGAGGGGGGAGTGTCTGTGCCGCCCGCCAATTCACGTCGGCGGACGATAGATGCCCCTCACCCTGCCCAGGCAAAGGGTGCCGTCTGGTTACCCGAGAGGGGCGAACGACGTCTGTTTTCTGTGCCCGGTGCGGGTGGGGACTGGAGGTGGCGGTGGGGGTTGCCTCTCCCCCTGCCCCAAGGCTGGGAGGGTGTTGCTAGGCGAAAAATCGCGGTCTTTCCGGCCGCGCCTTGCCGGCGGGTAGGCAGCAGAAAGAGGCTGGCCCGCCCCAGGGGAGAGCGGAGGTGTGGGACGGGCAGCCACCCGCAGGGTGAGGGTGTACCGCGCCGCTCTGCTGAGGGGCTGTTTGGCTCCTGCTGGGGGAGGAATGGGGAGCAAGCCCCGAGCTGCTCCCGCCTTCCGCGGAGAGGCGGGAATTCTTGGTCTTTGGGGAGGAGGGCAGTGCGGTACGGCGGCTATAGAGCTTCTAAGGGAGAGCTGGGGGCGGTCAAGCCTTATCCTACGTTGAGCGAACTGCGATGAAGCACTCGAGGATCGGACGTGCCACCAGTTCCTTCCAGGGCAGGAGAGCGGGCACTTGGCACCGCCGGGTGGGCCCGGGAGAGGAAATGATTGAATTGCCCATCTGCTGCCCCAACCTGATTCCAGTTTGATGGATTTGTTAGAGGCTTCAAGCTTTAGCAATCCTGTCTAAATCATTTAAAAAACATTTTCTTTTTAAAAAGAAACCTGTTGCCTCAGCTGAGTAGTATTTGGTTTCTGTGGGAGGAAAGTCCTGGCACCCTTATCTAAGTGAGCCGTTACCTAAAGCAGAGATTTGCGGTCCGAGTTGTTTTTCTTTCCTGCAGTGTCTACAGTTACCTCCAAGGGAGTTGCAGAATTCTTACAGATAATTGCAGTTCAGTTTAATTTGGCTTAAACTTTATGCCCGTTTCATGGAGTGATAAAGGCCACCGAGTGTCTTTAATGCTGTACGTCTCACACGTATTGCACATAGGAAAGGTTGGAAATCAAAGCTCAAAGATAAGTGGGTCTTTGGGAAATAATCCTTGCCCTTGGCCAAACCTGTCAGATCCAGCTTGGTAATGGTCTTGGTTTTTAGAGCCTTGAAAGAGGGGTATGAGGTTGTGTTTGGTGTTGCAGTTTTAGTGGCCTGAATAATATAAGGCTTGTGTTTTAAGGCAGTAGGTTTTCTTAGGTACGGTAAAAATAGAAAGGGAGCTGGTTTCTGAGGTTGCAACCAGGTTAGAGAACAGAGCGAGGGGGTGGTAAACTGAAGTGTGAAGGAGGGGGTGGACAGATGAGAGAGACATGGAAGGACAGAATAGGGTCACAGAGAATTAAGAGAGAAACGGGAGATGGGAATTATATTTTTCCTTTAAAAATAAGATTTTCATATTTAATTTTAATTTTTTTTTTTGGTGGTGGCATGTGGGATCTTAGTTTCCTAACTAGAGTTTGAACCCCGAGCCCACTGCTTTGGGAGCATGGAGTCTTAACCAGTGGATTGCTAAGGAAGTCCCAGGATCTTCATATTTGAGATTGCTACAAAGCAAGTGCCAGGAAAGGCAGATGATGGTAGAATGGCAGACAGGCACATAGTAAGGCCGTCTTTGTGGAACTTCACTTTATCTTTTACATTGTGCCTGTAGTATGCTAAGTGCTTTTGTATTCATAATCTCATTTTTAATTCTTAAAAGGACCTTATGAGGTAGGTACTATGATGGTCCCTATTTTACTTGAGAGGACATTTGAAACTTCAAAATGTAATCATTGTTTCCCCACTGGCTTCTTAATTTTAAAATGGTTTTATTATTAAATATTTCAAGCATATAAAAGTTACAGTTATACCATATAACATAATAATGAATACTATTAACCCCCTACTCAGCTTTATTGTTTTAGGTCTTTTCCTGTTGGTGATTTTTAAAGAAATAAAACATTACAAAAAGAATTGAAGCTACTCATGCCCCCTTACCATTCCTTTTCCCTCCTCACCACCAGAGGTAATCCCTATCTTGAAATGGCATGTTTTTATAATTTTATAATACATCCATGTTTGTATCCATACACAGTTTACGTTATTGTTTCTTTAGCAAATTGCAAGAAAAAAAAAGATGGGAATCTGTAGATTAAAATACAAGATTTATCAGCCAAACCTAATGTATGGACCTTACTTGGATACTGTTGTGTGTTTTTTTTAATGTGACATTTAAAAAATAGCTGAAAATATGAACTGGATATTTTATGATAAAGAATTCTTGTTGTTTACAGATGAAATGATGTGATGCCTGGGATTTGCTTCAAAATAATCTGGTAAAGGGGGTAGTGGATGGGGCAAGATTAGCAATGGGTTGATAGTTGTTGGGGCTGGGTGATGGATATGTGGGTATTCATTATTATGTTGTTTTTGCATATGTTTTGAATTATAATAAAAATTTTTAATGAGGTAATTGTGAAGAGAATGATTTGTGCAAGTTAAATAGATGTTTGTGGTATTGTTTTGCATGCTAAGAGCATTCAAATTGAGAGCAAAGTTAGACCTATTGGAGCATTCTGTGAGGAAAGCTCAGAAGAGCTGGCTCTGTGCCTCTGGATGTCATGTGGCGTAGGAATTGATGCTTTCAGTGGCTGTGGAGACTATTGGTCCTGTGTTTGCACAGTAAAGTTAGCAAGTAATGATTTTTTTTTTCCATTGAGGTTTGACCACTTTCACAGGTCATTTCTACATTCTTCCGTTCCACTTGGGAAATTAAATGGAGCCTGTGCATAATACAGTGGCTTAAATTATTTTTGCCAAGGGACCAAAAACCCTCTTTAATGTCTGCATCCTTCATAGTGTGTTAGAGAGTGTACTGAATGTAGAAGATTTCCATTTGCTCACTGACTCTGGGCAAGTCTATCACAAGGATGGTAGAAAAAGCAAGAAAAAACATTGCCTTTGAAATTAAACTTGGGTTTGGATCCTTGTTTTAGCATATTAGCTCTGTATACTCAGTACATTAAATGCCTCTGAACTTTAGTTTCCCAAGAGTGAAAATGTATTGAATTCTTCATTTGGTTAAGCAAGTGCTTGGACTAGACCCTTTGTTTTTTGGGGTTTTTTTTGGCTGTATCGCACAATATGTAGGATCCCATGCTCCCTGCAGTGGAAGCCCCTTGCAGTGGAAGCGCAGAATCCTTACCTAACTGGACTGCCTGGGAACTCCCAGGACTAGACTTTTGGAAGGAGTAGGAGAATGGCGATTGTGACTCAGAGCTTCTCAGAAAGTGGCTACTTAACCCCAGTGTCTGTCATACTTGTGCTTGACAAGCACAAACTTTATTAAGTAAAGGAAATATTTTTCAAAAGTAAACCTTTTTTCTACTGCTGCCTAAAGAAATAACTTTACTCTATAACCCAGTCACTGGGCAGAGAAATCACTTTTTTCTTCATAGAGACACCTGCTTCAGTGCCTACCTAGAGTGTGTTCAGTTGCTCAGTTGTGTCCAACTGTTTGTGGCCCCGTGGCCTGTAGCCCGCCAGGCTCCTCTGTTCATGAGATTTCCCAGTCAAGAATACTGGAGTGGGTTGCCATTTCCTACTCCAGGGGATTTTCCTGACTCAGGGATCCAATCAGCATCTCTCTCTTGCATCTCCTGCATAGGCAGGCAGATTCTTTACCCCTAGCACCACGTGGGAAGCCTGGTGCCTAGAACTCTTCCACGATTGCTGAAAAATTGGTAAAATAAGATAAAAAAAATCATAGCAATTCTTAAGTTTAACTATAGCAGTTTAGTTTCTTTGATAAGACCTGTGTTATAGAGTTACATGAGTTAGAGTTGTAAAATGTGTCTCACAGTGCGTAGTTTATAGTATAGGTGCTTAGTAGTCTTTCCCTTTTTGTCCCATTTGTCTCATTTCTAAGATGAGCAAGGCTTTTTTTTTTTTTTTTTAATTTTCCCTGTTTTATTGAGATGTAATTCCCATATAACACTGTATTAGTTTGGGGCTTCCCTGGTGGATCAGTCAGTAAAGAATCTGCCTGTAATGTAGGAGACCCGGGTTCAATCCCTGGGTTGGGAAGATCCCCTGGAGAAGGAAATGGCAACCCACTCCAGTATTCTTGCCTGGAGAATTACATGGACAGAGGAGTCTGGTGGGCTACAATCCATGGGGTTGCAAAGAGTCAGACACGACTGAGTCACTAACATTGTATTAGCTTAAGGTATACAACATGACTTGACATATGCATATAATGCAAGATGATTGCAATAATGAGTTAACATACATTACTTCATGTAGTTCTCTAGTGCTTTATTGCCCATACCATTTTGTATTTTCTTATATTGGTGTGTAAGTTGAGTGTTGTCTTTATTGGAAGGTTATACATTCCTTGAGGGTAGAATCTGTATCTTTATTTCTTAGAAATCATATAGAGACATACTATCTAGCTCAGTCATGTGTGTTGATGGTAGCTTAGAAAATGTTTTCTGAAAGAATGCATGAACCAAAACTAAAATTTAGAGAGGGAAGTGGGGTGGGGAAGAATTTGCAGTTAAAAGGCTATAAGAATTTTCCAAATTTTCTATCACTTTTGCCATCTAGAAAATAATGAGAGATCAGGTCCATCATTAGCTACTTAACACCTAATTTTTAATTATACAAGTATATATAAATATCAAGTAAAGTAGTGAAGTCTCCCCTTGTCCCTCTCTCGATGCCCCTGCAGGTTATTATAATCATCAATTTTGTGTTGTGTTTTTCTAGACCTGTTTTTTGTGTTTATGTATGTATTGAAAATGAGGTTTTTGTATGTATGGTCATGACTACAACTTTGGGATCTTGGTGGAATCTTCAGTTCAGTTCAGTTGCTCTTAGACATCATCTAATCCCAGTTCTCTATCCCTTCCATATTTTTTATATGAGGAAACAAGTCTCTGGTTAAATGGCTTGCCCAAATTATCACAACTAGTTAGTGACAGAACCAGGACCGTAGCCCAGATCTTTAGACTCTCAAGACCGTGTTCATCCTACTAGAGCAAATGATATTCTTAAGAAAGTATAAATTGTTGGGAGGAAGAAAACTAGTTCCTTAAGTTGCATAATTTTTCCTCTAAAGATTTTTCTTTGATGTTCTTGACTCAGAATCCAACTTTGTGGTATTTTAAAAAATATCAAGATCAAAATTAATAGATGGAGCACCTTAAAGCATAATGCAGTTGACTTTGTAATTAGCAGAGTTGAAAGTGATGAGAAGATCCTCTAATTTTCTTTGTGCCTGCAGGAAGGTGGGAGTCAATCATTTTGACAAGTCTCCCGAAAGGAACAGCTAGCAGGAGCTGAACCCTTTTTCCATTTGGTCTCGTGGCAAAGGCAGAGATCACACCAGCAGCTCCATACAGTATGAAAGACAATTTTTTTTCTTCTTGTATGCATAAAATTGTTTCTTTTTAAAATTTCAAAAGTAATATGTGTGTTTTCTAAAAAGTATACACTGTGAAAATCCAAACATTTTATATATATATATTTGTTTTGTTGTATGTTATAGATATTATTCCAGTGATGCTACATTCAGATCCACTTCATTGTTTTTAAATAATTGTAAAGTATTCCATAAGATGAATGTACCATGATTTTAGTGAACAGATCTGGTGATGGACATCTAGGTTGTATCCAATATTTGGATGTTCTGAATAATACTGCTTTGAACACCTTTTAACTGTATCTATGTGCCTTTGTACAGGTATTTCTGCAAGGTAAATTTCTTGTAGTGAAATTGCTGAGTCAGATGCTATGGCCAAATTACTCTCCACAAAATATTGTACTGATTTATACTCTCACTGATAGTATGTGAGAATCCTTGTTTCTCACATTCTCACCAAAATAGGTTATCGTGTCATTTTAATGTTTGCCACTTTGATAGGAAAAAAAAATCTCATTGTTATGATAGCTATTCCCCTGATTCTGGTAAAGTTAAATATCTTAGAACTTTCTCGTGTTACAAGTCATAGTGCAAAGAATTTGAAATACTAAGACACTATCACTCTCTAAAGCAGATTGGACTTGTTAAAAGGGTATTTCCTGTTCTCAGTGAAACTGCCTCTTATTTCTCCAGATATGATGTGCTCACTAGTGCCCTCTGAACAGTCTTCTGGTACCTCTCTCTTGCCTAAAGACAATGCTCCTTTTTCTTGGAGTTCCTTGGATGAGGATGAATTGGATGACTCCTTGCTGGAGCTATCTGATGGAGAAGATGATGGCCATTTCAGTTTCACAGAGGAACAGATTCAGGAACTCTTGAAGGATGATGACCTATCAAATGAGCACTTTCCTTGGGGAGGAGGGTTGCCTAATGATGACAGCAGGAATGTTGAGAAGGGAGAGAAGGGGAGTCAAATTCCACTTGACACTCCCCAAGAGAAAGATTCACCATACAACATGGGACCAGAAGCTGAGACCCCTGACACATTCAAACTACCTCAACTAACTACATCAGTTGGTCATGGACCAACTCCTACTAAACCATTGAACAGACGCTTTGCACTAGAAAAGAATCTTATAAAAGTTACAGTTGCACCATTTGATCCAACAGTTTGTGATGTTGTACTTGATAAGGACAAGACTTATGTGTCCAAAGTTACATCCAGAGTTACTGAAAAACCCTCCTCCCTTGGGGAAGAGATGAGAGAAGATGATCTTAGCCTAAATGAGAGCACACTTTGCACAGAATCTGAAGGGATCAGCCCCAATAACTCTGCCTATGATGGGCCCCCACTCCCTTCTTCAAACAATAATTTTCCACATACTGTCTCTGATAAAAATATATCCAACAGTAAGAAACCTACGCCTGTATTCTCTCAGATCTTGGACCATTCAGAGACTTCTAATACAGGGTCATCCTGGAGAAATGGATCATATAAATCAAGTTTTGAAATGAAGTTACCAGTTTCCAGTTCATCAAACAAAGTAAGTATGTTTTTCAAGGTGAAGAGAGGAATGAAACTATATAACAGAGCTTTGTATTCAAATAAATTGGGGCTTGAAGCCTAACTAGCACTGTGTCCTTGGGCAAATTATTTAGCTTCTCTGTTTCCTCACATTTCTTATCTATAAACTGGAGTGAGTAGTACTTTACAGTATATGGAAAATTAATTAAATAATATATTCATAGTAACTGGTATATAAAATTAACCATTTACTGAATAAGATGATGATTTTACTATTCTACTTTTTTTCCTTGAGATTACTATCATCTCATTTAAAGCACCTCTGTTAGTACCTGGTACAGTAAAGTTCACAAGTATGCTTATGTAACCTTTAGTTCAAGAATATTTCCATAAGTAATATTTTTAGTTATTTTCTTATAACTAAGGCCATCTTCCCTTCTTCATTCCTTCTGCTCTGAAAAAAGCAGGATGTTCTTGACAAGGATTCTGGGAAGCTAAAGGTCCATGAAAAAAGACTAGGCAAAGTCATTCCTGTTCTGCAAACCAAAACAAGGTAAGAATATAGTGAAATATTCTGGTTTATGTTGGTTCTGTTCAATTGCTTTCTTACTCTCCTGAGTTTCTCCTTAGTGTGGGAAAAAAGCCCTGCGCCAGAAGTAAGCATACTTGAAGTTCTGGGACTACCAATAACTGTGTGACCTTGGACAGTCAAATACTCTCTGACCTCAGTTTCTTTTTCAATAAAATAAGGCTAATGATGCCTTCTCTGCTGCCTCATAGGGTTATTTTTAAGAAGAAAAAAAGACTTTAGTGAAAGCACTGTATAAATGTAAGATTTCTTTTCCTATGTGTGGGGAAGCCTGTTCACAGGCATAGGAAGTTAGAATAACTTTAACAAAAATGTTAAGATATATCTATGTAGAAAGTCATTTAAACATTTCTCCCAACTTGCATATATCTGTCCTTGGTGAAAAAATTTTATAGAGGTTGCAGATTTGGGTCACCTTTTCAGTCTATTTTCTTGTTGCCAGGAGATGGCAGTATCTCTACATGGGCCTTTTCAATTAGCAAAGCTATTTTTTTAGGTTGTGTCATATGTGCTTCCTTACAGTGAGATTCTTTTTAAAAATTTGGTTACAGATATTAAATTTCTTCAGTAGTACAGATAAGGCTAAAGTCCTTTGACTATAACCCCCTAGTCCCAGTTTTCTGGGTTTTTTCTCTGTTTTGTTTGGGTTACTTCAAGGAGCTTTGTGAGTTGCATACAATGAAAATTATACCAAGGTACACAAGTCAGGCTACTTGGAGCAGTAATAAATTCACGATCTCATCCACAGACACTCAGTACAGTATAATCAGCATGAGCAAAGGCCAGAAGTTGTTTGTGCCAAGGTCACCAATGTTTTAATTGCCAGATCTAGCTGATTCTTTTTGGTCTTTATCTTACTCAATTTTTGTGTGGCTTTATGAAGTTAGTTGTTTCCTTACTAACCTTGAATTGCTCAAAATGCTTCCTCTCTCGGTGGAGTAGGTAGTCTTCATTTTGCTATGCCTTGTTAACAGGAGGTTGTATCTTTTTTCTTCAGCTCTATACTTGATTGCAGCTTTGCATTACGTGACTAACACTGTCTTTTGTCATTGCATCTTAGTGTTATGAGAGTTCATTGTTCTAATCCATCGCTTCCTTGGTGGCTCAGATGGTAAAGATTCCACCTGCAATGCGGAGGCCTGGGTTTGATCCCTAGTTTGGGAAGATCCCCTGGAGGAGGGCATGGCAACCCACTCCAATATTCTTGCCTCAAGAATCCCCATGGACAAAGGAGCCTGGTGGGCTACGGTCCATGGGGTCACAAAGAGTCGGACACAGCTGAGCAACTAAGCACACACAACCCATGAACAGTATATGATTCTCTACAAAGCACTGTCCTCATGCTTCTAACCGATTGTTTTTCCCCCTGGTTTGCTTTGATAAAGGACTAATGTTCCGACATTTTCACCGTCAGACCTGGAAAAGCAGAAGCAAAGTTATCTCAGGAATGTCATTGCTCATATAGAAGACCCAGTGGATTCAAACCAAGGTAACATGGTAACCAAAGAATGGCCTATAAAAAATATGGTGAGACTTTTTTATTCCAGTGTGATATAGCTTAAACTGGGAGATTGTCTTGAATTTTTACAAATTGGTGAGAAAGATAATTTCCTTATCCAAAGGTTTTCACTTTAAGGGATTGCCTAACCAGATAATCCTCAACCTTGTTTGGCTAACTAGTATTAGAGAGGCATCCAAGGAGACTCATACCAGTACATGAAAAGAGTCTCCCCCATGGTTGAGGTCTATAACCAGACATTTTTTGCCTGGAATTTTTTTGCTTTGGATTTTTTTTGATCTGAAAAATAGTAGAAATGACAACCAGGCACTGCTTAGTAATCATTGGGGTTTTTTTTTTTTTAATTTTTATCCCTGTTGCCTTCAACATTTAAAAGTAAAAAGCAGGTATTTTGGATACCATCTTGCATCTTGGCATCTGAATAAAAACTCTTGGAAGGGTTGACTACTGTTCAGATTCTTCAGTCTGTGAGTTTTTCTTTGTCAGTCAAAAGCTGTTGCAAACCAAAATGGCTAGATTCTTTCTCCAGGCCTCAAGAGACTATACTATAGTTCATGTTTTTGTTCATCTTGAACTATTAGCTGATGGGAAGACTCCTAAAGGGAAGCTTGTAAATTATACTGAAGGTGTGGAGGTTAGAAAATACTGGTGAAAGAATTGCTTCAGTTCATATTCTGTCATCTTAGCTTCTTTCTCTATTCATTCAGCACAGTTTTCTCAGGTACTTTCAGTAGTGCTCAGTTTGAAGATAAGGGATTGAAAATGTAAAGAGTTAATGCAATATTGGTTAGTGTTCTAATAGAACTATGAATAAAGTGCAGTAGGAACAGGGAAGAAGTTTGTGTTTGGGAAAGAAGAATGTCCTAAGCAGCCTCTACACAGAAGATAATTTAGTTCAGTTACTCTAAGATCTGTTGTAAATCAGTAGGGAGGGTTTTAGAAGGATTTTTGGCCAAAGATCCAAGGAGAACTCTCCTTTCTTTGACAAATCTTGAATTACTTGGTAGTTTTTTCTTTTTTGTTTTATAAGGCTGTGAGCTAAAGGTTGAGAACTCTGAGATATCAGCCAGAAGAATTTTTACTCCAGGTTCTTTTATGTTTTCCTCAGATTTCATTAAGCAGTCAGATGCACTTGTACTGATTGCTTGGCCCCCTCCTTGTGAGATCCCTTTGCTTGAACTAAAAGGATGTGTGAAACTAGAGAGGTCCCCACCCCCGCCCCTGCTGTCATTGAAGGGGCAGATTAAAAGTAGTTCATCTATATTCAACCTCTGTGGAAGAGACTTGATCATTGCTCCCCTCTCTAAGGTGACTTACTTTCTCTTATATCTTAGGTAGTTGACAATGATGATATCCAGTCACATTTTCCTTTCTCATTTGGGGCATTTAAAAAGAAAATTTCATGGGAAGAGCAGTGAGTAGCTGCTCATATTACTGTATCTTTTCCAATCTCTTCCTCATTCAGCAATCCCTCTTTCATTTTATCACAACAATCTATATCCCATAAGGGACAACTAGAATAACTAAGAGAAAAGTCAGTTGCTTTAGTGGTTGGGAGAACAAAGTCTGGTCTAGAATTAAAACCTGGGTTCATACCCCAGCACCACTGCTTACTGACTTTGTGACCTTGAGCCAGTAAAAACTCAGTTTTCTCATTTATAAGATGAAGATAACAGTGAAGCTTAATTGACATGAAAATTATATGTGTAAGTAGTAGTAGTATACATAGAACAGTACCTTACCATGGGAAGTTTATTGAATATTTAGTATTATTAGCAAGAAATTGTGTCTTCTCATACTGAAGTTTTTATAGGTAAAATAATGTGATGTCAGGTATTTGTTTTTAAATCTAAAAACAATATAAAAAACTCAATCTGAAAAATTAGAGAAAACAGCTTTACAAAAATGTTGATAAATGAAGCTCAGTGACTGTGATTGAGGGTGAGGGTGCTTATTACATGCTATTCTCCACTTTTGTGTATATTTGAAATTTTCCATAATAAAAGGGTGTTGTTTTTTTTTTTTTATGTGCATCTTTTAGGGAATTTCTTTTTTGACATCTTAAGAATTTTCGACATTACTAGCTACTCTAAAACCTTCATAGGCCTCCAGTGTTTTCTTCTGCCTTTCAGAAACCCAGTGTGATACTAATTTCTGTGTTACTTTCCACACCTCAAAAATTTAAAGATTTTATATATCATATTGCAGGGGAGATATGGGCATATTCTTTCTCCTTTCTTTATATATGAATTACTGGGCAGCCGGAAGCAAAGAGAAGGAGCAGAGTACCTCTTGTCCTTTTTGAGATGTTTAGTGCTGTCTACCTTGGAAGGGTTTAACTCTTCAGGCCCCTTATTAGACACAGAGAAATAATAGGGGACAGATTCAAAATTAGTTCCTATCAATTCAATTTGATCCCTCTGCATTAGGTTAAATCATCTTTTTCAGTTTATCAGTAATTTGTATATTATTGATACAGAATATAATAATTAAATCATCCTTCAACTCCATTATTATAATATAGGTATAATCTCTTTTTAGTTTAGTGCCACGTGGGTCATTAATAGCATTTACAAAGAAATACATACCACTTCCTTTTTGTCATCCCCGCTAACAGATAATTTTATATTGGATAATAAATTCTTAGAGTTGGAAAGTACCGTTAAGATCTTCTCCTCAATCTCCTACCATGTAAATCTATGCCATATATCTTTGCCAAAAGATTATTAAGCCTCTGCTTAGCGTCTAATAGTGCAGAACTCGTTACTTCATGAAGCAGGCCGTTTGTTGCTTGGAAAATTCTTTTTTATTTAATTGTAGTATAGTTGATATACAATATTGTGTTAGTTTCAGGTGTACAGCAAAGGGATTTAGTTACACATATGCATATATTCATTCTTTTTCAGATTCTTTTCAGAAAATTCTAATTGTTAGAAAGTTAGTCCTTACATTGACCAACTTGTGCTTCCGTATAATTTCCAGTGGTAGTTCCTAGTTCTGTCCTCTAGGATCACAAAAAATAACTACTCTCTTCCATTTACTTAATGTATTTAAGGACCTGTCCATATTAAATATCTCAAATTAAAGGGTTTTTAGTGATTAAAAGAATCATATAATTTATTATTCCATCTTGATAAATCAGGTTATATCCATTTTCTTTTTTTTTTTTGGTTATGTCCATTTTCATTAGTAATGCTGCAGTGAACATTCTGGTTCATAAATGTTTATGTACAACTCTTCTTTCTTTTTTTTTTTTTTTATTTTTTTTAATGTGAAAAAAATTTTATTAGTTGGAGGCTAATTACTTCACAACATTTCAGTGGGTTTTGTCATACATTGATATGAATCAGCCATAGATTTACACGTATTCCCCATCCCGATCCCCCCTCCCACCTCCCTCTCCACCCGATTCCTCTGGGTCTTCCCAGTGCACCAGGCCCGAGCACTTGTCTCATGCATCCCACCTGGGCTGGTGATCTGTTTCACCATAGATAGTATACATGCTGTTTGAAATATCCCACCCTCACCTTCTCCCACAGAGTTCAAAGGTCTGTTCTGTATTTCTGTGTCTCTTTTTCTGTTTTGCATATAGGGTTATCGTTACCATCTTTCTAAATTCCATATATATGTGTTAGTATGCTGTAATACAACTCTTATTTCTATAGGATGAATGCCTAGAAGTGGAATTGCTGGGTAAAGTATATAAGCATTTTTAAAACTTTTGTTAAATGTTACCAGATTGTCCTGCCCCAAAAACTAGTATTAATTTTTGTCACCAATTTAATAGGTAAATTTTAACATTTTGTTTTAATAATTAGGTTAAATATTTTCACATGTTTTTTGGTAATTTATATTTAATCATAATTCCTTAAAATTATCTGATATCTAGTCTGTATTCCAGTTTTCCGAAAAATATCTTCTTATAAAGTGTTCAAGCAGGATCATGTGTTTGGTTATCGTCTCCTTAGTCTCTCTTAATCTGGGTCACTTGTTTTGTAGATTGTCCCTCCTTCTGAATTGTGTCTGATTGTTTCTTTGTGGTGGTGTTTAACTTGTTTCTCCATCCACTGTATTTCCTGTAAACTGGAAGTTGGGCCTAGAGGAGGGATTAGATTCAGATTAAGCATTTAACATAAGCTGGAATAATTCATAGGTACCATTGTATATACATCCTATATCAAGTAAGGAGGCACCATCTAATGACAGATTGGTCCACTAATAGAGATGCTAAGTTTGATCACTTTGTTAAATGTTCACTGCTACATCTTTCCATTTGAAGGTACATTTTCCCCTTTATAATTAGTAAATTATCTGGGGGGTGATGCTTTGGCACCATTTGAAAATCCTTGCACAACTGTTGTTCATCTAATGGTTTGAACATTCATTGGTGATCTCTGTCTGAATTAGCTACTACACAGAGAGTCGCATAGGAAATGTTTGTTTTCTAAATATATCATTTCTTCTAGAATTGCTAGTTGTTAATTCTTGTATGAAGAATTTAATGTTTTTTTAGTATCACTATTACGTTGTTTTTTTTTTTAAATCAGTATCTTCTAATCAGTTATAGTCATTACCCATTTTGTTGCTTAATTTGTTCCAATTTTGACCAATGAGAAATCCTTTAAGTGGGCTCCTATGTCTTCTGACATGACCCCGTTAGTGTTTTTTTAATTGTGATTTTAAAAAAGTAACATAAGAGTAGGACATGACTTACTGACTAAACAACATCAACAAAACGTGAAATTTATCATCTTTAGCAATTTTTAAGTGTATAGTTCTGTAGTGTTGTTTATTCAAGTTGTTGTAAAACAAATCTCTAAAACATTTGTCTTGCAAATCTCAAACTCTGTACCCATTAAAAAATAACTAACTTCTCCCAACACTCCCCCAAAGCCCCTAGTAATCATCATTCTACATTTTGTTTCTATGAATTTTAATACTTTATAGAATCATACCATACTGGACTTTTTGTGACTGGTTTATTTGACTTATTATAATTTCCTCAAGGTTCTTCATCTGTGGTATAGCATGTGCCAGAATTTCCTCCCTTATGGATGAATAATATTCCATTGTGTTTATAATATATACCACATGTTGTTTATCCATTCCCGCTTTTGTAGACCTTTGGATTGCTTCCACGTCTTGGCTACTGTGAATAGTGCTGCTTATGGACATGGGTGTGCATACCTCTTTGAGACCCTGCTTTCAGTTCTTTTGGATATGTCCCCAGAAGTGGGATTGCTGGGTCATATGGTAGTTCTGTTTCTAATTTTTTACTTCCATAGTATTTAACACAGTGATTGTACGATAGTATTTTGGAATCTCACCAGGAAGGCACATGGGTTCCAGCTTTTCTACATCCCCACCAGTGCTTGCTATTTTCTGTTTTCTGGTGGTATCTTTCCTAATGATTCTTAAATCAGTGTTCATTATTTGTATTACAACTAAGTAAATACTGTTTACTGCAAAGCCAAGTGGTATAGTACTATGGTTTCATTTTTTTTTTTTCTTGAATTTATTTGTTTTTCTGGAGCTAATTACCTCACTTTCTTAAAAATTACAAATGAATTTATCTTTAATTTTTTTACAAGTGCAACTTATATTCTTATTAGTATTCCCCCTTCTTCCCCTTAGAGAAGGAAATGGCAATCCACTCCAGTACTCTTGTCTGGAGAATTCCATTGACAGAGGAGCTTGGCGGACTACAGTGCATGGGGTCGCAAAGAGTCAGACACGACTGAGTGACTATCACTCACACTTACTCACTTCTTCCCCTGCAAATGCTCAGATATACCCAATAATTATCGATTCCTTTTATTTTCTGGAGACTTTCTTCCTTGAGCCTTCTGTTCTTCTGCTCTAATCTGTACTGCTTGTTCTCTAGGCCTGCTGCAGAGCTGTCATCTTAGTATTTTCCTTTACTGCCCTTTTGGGTTAAATCCTGTTTCCTAAATTCCATTTCTTCTTCTTTCTTGATTTTTGTCTTAGTGAAGCACATCTTCTGAGAATTTCTTTTTACTTTTTTGAGAATTTCTAAGTAAGGGCATATAGGAAATAAATATGTGGGGCTCCTCCATATCTGAAAATGTCTTTGTCCTCATATTTGATTGATGGTTTGACAGAAAATTCTAAATTGAAAAGTAATTTTTGCTTAGAAATTTGAAGGCATACATCCAGTGTTGCTGTTAAGAAATCTGGTTTCAGTTTAATTTTTTAAAAATATTCATTTATTTGTTTTTTGCTACATTGGGTCTTAGTTGTAGCTTGTGCAATCTTTCATTGTCTGCGTGGGCGTCTCTCTAGTTGTGGCCTGCAGGCTCCAGAGCTTGGGGACTCAGTAACCCTGGGCTTGTGGGATCTTAGTTCCTGAGCCAGGGATCAAATGTGGGATTCTTTAGTTGGGGCATGGGAATTCTTAGTTGTAGCATATGGCATCTGGTCCCCTGACCGGGATTGAACCCCAGACCTCCTGAATTGGGAGCATGGCGTCTTAGCCCACTGGACCACCAGGGAAGTCCCTGTAGCTATTTTTCTTCTTTCTTCCATTCTTTGTATTTTATATAGACACTCTGTGGGCCTTTTTAATTTGGATATGTATTTCTCAATTCTGAGAAGTTCTTATATTTCCTTGATAATAGTTTCTTCTCTGTATAATCTGTTCTCTAAGAAATTCCTAATAGTTAGATATTAAAGTTCCAGGAACTGATCTTCTATGTCTCCTATATTTTCTTTCCTTTTTCTACCTGTCTCTTTTTCTGTTAATATTTTCTGGGATATTTTCTATTATATTGACCTCTTTATTTTTACATTCACATTTATGATTTCCAAGAATTCTTTCCTCTTTGAACCTTTTTCTTATCATATTCTTACTTTATGAATTAATTTCTTGTTTCTCTCCAGATATTTTTTCTCTTTTGAGTTATAATTGATGAAATACAATAAACTGTACAAATTTAAATACAATTTGTTAAATTTTGACATAGGTGAACACCCTGAAACGAACCGCAACCAAAATAAAACTACTGTAACAGCCCAAAATTTCTTTGTGCCCCTTTGTAATTCTTTCCTTTCTGTCTTTTCTTGCTCCCTCCACTCCCCAGGCCATCACTGGTTTGCTGTCATTTTATACACTTCTTTGAGCATGGCTTCTTTCTTAAAACATAATTATTTTGAAATTCATCATATTCTTGGTAGTTTACTCCTTTTTATTGCTGAGTAGTATTCCCTAAATAGCTATACCACAGTTTGTGTATCCATTCATCTGTTGATGGGCATTTGAATTGTTTCCAGTTTTTGGCTATTTAATAAAGCTGTTATAAACTTTCATGTACAAATCTTTGTATGGATATGCTATCAATGACAGGGTCATATGGTAGATATGTTTAACTTGTTGAGAACCTACCAAACTATTTTCCAGAGCAGTTGTACCACTTTGTATACCCAGTGTATGAATTCCAGTTGCTACCATCTTTACCAAGATTTATTCATTGCTAGTATATGGAAATTCAGTTGATTTTTGTACATTGATCATATCTTCTATAACCTTGCTAATTTCATTTATTAGTTTTAGTACCTATTTTGTAGATTCCATCAGCTTCTACATATACAATCATGTCATTAGCAAATAAATACATTTTTACTTGTTCATTTCCAATTTGGATGCCATTTTATTTATTTTTCTTGGACTTATTGTGCTACCTCCAGTACAGTGTTGAATACAAGTAATACGAGTAATTTGTTGCTGCTCTTAAGAGGAAAACATTAAGTATTTCACCATTAACTATTATGTTAGCTTTATGTTTCTTTTTGAATACCCTTTATTAACTTGAGAATGTTCCCTCATATTTAAGATCTGTTGAGAGGTCTTATTAGAAATGGGCATTGGGTTTTATTAAATACTTTATCTGCATCTATTGAGATAATCATACAATGTTAGAGAATTACATTCTTTGATTTTCCATTGTTAAACCAATCATGAATTCCTGGTCTTATGCATTCTGCACTTGGTCTTAAAGTATAATCTTTGTAATAATAGCATTGGGTTGATTTGCTTAAATTTCGTCATGAATTTTGTTATGAGTCTATCTTCATAAGGGATGTGGTCTGCACTTTCCTTGTAATCTCTTTGTGTGGTCTTGGTAGCAGAGTAATAATGTTGGCCTAACAGAATGAATTGAGAATTCCCTGGAAGAATTTGTATAGAAAAACTGGTATCTCTTTTGGGGTGAACTTGGGTAATCTTTTTTTTTTTTTTTCAAGGAATTTATTGCATTTAAGTTGTTAAAATCATTGGCTCACAGTTAATAATATTCCCTTATAAAGCTTTTTTATAGTATCTAGTGATATCTTTCTTATTTTTAATATTGATCATTTGTATTTTCTGTCTTCTAATCAGTCTGGTTTATAACTTTACAAACAGTAGTATTCTCTCTTTTTTTTTTCTTTTTTCAAAACAGCCTTTTCATTGATTTTTTTTTCTATTTTTTTGTTTTACTAATTTCTATTCTGATAGATATTTATTGCTTCCTTTTTTCTGATTACTTTGAGTTTCATTTGCTTTTCTTTTTCTAGTTTTCTTTAGCTGGTTGCTAAGATCATTGATTTCAGACCTTTCATTTCTAATTTAGTGAAGGATGTTAGGGGCAAGAGGAGATAAACTCATGCAATCGACCTGGTATGTTTATCTGGAAATAAGCCTTAACTTT
The DNA here is from genome assembly GCF_019320065.1 of Cervus canadensis. Classification (NCBI taxonomy): domain Eukaryota; kingdom Metazoa; phylum Chordata; class Mammalia; order Artiodactyla; family Cervidae; genus Cervus; species Cervus canadensis. The sequence continues at coordinate 14,599,880 of NC_057409.1, forward strand.
TTCTTTTTTTAAATCAACTTTATTGTAGCATGTTTTAATGCAATAAAATGCACCCATTTTAAGTGTACACTTTGGTGACTTTTGACAGTTTTATGTACTTGTGAGATCATCATAGCAATCACAATCAATAAAACATTCCTGTCACCCTAAAATTTTCTCTTGTGCTCCATCCCAGTCAGTCTGTCCCTGCCCCAACTCCAGCTTTGGGAAAGCACTGATTTGTTTTTGGTCACTGTATATTAGATTTGTCTTTTCTAGGATTTCATATAAATGGAATCATGCAATATGTGCTCTTGTGTTTGGTTTTTTACTTGGAATAGTTTTTTTAAAACAACAACAAACGATTTCATATTGTTGTCTATATCAATAGTTTTATACTTTTTCACTGCTGAATTTTTCCTTGTATAAACATACCACAGTTTAGTCATTTGTTGATAGACATTTCTGTTTCTAGCTTTTTGTTATTATGAATAAAGCTTCTATGAACATACATATATGGGATTTTTGTGTTAACATGTGTTCATTTCTCTAAGGTTAAATAATTAGGAGTGGAATTACTGAGTCGTTTAATATGTGTCTTTTCTTAACTCTGTAAGAAACTTCCAAACTGTTTTCCAAAGTGATTATACTATTTTATGGCTTTTATAAGGCAAAGTCTTAGGCTTTTTGTTGTGATTGTTTTGTTTTTAAAAATAAATATCTAGTTCTAACATTAAAAAGATTATATTTTCCATGGGTTTATTTCTGAATTGTCTGTTCTGTTCCATTGGTGCATGAGTCTTTTCTTATGTCAATATTACTGTAACTTTATAGTAAGTCTTAAAATTGTTTGGTCCTTTGGATTTCCATAATTTAAAAAAATTTTAAATTTTAAAAAATTGACAAGTTTCAGCTTGTCAATTTGTTAAAAAAAAAAAAACAAAAACCTGTTGGGTATTTCATTGGGATTATGTTGCGTCTGTAGAGCAGTTTGGGGAAAGTTGATATTATAATGATTTTGAGGCTTCCAATATGATGAGGATCATGGATGAAGATATATCTCCATTTATTTCTGTGTTTAATTTTTTAGCAGTTTTTTGTGCAGGTCTTATACATACTTTGTTAATTTATAAGCATTTATGCCTTTTATGGTGTTATAAGTGATAAAATTTCTATTTCTAGCTGGTCATTGCTAGCATATACATACAATTTTTTTTTTTTTTAGTATTTATTTACTTTATTTGGCTTTGCTAAGAAGAGGATGACAGAGGATGAGATGGTTGTGTTGGTTTTTTTTACAATTGATTTTTTATGTTGAATTTAACATCCTACAACCATGCTAAATTTTTCTGGTAACTTCTGGTAACTTTTTAATAGACTCCTTAGACTATGTTAACATGACCTTATCTGCAAATAAGGACAGTTTACTTCTTCCTTTCCAATCTGTAAGCTTTTTATTTCTTACCTTATAGCACCTCTAGTACATTATTAGGACCTTTAGGACCTCTAGTACATTAAGAATGATACATTAGATACAGCTTTATCATAGATACTCTTTATCAGGTAAGGAAGTTCCCTTTTTATTAGTTTGGTGGGAGTTTTTATCATGAATAAGTGAACTTTGTCAAATGAATTTTATTTGAGCCATGTGCTGTTTCTCTTTTTTTCCTGTAATATGGTGTATTACATTTATTGACCTTTTTTTGTCTGTTAGACCAACCCGCATTCCTGGGATAAACTCAGTAGGTCTTGATGAATTATCTTTAGTCAATATGCTAGTCTTTTTAGGTTTTTTTGTCTTGTTCATGAGGAGTATTGGTCTTTAATTTTTCTTGTATGTATTGTCCTCTTCTGGTTCAAGTATCATGGTGATGCTGGCTTCATAAAATCAGTTGGGAATTGTTTTCTCCTCAGTTTCTGTTTGTTGCAGGATTGGTATTGTTTCTTCCTTTATATGTTTGGTAGAATTTACTCATAAAGCCTGGAGTTTTCTTTTTGGCAGGGTTTCTAACTACAGATGTATTAATAGTAGATATAGGGCTTTTCAGAATTTCTTTATCGTCTTGAGTCCATTTTAATAATTTGTCTCTTACAAGAGATTTGTCCTTTTTATCTAAGTTGATTAATTTATTGGCATAAAATTATTCTTAATATTTCCTTACTGTTTCTTTAATTACTGTAGGATCTGTAGTGATGTTCACTGTTTCATTTCTAATATTGGTAATTTGTCATTTTTTTTCTTAAATCTAGTTAAAGCTTTATGAATTTTATTTTTCCCCAAAAGTAAGTCTTTAGTTTCATATTTCTATATTATTTTTGGCTATTTTCTTTTCTTCACTTTATTATTTCTTTTCCATTAACTTTGGGTTTAATTTGCTCTTGTTCTCTAGCTTTTATTGTGGAAACTTAGATCACTGATTTGAGATCTTTCTAACTCCTGTAAGCATTTAAATTCTCATATTTCCTTCTAAGTGCTGCTGCTAAGTCACTTCAGTCATGGGCCATCCTAAGTGCTACTTAGGTGGATCTCACAAATTTGGTGTGTGTTCATTTTCATTTTGTTCAAAGCAATTTCTAATTTCCCTTGTGATTTCTTGAAGTGTGTTGCTTTATTTCCAAATATTTAGGAATTTTCAGCTATCTTCCTATTATTAATTTTCTAGTTTAATTCTCTTATGGTTAGAAAATATACTTGGTGTGATTTCAGTCCTTTTAAATAAACTGGCTTACTTTATAGGCAAGCATATGGTCTATCTTGGTGAATGTTCCATGTGTACTTGAAAATGTGTATTCTGATTTTGGTAAAGTGTTCTATAAATTTCAATGAGGTTTTGTTGGTTGATAGTGGTGTTCAGTTCTATATCCTTACAGATTTTTTTATTAAAAAAGAAGTATTCATATCTCTAACCCTAGTTGAAGATGTTTTTATTCCTCTTCATTTCTGTCATTTTTACCTCATGTATTTTGAAACTCTGCAGTTTGATGCATAATACATTTAGGAATATTATGTCCTTGTGATAAATTGACTCCTTTATCATTATGAACTCTCTATACTCTTTGTAATATTTCTTGTTTTGGAGTCTTATTTGTCTAATATTAATATTGCCATTTGAGCTTTCTTTTGACTAGTGTTTGCATGGTATTTTTTTTTTATCCTTTTACTTTTAACCTAGCTATATCTTTGTGTTTAAAATGGATGTCTTATAGACAGCATATAGTTAGGTCTTGCTTTTTTCCCCTAGTCTCACAGTCTGTCTTTTAATTCAAGTGTTATTTCAGTTATATTTAATATAATTATCAGTATGGTTGGATTTAAATCTAACATTTATCACTTGTTTTCTGTTTGTCTACCAGTTCTTTCTTAAATCTTAAATCTTTTCCTGCTTTTTTTGAGTATTTTTAAGTATTCTCTTTTATCTCCATGTTTGACTTACTACCTATACCTTTTGTTTTATTTTCAGTGGTGGTTCTAGGATAGTAGTTTTCAAAGTTTTTGGTCTCAGGACTCATTTGCAGTTTTACAGATTATTCATGCTCTTAAAAATTGAGGACCCCGAAGTGTTTCTGTTTGTGTGCATTATATCTATCTTTACGCAACCATATTAAAAGTTAGAACTGGTAAATTATTAAAATATTTATTCATATATTTTAAGGTAACAAATTCATTGCATGTTAACGTAGTGTTTTTATTAGAAATGACTGTAATTTTCAAAACAAAGCCAAAATTTTGGGACTTTACTGGACTTAGTCACTGGTCCAGTGACTAAGACGACTCCATGCTCCCAATGCAGGAGGCCTGGGTTCAGTCCCTGGTCAGGGAACTAAGATCCCATATGCCACAACTAAGACCTGGTACAGCCAAATAAATTCATTAAATAAATAAAAAGAATTTTTAAAAAATTTTAGGGAGAAGAATGCAATGATTACATTGACTATCTGGCTTAATAGGATATTACCAGATTCTCATATGTGGTTGTAGGTGCCATATCACGTCATGTAGCCTCTTGAAAACTCCCCAGTACACTGGCAAGTAGCAAGTAATAAAAGCAAATAGCATCTTAGTGTTGTTATGAAAATAGTTTTGATCTTATGAAGGCTTTGAAGAGTACTGAGAACTCTGGGGACCATAGGACATATATTGAGAACTGTTGCTCTATAGATTACAGTACAGATCTTTAACCACTCTACGATAAAATAGTTTACCACGTTAAGCTTCCCTAGTGGCTCAGATGGTAAAGAATCTGCCTGCCATGCGGGAGACCTGAGTTCCATTCCTGGGTCGGGACGATCCCCTGGAGAAGGGAATGGCAACTTACTCCAGTATTCTTGCCTGGAGAATTCCATGAACAGAGGAGCCTGACAGCCTACAGTCCAGGGGTCTCAAAGAGCTGGACAGGACTGAATGACTAACACTTTAACATATACTGTAAGGCCCTAACAATAGTACCCTTCCAAATCTCCATTTTTTTGCTATTGATTTCATATATACATATATTATAAATGCTTCAATATATAATTGCTTTTACTGTAAGTAGTTATCTTTTTTAAAAAATTTCTTGGCCATGCTGCATGACATGCAGAATCTTTGTTCCCTAACCAGGGATCAAACCCACACCTTCTGCATGGGAAGCGAGAAGTCTCAACCATTGGACCTTCAGGAAAGTCCCAAGACAGTTATCTTTTAAAAATATTTTTTAAATGAGAAAATGATTTTTATATTTACTCACATATTTCCATTTCCAGTGCTCTTGATTTGTTTCCATCTCACATTTTCTTTTTTCCTGGTGAACTCCTTTTAGTTTCTCATAGTGCAGATCTGCTGGTGATGAAGTCTCTTTGCTTTTGTTTATTTAGTGTTTGTTGGGTCTTCATTTAAAAAACAGTGTTTTAATTTTGAAAAATTATAAGCTTTTAGACTCATAGGAAATTTCAAGGCTCATCTCAGTTGTTTCCCTTCCTTTCAGTTCAGCTCAGTCGCTCAGTTGTGTCCGACTCTTTGCGACCCCATGGACCAAAGCACTCCAGACTTCCCAGTCCATCACCAACTCCCAGAGCTTGCTCAAACTCATGTCCATCGAGTTGGTTATGCCATCCTACCATCTCATCCTCTGTCGTGCTCGTCTCCTCCTGCCTTCAATCTTTCCCAGCGTCAGGGTCTTTTCCAATGAGTCAGTTCTTTGCATCAGGTGGCCAAAGTATTGGAGCTTCAGCATCAGTCCTTCCAATGAATATTCAGGACTGATTTCCTTTAAGACTAAAGGAATCTGTGATCTTCCCTTACAGATCACAATTCTGAGCAGTCTGAAAACAGTTGTTTCATACATTTTGCCTAGTCTCTAGTTGCTTGCAGTAGAGATATGCCCATTTGTTATAATTAGAAGTCTCTGCTTTGATTTTTTTGTTGAAGATCATAAGCAGCAGTGGTTATGTAAATTCTGTTTCTGTATTTGCCAATACTGTTAAGGACATTCATACATCATTCAATATCCCCTATATAATACAACACTGCAGAAGTGAGTTATATAAATCCTGTTTCTTTCGCTTTTTGCCTTGTGTGCATGGAAAATCAGTCAAGATTTGTACTAAATCATCACAGGGTTTTTGTTTGTTATTTGGCCATACTTTGTGGCATGTGGGATCTTAGTTCTGAGAGCAGGGACTGAACCCGTGTCTCCTGCATTGGGAGCATGGAGTCTTAACCACTGCACTGCAAGCAAAATTCCTTATTATAGTTTTGTTGACCTGGAGGTGCCATGTTTGCATTCTTGCTTTCTGGTTAATCTTTTTTTCCTTTTTTCTGTTTTGATTGTACCACATGACTTGTGGGATGTGGGATCTTAATTCCCCTACCAGGGATTGAACCCAGGGCCCTCAGCAGTGAAAGCTCAGAGTCCTAACCATTGGACTACCAGGGAATTCCCTACTCCTATTTAATTAATCTCTTTGTAAAAGAGTCCCTTGGACAGCAAGAAGATCAAACCAGTCAATCCTAAAGGAGATCAGCCCTGAATATTCATTGGAAGGACTGATGCTGAAGCTGAAGCTCCAATACTTTGGCTACCTGATGCGAAGAACTGACTCATTGGAAAAGATCCTGATGCTGGGAAAGATTGAAGGCGGGAGGAGAAGGGGATGATAGAGGATGAGATGGTTGGATGGCATCACCGACTCAATGGACATGAGTTTGAGCAAGCTCCAGGAATTGGTGACAGACAGGGAAGCCTGGCGTATTGCAGGCCATGGGGTCACAAAGAGACAGAAAGACACAACTGAGTGAATGAGCTGAAAAGCAGTAGCCTATAACCCTGTAGCACAGTTTTTTTTTCCTTCCTTTCTTTTTCATTCCCTCCCCTGTATTAGGTATTTTTTTATTACATTAAATAGAGACATTGTGATTGCCTTTAAGTAACTCAATTTAAGGATTTATAGGAAAAGATGAAGATTAGAGGCTCAACAATGTAGCTCTGTCTCATACTGAAAAAGAATCAGCCATAGAGCCAGCCCCTTCAGAAACAGGTGCCTTTTGTTTCCTATATAATAGGTTTTCCCTCCTGAGTTAGTGATTCTGATCCTTCTAATCTGTCTCCATAACTAGTGCTTCTGCTGTTCTTTACTAGCTATCTCAAGTGTCCATCCTGTCCTAGAGCCCTGCCTGTGTGTGCTGTTCTCTCTCTTCTTAGTATTTAAGCTCTTGTTCACATTCCAAGGGAGAGTATCTGATTGATTCTCTTAATGATCTGCTGGTGCCAGGCCAACTCTTAGATCATTAGCCAGCAGAGAGAGTCTTTGTTCTTGGTCACAGAGTACAGAGTATGGTGATGTGTAAGACCTGTCAGAAGAGCCATTGGCATAGCAAGCATTCAACATTATCATTCCTCCTCCTTTATAGCAATTGATTTACTTTTAACCTATTAAGGATAGTTACTAGACTGGATTTTCCCCCAAATCAGTCAGCTGCATATTTATTGATTAAGGTTTCAGTGAGGTGCTGATCCCTTGTTTGAAATGTTGAGGTTTTTTCTTCCTAATTTCATTCTTAGATGAATTTCATTCTTAGCCACAAAACAAAGAACAGTCTTCACCACCTTTTAGCCACAACTTAAAATAAAACTGTGGTCCTGATTGTCGGTCCAAGAAACCCCATCTGTTAAAAACTATGAACAGAAGAGAAAAGTAAAGTGTTTCCATTCTTGTTAGCATCTCTAAATTTGTAGGAAGAAGAGATTGAAGCTATGAGCTGAAATAAGGTTTTTGAATTAATAGCTCCATACGGGTTTGAATCCTGGCTTTCTCATTTACTCGATGATAGTTGAGTATCAGGCTTCCCCAGTGGCTCAGCAGAAGAGAATCCACCTGCAACACAGGAGCTGGAGGAGATGCAGGTTCAATCCCTGGGTTGGGAAGATCTCCTGGAGTAAGAAATGGCAACACACTCCAGTATTCTTACCTGGAGAATCCCATGGACAGAGAAGCTTGGCAGGCTACAGTCTATAGGGTTGCAAAGAGTCAGACACAAATGAAGCGACTTAGCATGCATGCACAGATGACTGTCTTTTCTAAGTTTCAGTTTATTCATGAATAAAATGGAGATTATGGTATTTGCCTCATGTAGGTGTTGGGATTAAATGATAGGATATATGCAAAGCCATGAAATTAAAAGATGATTGCTTCTTGGAAGAAAAGCTATGACAAACCTAGACAACATATTAAAAAGCATAGGCATTACTTTGCCAACGGAGGTCTGTATAATCAAAGCTATCATTTTCCCACGTATGGATGTGAGAGATGCACCATAAAGAAGGCTGATTGCCAAAGAATTGATGCTTTTGAACCATGGTGTTGGAGAAGACTCTTGAGAGTCCTTTGAACTGCAAGGAGATGAAAGCAGTCAATCCTAAAGGAAATCAGTCCTGAATATTCATTGGAAGGACTGATGCCAAAGCTGAAGCTCCAATATTTTGGCCACCTGATTTGAAGAACTGACTCATTAGGAAAGACCCTGATGCTGGGAAAGATTGAAGGCAGGAGAAGGGGATGACAGAGGATGAGATGGTTAGATGGCATCACCGATTCGATGGACATGAATTGAGCAAGCTCCGGTAGATGATGAAGGACAGGGAATCTTGGCGAGCTGTAGTCCATGGGGTTGTGAAGAGTCGGACACGTCTGAGTGAACAACAACAACAACAATGCAAAGCAGTTAGCCACGTGCTTGGCACATAATAAATACGTGAAAAATATTAGTTCCCATTATCTCTAGATCATTGTCTTACTAATAATATTGGTACATCAATAAGTTCATAGTGCTAATAAAAATTAACATTTCTTGATGCATAAGCTGAGACCTAATTATTGGGCCTTTGTTTATTCAGTGCTGTGTTAGGTACCAACTGGATATACAAGACATTTTGCAATATATAATTCTTGTAATCCCCACAGTGAAATGTCAATCCTAGAAAATGTTTAAGGAAACTCAATCGTGTGACGGTATTATTTTGTTGGAACTTGGACTCTATAACTAGCTGTGTGAATTACCTCTCTGTGCCTCAGTTTCTTCATCTGTAAATTGGAGGAAATACCTTATAGGATTGTTGTAAGGAATAAATGAGCTAATATATGTAAAGCAAATAGAATACTGCCTGAAACATGGTAAATGCTAGCAGTTGAATACTTGGGCCTAATCGATCAGCCATTTTCTTCTGTTAAAGTGAATGAGTTTCTTTGTTGGAGGTTTATAGTGTATCTTTAATCTCCATCATCAGGACAGTTGAGTCTAGGTGGAAGAGTTGAGTGAGCTGAAAGACATGGTTTGAAGATTATCTTGTTCCATTTTGAGATTGGACACTAGACTTTTCATATCTTGCCAGCCCTCCTTTGGTGATGCTTTGTCAGAAAAAAAATGTATCTTGAAATTCTTAGAAACCTGATTTCTTCACCAAAGAACATTGAAATGTTCTTTTTGTGGGGGGTAGAAGAAGGGGTATGCTGATGATGTGAAAGTATGATAAAGGAAAGGCAATTTGAGTAGAGATACTTTGATTTTAGCTTAACAAATCAAATTGGCCAAGGATTTTCTAATCAAAAGCTACCTCTCAAGGGGAAAACTCATTTCTGATTTGTATTTCCCTCTCAAGAAGTGAGATTAATATGTTTTATTTCCATATTAATGAAATTGAACATCTTTTTGTTATGTTTATTGATTGAAAAAGACCCTGATGTTAAAAAAAAAGAAAAAGACCCTGATGTTGGGAGAGACTGAGGGCATGAGGAAAAGGAGATTGTTGGATGGCATCATCTACTTGTGGATGAGTTTGAGCAAGCTCTGGGATAGTGAAGGACAGGGAACCCTGGTGTGCTGCAGTTCATGGGGTCACAAAGCATTGGACATGATCTCGCAACTGAACAACAACCTTGATTACTATATTATATTTGTGAATTACCTACTCATGTCCTTGATCTCTTTTGTTTGTTTCATGAGGAGACTGATCTTTATAGAATAAGGACAGTAAACCCTTGCAAATACATTTCAGGTATACTTTTCATCTTGTCAGTTATCTTCTTTTTCCCTTGGTTGTGCTTTTTAACTGCATAGAAATTTTTAATGTAATGAATCTTAAAATTTTCCTGAAAAGTATCATCTCATTATGGTTAGAGAATTTCTGCTGAGTGTTATAAAACATGTCATAGTTTATATGTAGACTGATGCATGTAATAGGCATTTTTCCTTATAAATAGGTGATTGACTGTCATAGGAAGAGTCTTTGCAAACTAACAGTCCTGAGGCTGTAATGCAATAATAATAGCTACCACTTACCTCACACTGCCTGTGTGCCAGGAAATATGCTAGGTCTTTTATGTACTATATCCCTAATATTCAACTTCAAGCGAGATATTACTACTGTCAACATTTCATAGGTAAGTGAAATGATTTGCCCAGGGTCACCGAGCTAGTTAATGGCTGGATTGGAATTTTAACTCAAGTCTGCGTAACTCCAAAGTATATACTTTTTCTGCAGAGTTGGGCTTTTTGAGGCTTCAAATAAATTAAATTGGTCTTAAAAGTTGAGTAAATATCTTTCACCAGAACTTGAAAAGATGATCTGCAGCCTGGTTGGACAGCTCTTGGTTTCTGAGAGCAGAGTAGGAAAGGTAATGAGAAATACGTAAACTAGCTAGAAGAAAGGTTTCCACTGTCTAGGACAGTGGTTCTCAAAGTGTGATTTCCAGACCAGCAGCAGCACATCACTTGGGCCTTTGTTAGAAAAGCAAATTCTCCTGTCACACTCCAAACCTGCAGAATCAGAAGCTAGGGGTGGGGCCCAGCAACCTGCTTTATATTCGCAGCTGATTTTGATACATGTTAAAATTTGAGAGCCACTAGTCTAGGGGAATTATTTTATTCTCTCTAACCATAAATTTTGCTTTTGTAAGCTTCAGCCTAAGTCTAAGCCCTTAAGTGCAAAATAAGTATTATCAAAGTGACAAAAGCATAGAACCTAACAGGACCTAATTTTGAGTCCAGTTTAATAATCATTTAAGGCAGGTTCACCTCCCTGAGCCTCAGTTTCCCATCTCTAAAATGATGTTAATAAAATCTTATCTCCATTCAAGGTATTTTTTCAGAATTAGTAAGATAATATATAAAGTACCTAGGATCTTGCCAGGATCCTAGGTGTTTGAGAAATTGCCTCCAGTGATTTTTCTTATTAAGGAGAAAGCCCCCACCCACCGTCTGTTCTCAACTTCTCTTGTTTCTTGAATGTGTTTCACTGTCTTGTGTCTCTGGGCCTTTGTATTAGCTATTTCTATTGGCCACTCCTACCTCCCACCCCTTTACCTCATTAACTTCTATATATCCTTTAGATACTTGCCCTGGACGGGACTTTTTCAAACCCCCATTCTGCAGTCTTTGTGCTCACATAGCATCACATATTCCTCTTGACACTACACTTACCACAGCTTTGGAATTGCCTGTCTCCTGTATAAACATCATTGGACAGGTCCAGTGTCTCATCTGTACCATATTCTAGGGCCCAGTAAAGATTCTCACACATTATAGGAGCTAATAAATGTTGAATGAATGAATGGTGGCTGTCATTATTGCTGCTTCATCATCTTCATATCATCCAAGAGCAAGGTTTCCTCTCTGGCTTGCGGTTTTTGTGCTTGTGATAATCATAAATAGTTTTAGAACCAGTGCCTATTTTCTCTTTTCCTGAAAGCACATATTTTGACCTAGTCTGACATGGTAGTTCACTGAGCTGCTTCCTAACCACTGATCTCTCTGTGTCACAGGTACCTTGGGGGAGCTGTGTGCCTTGATGGATCAAGTTCATCACATGCACAACCAGAAATGGCAGCATCCTTCAGACCTCACCAGGAGGTGAGTGGGTATTTAGAAGAAGCGAGAAAAGGGTAGAATTCTGCTGCAGGAGAAATGTGGTGGGGCTTTGGGGCTGTAATTGTTGTTGAACTATAGAGGTAGAAAGGAAGTGATATAGTATAATGGAATAAGAATTGGACTACAATTCAGGAAACTTGGGTTTTGATACTAGCTTTGCACTTTTTAACTAGCTACATGATTGTGGTCAAATTATTTCATTTCTCTGGTCCTTTCAACAGTAAAATAAGATATTGGACTAATTGAGCTCAAAGGGCCTTTCTAGTCTTAAAATCCTCTGGCTTCTTGATGCATTGTTGTTTTACAGTTCTATTCAGTTACTTTATCCAATTACTCAGAAACCTTGGAGTCACCTGTAAGTCCCTACTCCATAGTCAGTGCATCAGCAGATCCTATAAGCTCTTATGTATAATATTATCCAGAACTTGACCATTTCTCAATCATTTTCACTTGGATTGTTGCAAGTCTCGTAAATGGTCTTACTACTTCTGCCCTTGCCTGTATAGTGTTCTTAACTTGAGCAGCCAAAGAGATTGTCAGCCATAAACATAAGTCAGAACCTCTTTGCTCAGAATTTTCCAGTGGCTTCCCATCTCCCTGATCCCCTGCAAGTGCCTATATGCATGGTCTAACCTGGCTTGGTTAGCTCATCAACATCCTCTCCTCTACTGTTCACCTTGCTCAACTCTGCTCTGGTCACACTGGCTTCCCTGCTATTTTTCAAGTATATCAGATGTGCTCCCACATCAGGGCCTTTACACTCAGCATTTCCTCCATAGTAACCAGAATGACAGCAGTGCTCAGAACAGCAGTGTCGTGTAATAGTTATTAAATTCTGCAGTCAGATGTGAATTCAAATCTAGGCTCTTCTACTTACTCTACTATATGACCTTGGGGAAGTTATTTTATCTGAGGCTCAGTTTCCTAAACCTGTACAAGGAGTTTAAATTAGAGTAACTTTGCTGGTAAGATTGTCATTAGGATTAAATGAGGTGACATGTTTAAAGAATTCAGCAAGTATTTGTATATGCTGCTGCTAAATCGTTTCAGTCATGTCCGATTCTGTGCAACCCCATAGACGGCCGCCCACCAGGCTCCCCCATCCCTGGGATTCTCCAGGCAAGAGTACTGGAGTGGGGTGCCATTGCCTTCTCTGGTATTTGCATATAGGGCTAGATAAATGCCAAGTGCTACTAAAATTACTTTCAACTTTGGCTCTTCCACGTAATTACCTATGGAAATACCTAAAAATACAGATGTCCAGGGCTTGACTCAAGGGACTCTTAAGTTATTAAGTCTAAAGGTGGAGAGAGGGGCCAAGAATCTGTATCTTGAAAAAAAAAAAAACAAAACAAACTTCCCAGGTGTCTATTAGGAACAGCTGAGTTGAGAAGGCGATGAAATTAACTCAGAGGGTCCTGCTCCAAGCCCCAGCCCAGTACACGACTAAAGAAGGCTCTCAGTCTTTTGAGTCTGTTCAGCCTCTTAACTTGCAGTGTGATACTCATGTGATACCTTACCTTCTCTGGGAATTTTATTCTAATTTTAACTGCTGTGTCCTGAGCAACCTTGAGCTGTGTCAGACAGTGAGGTCCTGTTGGAGGTATGGATCTGATGCAAGCAATGAAATACAAATCCTGTCTTGAATGTTTCCAGAGGAAGAAAATGGTTTTTTCCCACTTAAACATTACTATACGCTACACACTGGTTTTTCTTAGAACATTCATGTATATGGACCATATTACCATAATACCAAATACAGGATCCTAGGTGCTTGAGAAATTGCATGGGAATTAGGTGGCTTTGGAAATTGGAGGGAAATAGCACTTACAGAATGACTTTCATATCAGGAAAATAATACAAAATTTCTAAAATTGTGAGAATCAAAATATAAAATGAATATCCAATTTTGTAAAATAACAATATTCTTTAAATAGTTGTCTTGGCCTTTTTTTGTGTATAAATAGCCATTCTGGCCAAAACCCTCATCTGTCCTCTTTTTATTTTCCCCCTCTCCTGATAGAAACTACGCCCGGTTCCGACAGAGAAATCTGCAAAGATATAGTCTGACCCAGTGGGTTGACCAGAATAAGCGAAGCCACCATCGGTTCCAGCGTCTACCAGATTTCCCATACGGTCCACTTGTCTCCTCCCATCAGCAGTGAAGGACCCTATCCAGGGTCCTGTCCAGAGCAGCATCTCATCTTCTGCTGTTCCATGCATTGTAGATTTCGAATTTTATTTTTCACAATATTTTTATTTAAAGAACTTGTCACCTTTTGGAAATGCATATTGCTGACTTGAAATTTTTTGTATAGGGTCCTTCGTTTCTGTGTGTGTGTATGCATTTAAGCAGTGTTGAGTTGACATAGTTTTAATTTTTTAATTTAAATTAAAGGTGGCTGCCTCCTGAAAGCCAGCATTAAGTCAGAATATCCCGGCTCAAGCAAAGAGCCACCTCTCTGCAGAGGCGAAGTCTACTTCTGGTGCCCAAAAGAAATCATTCTTTAATCTCTTGAAGGAAGAGATTCTTTATCAGGCTGCAAACCAGTTTTAATTATTGCTGATGACTTATAAATGGATACAAGTCACTTTTAACAACCCTTCTTACTTTTTTTATGTGAATCTCTGAATACCGTCAGTATTTTAAAGTTAGTAATTCAGGACATCTGAAGTAGTTGAAAGGACAAATTAAAAGTGTAAATCTTCTCTTCTTTTTGTACCTACTAGCTGCCTTTATTTTTTTGGCTTTTTTTTTTTCCATTCTTCATTAAATTTATTTTGCACAGTCGTGTTTACAAGTCTTACATATCTTAACTCTTAACAGAAGACTGGTGACTAACAACCTCTGTTGATTTGTGGTCTTGTGACTGATTGCCTTCTCTGTCTTTCTTCAAGGATTTTCCTTCCTTCCTTGTTTCCCCAGTGATCTTAGGGCTCTACTGGCATATTCCTATATCCTTTTGGACATAGAGATGCCGCTTAAGAACAGCCTCATTGCACTCTTTACTGAAGAGCTGCCCACCGAGAGTCTTGACTCTAGGACAGGCCAGAAGACAGTGCTGTTGAGAGGTGTGAGTTGGTCTTCAGTCTCATCTGCTGAACCCAGCTTTGAGTATGAGTTGGCGAGTTAGTTAGTGAGCCTCCATCCTATAGAAGAGACTTTTGAGAAGCTGTCCTTTGTCTCCATTATTAGTTGATAAGAGGTGCCTTTTGATCCAGATGTTTCCACCTCCTCACTTGGTCAGAGGATGTACAGTTTTACAAAACTGCTAAAGTGGATTTAAAATAGTTTTGATGAAGCCTGTGCACAAAGCATTACCTGATCTTAAGGATTAGTACTCTTAAGCCAAGTTGATGAGCTTTGTGCAACTACCTTAATGGATGTCTTTGGAGTTTGTTATTCTCTTTACACACGGCTCTAGACATCTCTTGGGAGATTTTACAGTCTGGCATTTGTGCTCTTGTTCACTCTCAGTGAAGGTTGTACCTAGTTGCTGTAGCACAGCCTGTGATACTGGGCTCACTGCCTGTCAGATTTTGTTCCATCAGCCCCATCTTTGTCTGCAAGTAACCTAACATAAACATCTGCTTTAGAAACTGACTTGGGAGAAACTTGGTCATTGTTACCAGTAAATTTAGATGGATGTCCCTAAGTGTTTACCATTTCTGTCCAGTCAAGGTATCTCTTTTCCTTGGAAATTTGGTTGAGTCTGGGGCCAAAATGCAAAGGAGAAGTTCTGTTCAAAGGCAAGAGTCAAAATCTGTTATTTCAGTTGGCATTTACAACGTCAGTCACTTCTCCAAGTTTGCGTAAGTCAGCTTGATGGAGTGGGACAGACAAACATCCAACTTTGAAACTATAGCACAATTAGAACTAAGTATTGCTGGAATATCCAGCATTGTAGTTGTCTTGCTCCCCACAGATCACCGAGGAGTAAAGGGACGGCCGTTTGCTCGGGCAGAAGCCTGAAGTCTCATGCTCTTACCTCCTTGGTGCAGGAAGGTTTAAGACTGACGTGTCACGGGAGCACCGCCTTTGCCAAATCTAATGAGTGACGGGTTATCTGGAAAATGTGACAATCACATTTCCTCTTTGCTCAAATAATTCTGTTTTTCCAAAGCTTTAGCAGCTTAATTAAATCTGTTGGACTGGGGGAGGAGAAAACTGTTCCCTAGCGGTTAACATGGTATTCTTTAAGAAGAAAAACAAAGCCAAAGAAAACTCATTATCAGGCATGTTCGCCTTAAAGATGGTAGTGGGTAGAATCTGGAGTTTGAATTTGTTTTTAAAAGCGCTTACGTATCTCATATTTGGTGTTGGCCTCTTAAGTCTAATTTTCATGTAGAATTCTTGCCGTATTGTTTTATTTGAGTAAGGGCTCTGTGCATTGAACTGCCTACCGAGCTTTCTTTATCTGTGATGACATTCTCACCACAGGGGTCTTAACACTGCTGAGTAGACTTGTGCTGTTTACATAGTTTACTTGTAACTAAAAGAGCCTGAAATAACCTATAGTTTTCCATCTAATTTGACCCCAATTTACTTTGGTTGTTGTCAGGATCAATTATGAAACTGAAGTTTGGTGCCTCCTGTGTATCATGTTTTTCCCCTTGTAGCAGTTGTGTTTAATGTCATTAAAAATAAATAAAAGTTCTTGTCAATGGCTTATGTACTATGGCCTTCTGTTGCGGCCTCTGGAGGAGGGTTCCTTCCTTCTCTACATAGGTAGCTTGGTGAGGTGTGGGAGGGGGCGGCAGTTAGTAGAACATGGCATTGGGAAGGCGAGGGTGTGTGCTCCCAATTCTTCTGAGGGTAAATTACAGTGTTGAGAAAGGCGTTCCAACAGTTAAGAAATGTTGAGATTGATTGGGATCTGCAGCTACATATAGTGCACGTCAGGAGCCTGACACAGAGAGAGCCCAGAATATCCCTGTGCTCCGGTGTTTGCAGAGGGGGGAGGGCTCAGCCCCGGCACACAGGCCTGCGGCGAATTCCTTCCTGTGGCTGGACAGCTGCCCCCGTGGCTCTCTGCCCCCAGCGCCAGCACTGACTGAGGAAGAAGCCGAGCTACCTGGGGCTTTCTTCCTTTGAAAGGGATGTGAGAAACCAGAACTGATGGTTGTTCTTAACCCAGCCTCTCCAGAAATTGCTCCTAGAACCTGGGGTGAAGGTCAGATAAGTGTGGGTAGGTGCGGGAGACAGCGTTTCTTGCTTAGATCCCTTTTGTGAACCTAAGCTTCTTAGACTCACCTCAGGAGCAAGGATGAAAGGGAAGGCAGTAACAGCTTGTCACCTGCATCTGCCAGTGCTTTCACCGTCTCAGCTTGTGCTGAGGAAATAAGGAGCAACATGTTTGGACAGGGTCTCTGTCCTGCTGTGCTGTAAGTTTTGTCTAATATGTATTCTGTAGTGCAGGCAAAAGGCTCAATATTAATTGGCTAAATACTCAGCTATTTGATAGTCTTGTCTGAACCCAAGGGTCTCTTGACTCGCGTATATACACATACCCATTTTGTCCTTGCAGGTGTAGGTGTCCCTTTGTCCAGTAACTGCTTATTTCCTTTTTAAACAGTGTGTTACTGTCGGCATCAAAGGTTTCAGAGACCAGGCGGGGTTCTCCAAGCTGGTGATGTCCCTTACCCTCTGTTTTACGTTGTGGAGAAGTGAGGAGGAGGAGAAGTGGACCTGCTCTAAAAGCTCATTTTCTAACCAGCCTCTTGTGAGCTTGTACAGAAAGAAAAAATCCCAACCATCTAAAACTAGAAAGCAGAGCTCCCTGCTTTTCTTAGTGCTGTCCTGCTTTTCTAAGAGAAGGCAATTATTCCTAAGCTGATTCTAGGGTATGCCTGCTTTATAGGCCAGAGCACCTGTCAGGAAAAAAATGTCCACTTGTCACAGGAAGTATCAGCTGGCTAACAGTGGAATTCCTTAACTAAAAGCTCCCACCTTGTCAATCTTATCCCCCCCCGCCCCCCGCCGTCCTCACCCTGTGACAACTGGAACATGCCACAGACAGAAAATCTGACCCTCCGAGCACCTGTTGGGAAGCAGTGGAATGTCATCTTTTGGACAATCTTTAAAGCCATCTAGTCCTGAAATGCTGAATCATTAAGGAATTATTTGTATACAAAGATCTTCAAATAACGAGGGTTTGGGCAAATTGTACCCATGGAGCTTGGGGGCGAGGGTTGTCCTGTTTACAGAAGCATTTTGTTCTTGGAGGCCACTTTTTAAAAGCAAAATCCAAAATCTGTCAAATAGGTTTAAAGAGGATGAGAAACTAGAGGTCTGAAACATCACATGACTAGAGGGGTGAGATACTACATATTTCTGTAAAGGCCTGAACTAGACATCTTTAAAGTGGATTTGAGAGGAGCTGTTGTTCAGTGGCTAAGTCATGTCCGACTCTTTGCAACCCCACGGACTGCAGCACGCCAGGTCCCTCTGTCCTCTGGGAGATGGTGGCATCTCCCAGAGTTAGGTCAAATTCATGTCCTTTGAGTTGGTGATGATATCCAACCATCTAATCCTCTGCGGCCCCCTTTTCCTTTTGCCTCAAATCTTTCCCAGCATCAGGGTCTTTGCCAGAGAAGGCCCCCACTGGGGTTGAGGGGACTGGACTGGAGAGAGGAAAGACTCCTGCCCCATGGAAATTCACCAGTCCTCCTTCCTCTCCTAAGACCCTGGGGTCTCCCTGCTGTTCTCAGAGGGAAGCCCTTTGGCTCCTACTCTGGTGAGGGTGGGGTCTGGGAATCCTCTGTTCTTACCCTTTTGACAGAGGAGACCAGGCCCCTCAGAGAAGTAACTGGCCTGAAGGTCTCCTGCCTCAGTCCAGGGATCCTCCCACAGGCCTGTTGTGGTCTTCCAGGCGGGGGTCTCAGTCTCAGGCGACTTGCCTGGGCCCTTCCCAAGCTATGGGGGATTTGTAGATCCAAGTGAGGGTTGAAGAAAGGAAACAGCCCAAGTCACAGCTGTCGGGTTCCACTGTGTAACTCCAGTTAATTGGAGACGAGCTCAATTGTTGGGGAAGTTGGGAGGTTAGGGAGATGATTACAGGGAATGGAGTTTAGTTAGGAGTGTGGTTCGCTCCACTCCCCTCAAACCAAAAGATAATGTGCTTCAGGCACTGACAAGGTGAAGACCGCAAGTGGCGCTCCCAGGACCCCGTGGACAGCCGTCAATACCAGATGCCAACCTGGAGTTTCTCCATCCTCTGGCGCTGGACGGGCACAGAGGGCCTGGGAAGTACCTCTGAGATCTGGCTTGGAGTTCTGTGTGCTAATCAATTTCCCACTTTCTTACCCAGACTCCAAGACCTGCTTCCCTCTGCTCTCAAAACCTTCTAGAATAGCCTGCTCTAAGCCCCACTCACCTATGTTTTCTAAGCTCCTCCCCACTCTGGACAGAAATGTTCAAGGTGCCCCATTTACTGGTCTGCTCATTGGCTAATGGCATCATTACTCTACCTTCCAGCCTGCTGCAGGATCAGAATGATGTTCCTTTAACAGCCTGAACAGCACGCTGTGAATTCTGAGCGGCAGCAGCCAGCAGCTCCTGCAGTTCTTCCTGACTTCCCCCTCACGCTGGGAGAACCAGGGCTGTGTGCATTCCTTTGGCCAGGGAAAGCACCAACCCCATCCAGAGGGGAAAACCCTTTGTTTTAAAAACTGAGCTCCAGCCTGCATACCTATGTGATGAGGCAGCCCAACCTCGGTTTGGGGTTGGGGGGAGGAGGGGCTCAGTCATAGGATAGAGCAGCTATTTTCTCCTCCTACACGTGCACCCCCATCTGTTCCGAGATTTCCCTTCCAACTCCAGCTTGGCTGGCAGGCTTGTCCCTAAAGAAGCTGCAGGCCAAAACGGAGAGAGAACTGCCTCCCTCCTCCACACATCCTGACTTGCTGCCAACTGCCAGAAAAAGAGGGCAACATTTGGGCATTTACCAGAAGACAAGGATGTGCCTTTTCATTTGTCTTTTTATTTTACATTTAAAAAGTGGTTATTGCTCTAACTGGATCAGAGGTAAGGACCTCTGCCCTAAGGAGCCTTGGCCTTGCAGCCCCATTCAGCAGGGATGGAAGTCACAAGACAATGAGTGGAGCCTCATGCCCTCCCATGAGGAAGCCCTTAGTGTTGCCGACATCTGCGTTTTACCCTGTGTCTCCTCCCTCCGTGCTCCACACTTGGGCAAAGCAGAGTGGCGGCTGCCCCAGCCACGAGAGCTCTTGTAGACCGGAAGGAAGGGGCGGTCACTGGGTAATGGCTTTCAGCTCTCTGGCTTGGGGGCCATTGCTCTTATCGTTCAGTTCAACAGGTATGCACTGGGCGCCCATGGAGTGCCAGGCTTGTGCCAGGCGCGGTCTCCCACGCGCTCGTCCTCAGTCACCGCCGGAAGACGCAGAGGTCCGTCTCTTCCCACGCAGACACTCTGCAGCCGAAACTTGTCAGTCCCAGGGAAGGCTCTGCCCTCCCTTAGCAAGCACCATTTGTGTTTTAAACCAGAAAGAGGCAGTGGAGGGAGGGACCCGTCACCTCACACCACTCAGGCTCTAGGGAAGGACATGAGGACCCTGGGGAGCTTTCGCAGAACCCTGGATGAGATGCAAGATATGGAGACCCCAGAGGCCGGGACTGCTGACTGTCCATGGTGAATGGCTTGGGCCTGCCTTCCAGCAGAGTCCAACCCAGAGGGGGTGATGAGCAGCCCTCAGGGTATCCCATGTGGACTTATCTTTTCACTTGTGCAAGCCAGCACTGTTGCAACTCCAAGAGATTTTTTTTTTCTAAAAAAATGGAGCCCATACCTTCAAAGGTCTCTTTCCCATTCTGTCTTCTTCAGACCCCAGACTGATGACCTTACAGTCAAAAACAAGGGTCAAAGAAGGTACAGGATACAGGCCACCAGTCAGGGAATCCCTCTGCCCTCTGGAGTGAAGCCCTTCGATTGTGTTTTCCAAAAGAGACAGAACAGAAAACATCAGTTGTGCATCACACCACAAACAAGTCGTTGATGGCTGGATCCAGAGAAGGCTTGATGGCAGCCAGGACTCTGCCCAGCAGGCAGCCCCACAGCTTCCCTGAAAGACACAGCTTCTGTCAGTCCAGGTGCGTGTCAGCTCCCAGGAGCTTTGTGCATTTTCTCAGAGAGGAGGCCAGTCCAGGAGAGGCGAGGAGGCAGAAAGAAGGCTGTGTCTCATGCAGCTTTGCCTTTTCCAGAATGGGGTCAGGCCTTTTAGTTTGGTGGCTTGTTTTATTTTTTGCAGAATTGGGGTTTGTAGTTTAGCCTTCGTCACCAGACCAGGATGGGAATGCAGAGGGAGACTGTGCAGCTAGCGGGGCCTCCCCCTCTCCGACCTCGGCAGCCCCCTCTCTCCCTGAGCCCATGGACCCGGGGACTGGCAGAGAAGAAAAATAAAATCCTTCTTCCCGCAGATAGGCAGTCACGCTTCGATGATGTTCACCGAGGGCTTGTTTGGAAACTGGGAGGGAAAAAATGAGAGAAGCGGCCAGGGCTGAATTGAACAGAGTTCTTGCAAGGTTTGGAAACAGGGAGAAGACACCAGAAGGAAGGGAGCAGCAGGGCTGCAGCCTAAAAGCCAGGCTCTCGTCTCAGGTGGAAGGCAAGCAGGAGCCCTGCCTGGATGCCTGGTCTCTCTGCCTTCTCACGCCCAGCCTCCGGCCTCGCTCAGCTGAATGGCCAGGACAGGGTCCTGGGCCCCAGCAGAGCCGCCCCGCCGGCCGGTCCTCTCACCTCCTGGAGATCTGCCTCTTGAGCACAGCCTCAGCCACTGACATTGCTGAGGTGCTTCTGGAGATGGGGGTTAATAAGAGGCTTCAGGAAAGCGCCAGATAGAAGCCGAGAGAGAGGACAGGAAGCCAGAGGGTGTAAGGAGACGGAGAGGGGAGGAAATGTGGAGAGGGCCAGATGTTTGTTGGACAACCATCGTCAGAACCATGAGATTCTCTCCCATTCTCTACGTCTTCCTTCTGAGCTGCCCAGAGCAAGCACTGACAGGGTTTTCATATCTGTTTCACAGGAGAGGAAACGAAGGTACAAAGAGGTAAAGCACCTGCCCAAGGTCACAGAGCAGAGCAGGAGCAGAATGAGCCCAGAACCCCAACTCTTGTCATCCCGCATCAACCAGGAACTCTGCCCCCCCATTTGGTGCCCTCTGGTTAAACCCCTCCTGGCCCCTGGCACCCTGCAAAAGGAGAGGATCCAAAATCAATTTGCAGCATGCCCGGTGTCACACGGGCATCAGCCAAGCTTGGCTCTGTCCCGCGGCAGCCACGCCAGGCCCTGAGCTGACCCCTCGGTAGCCCAGGGACTACCAGGGAGCCAGCCCTAGGGCTCAGATCTCACCCTCACCTTGCTACGGAGAAGCCCCCCGCCTTGGTGCTCTGGTGTGCTGGTTTCTGATGCACTCTTGGTTTTTTCCTTGTTGTTGTTAGGTTCGTTGTCCTTGATGATGTCATACTGGCGGCAGAAGAGGGCGATGACGCCTGCAGGGGACAAGGGGGAGGAGTCAAGAGGCTAGAGCCCCAGTCCCCGCCCCTCTGCTTCATTCCAGTTAGACCTGGCTGAGCTCCTGCGGGTCTAGGTTCCAGGTGGTCTCTCACCTGCTCCGATGCAGGAGGCTGCCTCTGGTTCCCATGTCCACCTGTCCCTAGCCCTGAAACCCCTGCATCTCACCGGCCTTCCCACAACACCCTTCTGACCCTGTCTCCTCCTCCCCCTTTTCTAAACCTCAGAGGGCTCCCCTTTCCTTTAGAGCAAAGAGCAACGAGAGCATCCATCAACCACGTGCCAGGGCCTGACAGTCCACCTCGCTGAGCCCTCACAGCTCTCGGGGGGCACCAGTTATTCCCTCCCCAGGTTACCAAGGAGGACCTGAGGCAGAGCTCAGATAACTCACTCACCATCACAGGCTGCAGCTGAGGTGTGCACTCCAGGGCCTGCACTCTCCTAAATGTTTAATGCTATTAAACTAGTATTTTTTGATTTTTTGAAAGGCTGTTAAGTATAATATTAAGGCAACCACCTCCAACTCTCATAGGGGCCTTCCTCATTTTCACCTCTATACTTGATTTACAGTGCTTTTTCTTTTTCTCTTTTGGCCACACTGCATGGCTTGCGGGATCTTAGTTCCCTGACCAGGGACTGAACCCAGGTCACAGCAGTGAAAGCCCAGAATCCTAACCACTAGGCCACCAGGGAACGCCTAGAGTACTACTTCTTGATCTGTTTTAGAGGTTATCTGTTGACGTCCCCTCCATGGAAGACAGAGCCCAACAACCCCCTCTACTTCCTTCCCCATCATTCTAGTAGAATTACACCACAATTTGGGGTTAATTCACTATTTTATATTGTTACAATTATATGAATACTATCTGTGCCAAGTCTAATAACATGCCACATAAGCAAACCTCCCCTTTTGTGCAGTCCTTTGTTTTTCCTTTCTCTTTCAAGTGTCTGCTTTTCTTTGCATCTATAGAACATACTTTCCCATATGCCTCAACAACCATGGATGCCCTCTCAACCACAGATGTTAATATAACTTTGACATGGTGTTTAATTCCTTCAAAAGGACTTCAGTCCACTTGACAGCCTCACCATCCTTCCCTCCTCACTCTCTACCTTCTCTCTAGGGTCACAGCTGCACTGAGCCAGACTGAGCTTAATTCGTTTCTTGCACACACCATGCCCAGAATACCTTTCCTTATTTGGCTGCTTGATGAACTCCTACTCATCCTTCAAAACACAATCCCCATCTACCTCCTCTCTGGGTTTTTCTTGATTTCTACTCCAAGCCCCAGAATGAAGTCCCTGTCCTCTGCTCCCATGCATGGTGCTCTGACAGCACTCATCACATCGAATTATAGTTAAATACGGGCCTGGCGTCTCCCAGGCTGAGATCCTTACAAGCACCTGGCTCTTCGTAGTCCCAACTGTAGCACTTCTCTCTGGAATGGAGTAGCTGTTCAGTAAATTCTGGTTGGGTTGAGTACAGAGACTGTGGTCTCTATCCTCAGGGAGCTCACAGACAAGTGGGAAAAGAGAGAGAGAGGAGCCCAACTAACTTAGCTAGGAAGAGCTACATTCAGAAAGGAGCACAGTGCCACATGGGAGCACGAAGGCAGGAGAAATAGTCTAATGCACGGATTGGGAGGCTTCATGCAGGCGGTCTCGGAGCCGCGTCTAGAATGATGAGTGGGATAAGAGGGTGGCCCAAGCCTGAGCTGCTCGGACCTGAAGCTGCTCAGACCGAGAGGCACAGCCACCCAGAAGAGGACCGAGAGGCTGCTGCAGCCGTGGCTGCTCGTGAGGGCGGGGGAGGGCAAGCACTCACAGAATCCTACTGGGTTGGTCAAAAGGTTCATTTGGGTTTCCGTATGACGTCATGGAAAAAACCCAAATGAACCTTTTGGCCAACCCCACCCAGGCAGCTACTGAATTGCTATTTTTTTGGGGTGAGGGGTGAGTTAGAGAAGGGGTCAGATCTGGCCCTCCAGAGCAGAACTTAGGTTCTTAAATCCTCCTCTCTCACTGTCTCCAAGCCCCTCGCCCTTCATTTCCGTGAGAACAGGGTCTGGTCAGGGTCCCCCATTTCCGCACCCCCGCCCCCAGCCCAGGTGAAGTGAAGGGGAGCTCGGGGCCGGACTCACCAGCCCACATGAACAGGACCACGACGATGATCAGCACCTCGCCCGTCCGCAGCTGTTGGTTCCTCCCCATCTCCTTCATGGTCACCTCATCTGTGCAGAGAGAGATGCTAAGGTCTGGGGCTCCCTGCCCCTCCAATAGCCACCCGTCTAGGACCAAGCCCCAATATTAAGTGCTTATTTCTCAGCTCAGTCGTGTCCGACTCTCTGCGACCCCATGAACCGCAGCACGCCAGGCCTCCCTGTCCATCACCAACTCCCGGAGTCCACCCAAACCCATGTCCATTGAGGCAGTGATGCCATCCAACCATCTCATCTTCTGTCATCCCCTTCTCTTCCTGCCCTCAATCTTTCCCAGCATCAGGGCTTATTTCTACCTGTGCTCAAAAAGAGATTCGAGAACATATTGATGGCTACTTAGGTGGCAGTAACTGGACTTAAAGCTGTGAGTTTGAGTCCCATTGTTTGGGGGACCAGAGTGGACCTCCCTAGCTCAAGGGATGCCTGACTAGGTGGCAGGGCCCCTGGGGAGGGAGGGGGGGCAGGTTTCGTGTTTTCTGTCAGCCATGCACCGCTCCAGCCCAGACCACCGCTCCCCACACCCCGTCCCATGCTGACGGTGGCCCAGGCCTGCCTTTGTTCTTCGAGGCCATCTTCTCAGCCTCGCGTGGCGTCTTGAAGAGCACGGGCTCACTGGCCGGACTCTGACCCTGGATGGATATGGCCTGCACATGCACAATGTACTCCGTGTCCTCCTCCAGGTCCCAGAGCGCGCATGAGCGGGTGGTGGTGTTCACCTCCTGGATGAAGCGCAGCATCCGCACGTCCTTCTTCTACCGAGAGCAAAGCCAGGCCCCGGGTTTCAGTGCCAGGGCCCCCACGCCACATCTGCCCACCTCTCCAGCAGTGATGAGGCCTCACCCTAGCTACCGTGCTAAACCCCTCACAGCCACAATCTGACTCAAGCATCCCATCACCTCTGCAGGTAGGTATCCACCTCTCCATTTTGCAGGCCAGGAGATAGGTTCAGAGAGGTTTCAGAAGCTGTCCAAGGACATACATCTTGAGAGAACTGGTGGTGGTGGTTGTTTTGTTTAATCACTTAATCATGTCTAACTCTTTGAGACCCCATGGACTGTGGCCCACCAGGCTCCTCTGTTCATGGGATTTCCCAGAGAAGAATACTGGAGTGGGTTGCCATTTCCTTCTCCAGGGGTTCTTCCCAACCCAGGGGTCGAACCCGTGTCTCCTGCACTGGCAGGCGGATTCTTTACCACTTAGCCACGAGGGAAACCCAAGAGAATTGGTGTGTTAGTTGCTCAGTCATGTCCGACTCTTTGTGACCCCATGGACTGGAGCCAGGTCCTAAACTCGTGTCTGTTTACGATCAAAATCCTGCCCTTAATTCCCAGGTTCCAACCATAGGTTTCCCTCCTGGGGCCTTCTTTCCCAGCCGCCTGTGCAGCTTTCTGTCCATCTCTCTTGCTCCTCGTTCCTCTGTCTTTCTGCTTCCCTCCTCTCCCACCCATCACTTGTATCTGGATGTGTTCTTCCCTCCCAGGGACCCTTGAGGGTTACCTGCTGAGAGATGGCAAATCCGATGACAACCTCGTCCTCCAAGACGTCCCAGCTTACCACCGCAGAGTTGGCCTTGAGGTGCCTGACAGTGACGTTCACTGGGGCCGAGGGGCTGTCTGGGGGTGGGGAGGCACCTGAGTCTGAGCACCCCCGCTGTGAGGCGCAGATCCACCGTCTCATAAGTAAGAAAGGGGAACCTGAGGTGGCTATGCGGTGACAAGGAAGAAATCCAGGCCTCCGGTGGGACTGGCCCCCGGGGGTGGTCTCCGTTTCTTAGGGGTTGAAGAGCCAGGCCTGGGGAGCCCCAGGCTCCTTGGATCCAGGGCAGGGGCCCATGCTGGCCACAACTGGCCCCACTAGAGTCCAGCTGAAATTGATGAGCCTGGGCCAGGGCCAGGGCTCATGGAGGGGCAGCGGGAGGTGGGGGGGTGGGGGTAGGGGACAGGCATGGAGGAGACAGGTGGCCGGGGTTGCAGGAGCTAAGGTGAGTCTGGTGAAAGCAGTCAGAAGGCCTCCCAGTCCAGGGCTCTTGCTACAAAATGGAACTGTCAAGCAAGTGACCTTGAGGGAAGGAGAAAGACCCAGAGGTCGAGAAGAGTCTAGCTGGGCGAGCCCTGGGATGGGACTGAGGCTCCAGAGAGGAAGCCCCAGGATTGTGGAGGGCCAGGCAGGAGAAGCCCTGGGAAGGGCCTTCTCCAGACCCTGCCAACCCCAGGAGGCAGGTGGGGAGGCAGCAGAGGAAGACGGGGTCACTGAGACCAGGGCCCCTCCAGCAGAGTCAAAGGAACAGGGGAGGGCCTTCTGGAAGCTGGGACAGAACAAAGGGGACCAGAGGAAACCAGAGTGGGGGGAGGGTAGGGGTCAAGGAAGCAAGAACCTTCCAAGAGAGGGGTGCCAGAGTCACTGAAGCTTCTGTATCCCCCAGGGGCAGGCGCTGAAAGGGGAAGAAGATTAAGCCTGAGCCATCCCCCTCGCCCTGTGGGCCTGGGGCCTGGGGACACAAAGCCAGATGTGGAGTCCAAGAGAGACAGAGGGACACAGACAGGGGCAGCAGACAGTGCACCGGAGAAGAGACAAGGGGGGACGGGAGACAGACACAGGACGGAAGCAGGGAGACAGCATTGGGCCAGGGCGGGGGGCAGGAAGGGAGACTAGCAAGGCGGCAGCAGCCAGACGGGACTTGCCCAGGGCATCAGGAGAGGCAGGGTGCCCAGGAGGCCAGGCCCCAGGGGGCAGTCGCCTCCGGGCTTGGGGTCCACCCCCCCTCTCCCAGTGCCCTCAGGTGCCAATCCTCTCCCTCTCTCCCCCGCAGGACCCAGGCCGCTCTGACCTGCAGAGTTAGCCTGCAAGGCTCTGAGGACAGGGAGAGAGGCCTTAGGTTCGGGGACCGTGTCCTCAGCTGCTCCCTGGGCCAGAGAGGAGCCGGGGCTCCTGAAGGAAAGGCCTGGGGTCAGGGCAACGGAGGAGGGGGCTGGGGATCCCAAGACCCTAGATCCCAGGGCCAGGGGTGGCGGGAAGTGGTTTGAGAGCTGGAGGTTGGGTGGGGTGGGGGGGTCAAGTAGGCAGGAAAGGGGCTGGAGGTGGGGCGAAGGGGGAGCAGTGAGCGGGCCAGAGACGGGGTCCCCAAGGAGCAGGGAAGGGACCGGAGGACGCCCACCCGCGCCCCCGCCCGGGGCCCCCTTACCCGCCTGCACCAGCGCGAGGCAGACGCAGCCCAGCCACAGGCGGAGCGCGGCGCGGGGCGGCCCGCGGTGCATGGCGGCGGCTCCGGCCGGCCGGCCCGGGGCGGCGCAGGGGGACGCGGCTCCGGCGCCCGGCGGCCGCCCGCGCTGGCGCTCCGGCCCGCGGCCCGCCCGGCCCGGCCGCCCCGCGCCGCCCCGCGCCGCCTGCATGTCGGCTCCGCGGACAGCGACTCCCGCACGGCGGCGGCTGCTACCGCGTCCACGTCGGGCGCCCGGGGGGGCGGGGCGCCCCCGCTGCGGGGAGAGGCGCGGGGGCGGGGTGAGGGCCGGAGGGCACCCCCCAGCCGCCCCCACCCGAGGGCCCGCGACCCGGCCCTCGGGGCTGCGCCCGCTGGCGCTCCCACCCTCTCGCCTGTGCCCGAGCCCGAGCCGGGCTTCTCGGCGCCCCGCCGTGCTGAGTGAGCCCCGGCCTCGCAGCGCCTGTGCCCGCCGCGCCTCTGCCCTGACCCGGCCGCCACCGCTGCCCTTTCCCGGGGAGACAGGGAGGGCGAGAGCCACGGAGCCTCTCCTCTGTGCCCCCTCGCCTGGGGGTCCCCACCCTCATCCCGCCCCTTCCCCAGGCCCAAGGCTTTGCAGACTGGGGCAGGAGGGAGCCGCGGGAAGCAGTCCCAGTAGGGATGGGGGTGACTCTATAGAGTGCTCAGTAGGTGCTAGGGTGCTCGGTGTTTACCCTGGGGCCGAGGAGAGAGAGGGTGAGGGCCTGGCCCTGAGACCCCAGGCCAGCCCTTCCCCTTCCTGGACCTCCGTTTTTCTCTCCACAGTGAGCATCTCCGAGGTGCCAGATGCACGCGGGGGCCTTTATTCGTTTCACGTCACTGCCACCCTGTCAGGGCCCGCTCTGCTGTCGGCATTTTGCACCGGAGGAGCCGGCAGCTTGGACTCGCCCAAGGACCCACAGCAGAGCCAGGATGGGAACACAGGCCCATCTGACTCCCCATCCTGTGCCTGACTGGGCTGTCTCCCCGCTTGAGATCCCTGAGAGCCTAGAGCCAGCTTCTCCCCAGCAAGAGAACAATCTGGAACAATCTCTCCTCAAGAGCAGGCATGAGGGAGTTGTTTCAGCAATCCCCCTACCCCCACCCTTCAGGCCGCAGCTGAATGCAGTGAATGAGCTAATGACTCTATAAAGCGCAGCCACAGTTCAGGAAGGGCTTGAGTACCTCTCCGTCATCACCCTGGGGACATCCATATGCCTACCACTGTCCCTGCCTCGGCCCACACATCCTTCGGTCTCATCCACTCTTCTGATCTTGGAATGGCAGAGACACACCCTCACGCTGCACCCACCACCCTCTCCCTAATGACGAGAGCATCTCTGGAGCACCAGACTCCTGGGGAAGCCTCCCACCCCCCACCCTGTGTCTCTCTTCACCCTGAGTCCAAGTCAGAGAAAGAAGGTTGAGGAGCCAAGAACAGACCAGGGCCTTAGGGCCCCTGACAGGGAGGGACCCCCCACCCTTCTCTCTCAATGAGCCTCTTCCCCCATTGTTTGAAATCCCACCATGAGGGGGCATCCCGTTGGGTCTTAAAAACCTTCTGGTCTTCAGAAGCCCCTGGAAGACCTAATTCTTTTTGAAAAGGGGACACCTTGCAAAGTTATCCCACAACACATTCAAGATGCCCCCTGCCTCTGTCTCCATTTTAGATTAAGAACCTGAGGTTCAGAGCTTGGTGCAGACTCACAGAGCAAGTCCAGAGCGGCAATAGAGCCCTCATCTCCTAATGCCCACCCCACAACTACCTGTACTGCCCCCAAGTCTCTGTTTGGTCACTTTGGAAGGGGTGAGATGGGAGGGGGCTTGGGGGTTCTGGCTGAGCACTAGCCCCTCAGTACCCCCGCCCCTCTGTTTCCTCAGCCACATACCTTATCCTGGGGTGAGCCTCAGCTGGGACCTCCACCTGTTTGGGATAGGAGCCAGGGAGCCAGAGCGCCTCGCCCTTCCAGTCCTTTCCCTCTTCGCTCTCTTTTTTCCTCTCCTTCCTTCCTTCTCTTTCTCTCTCCCCGGCAGCTGCCTTCAGCCCAACCCCGCCCAGCCCCGCCCCACCAGCTGCAGCTTGGCCCCTTAGGGACCCTCCTCACCCACCAGGCAGGAAAACACAACCCGGAGCCTGCAGGAGCAACTGGAGTCTCCTCAGGCCTCATCGCAGGAGCCAGCAGGAAGGAGAGGGGTCAGTTAGAGGTCACCGAGTCCACGCCTGTCCCTGCTGGGGACAAGAGGAGGGAGGGACAGGGTCCCGGTGGGGTCTGGAGTCCAGTCCAGCGAAGGGGAAAGGGGAGTCTTAGCGCCACCTGCTGGCCGCGTCGGGTATAACCCCAGGTAGATGTGGGGCACTGGGAGGCGGGGAGGTGGCTGTGTTTGAGGGTTTGAGACGATGGGCAAGCGTGGCTGGAGGATGGACCGGGCATGAAAGACAGGACTTGAAGAATTGTGGCTGTGGGCGTGCTGCCTTCCCGGGTTCCATGATGCGTGGGGTGCTTGGGCATTACTTCAGTTCTGGGGAAAGTCCTGATGCCTGGAGCGTGGCAACCAGTGGAAGCTGGGTCTGGGGTGGGAAGAGCTGGGAGGATTTAGAGGCCCCCTGGGGGATCTCGGGAGAGAGCTGTCAGGACCAGTTCCTTTATGTGCACCATCCAGTACACTATCTCTTAGCACAGGGCTGAGAGCAGTAGGCAATCAATAAGGGTGTGTTGCACGTAAAAACTTGTTCTTCTAACATTTATTTATTGAGACTTACGTCCCAGGCTCTGTGCAACATTCTGGAAATACAGCAGTGGAAGAATGAATGAATGCATGAATGGGGATGTGGATGGGAGGGGGAGAGGGGTGTACCTCTGTCCCCCCAAACTGCACAGATCCCCATTTGGAGGACTCCACAGACACCTCCTGAGGAGCTGACTGGTCACTTACACACTGGCACACCTGGTGAGGTCACAAGCACTTGGGGATCTTCCTGAGTGTCCAGAGTTCTTCAGCGTCCCAGCGCCTAACCCAGGTTGCAGGTAAGCATTTAGGATGGGAAGTCTCCTCTTTGCCACCTAGAATGGTCGTGGCCCTCTCTAGGGTGCCTCGTGGATACACACACTCCAAATCACAGGAAGAATTAGGAGGACAGGAGATTGCTTTGAGGGTAATCAAGCACCTACCCAGAACTTGGCTTTTTGTCCGTATTCTTTATTTATTTTGGTTCCTAAGTTTTATTCAAAAACCCATACAAAATATTCCAGATAACTGAGTTTGGAGATAGATACAATTAAAATTGAATCTATTAAAAAAAAGTTGTATCTATTTATTTATGGCTGTGCTGAGTCTTTGTTGCTGCACAGGCTTTTCTCTAGTTGTGGCGAGGGGATTACTCTCTAGTTGCTGCATGGACTTCTCATTGAGGTGCCTTCTTTTGCTGCATGGGCTGCTTTTGGAGCATGGGCTCTAGGTGCGTGGGCTTCAGTAGTTGCTCCAAGGTATGTGAGACCTTCCGGGACCAGGGGTTGAACTTATATCCCCTGCATTGGAAGGCGCATTTTTTTTTTTTTTACCACTGAGCCACCAAGAAAGCCCCTCCCCCCAAGATAACTGAGTTTTCATCCTCCTCTTCTTCATCTTGATCAATCTGGAAGTAGTTCAATTCGTAACTTTCTTTGCTGTTAGCAACTCCACGCAACATAGATTATTCTTCTTCAAATATTTTTTGGTGAGATATTTCAAATACCTTTTGGAAAAAGGCACCACAGAGGTTGCAGTAATCTTGCTTTTGCTTCTTTCGATTGTCACAGCCCCTCCCCCAAGACTCCCAGCTTGTCCATTCACTTTGTCTCTTGAAGAAACTGCTCAAAACTGGCAGCATTCATGAGTCCGTCTTCTCAGGATGGGTACAGTCAAGAGGAAACTTCAGGACCTGCTTCTTTCTTTTTTGCCCACCTTCACCACAAGCTTTTTCACAGGCACCATGGTGGCTGCCGAGGCAGAAAGGCTGTCGGTGTTATTTTGAGTCTTAGACTGATAAGTGTTATTAGCTGCTGTTCCAGATCAGGAAACTGAGGCTCAGAGAGGTGTGAGGACTCATTCTGGGTTGCACAGCTAGTGAATTATGGAGCCATGGCTCAAATTCAGTGAAGCGGCTTCCAGTTCAGGACTTGATCTGGTCTGCCTATATCCTTCCTTCAGCTCTGGGGGCTCCTCAGGGGTCCTGGGCCCAGGTCCCACCAGCGAATATACATTTTCATTCCCTAGAGGGCTTGAGGAGGCTGGTTGCTCACAGAGGCAGTTGCTAAGCCCAGGCCCAAGACCATACCAGGAAAGGGGCCCACCATTGATCCAACAGTTTCCATGTGCCAGCACATTACATACACTCTAGAAGCTTCTCCTGAGTCCTCACCACCCTGAGATGTTGGGCATGTTATACTCGTTTACGGGTGTAGAAACTGAGTCTTAAAGAGAGGAGGTAGCTTGCCATGGGTCATACAGCTGGGAGACAATGATCCGGCCCGTCTAATCACCCAAAGTCCCCATCGCAGCAATGATGAGGCCAACCCAGCTTAATGTTTCTTGAATGTCTGCACCAGGCCAGCCTGGGGCTGGGTGCCAAAGACATCATGATGAACCAGATTGGTCCAAGTTCTTGAGGAACTCCTTAAAGAGAGAGACACTCTTAAAAGACAAAGAGAGGACTGCCTTCTGGACCAAGAGGGATCGTAAATCTATAGGAGCCAGGAGAGAGTATTAACTTAAAAGGATGGGATTCCCTGGTGGTCCAGTGGTTAGGATTCAGTGCTTCCATTACAGGAGGTATAGGTTCGATCCTCGGTTGGGAAACTAAGATCCCACAAGCCTCACAGCACAGCCAAAAACAAACAAAACTTAAAAGGAAAGCATGGGAAAAAAAAAAAAAGGAAAGCACGGAGGGCGTCTTAATTAGTGCTGACAGTCAGGTGGGAATTAGTCAAATGAGGGGAAAGAAGCAGAGGGGAAAAAGGAAACATTGGCCCTGAGGCCTGGGAGACACAGAGTCTATGTGGAGGGGAAACACGGGAGGCAGACTAGGGTGGCAGGGAGGGGTTGCTCTCAGCTCTGGGCTGTGACAGTGGGAGCAGGAGAAATAGGATTGGTGTGAAAGACTGCTCTGAGCTTGCAAGAGAAGTCAGGGCTGGGGATGGCTTTCTGCATTCAACAAACATATATTGTGCACCTATTAAGTGCCAGGTCCCATGCTAGGTCGTGAGGACACAGCTGTGAAGGGGATGACAACATCCCTGCCCTCATGAATCTCATGTTCCAGTGGGAAAGATAGGCAATAAACAAGCGAGCTAATGACTTGAGAGTCCCTTAGACTCTCAGCAAGGAGATCAAACCAGTCAATCCTTAAGAAAATCAACCCTGAATATTCATTGGAAGGACTGATACTGAAGCTGAAGCTCCAATCCTTTGACCACCTGATGTGAAGAACTGCCTCAATGGAAAAGACCCTGATGCTGGGAAAGATTGAAGACAGGAGGAGAAGCGGATGACAGAGGATGAGATGGTTGGATGGCATCACTGACTCGATGGACATGAGTTTGAGCAAGCTCCGGGAGTTGATCATGGACAGGGAAGCCTGGCGTGCTGCAGTCCATGGGATTGCAAAGAGTCGGACACAACTTGGCAAGTGAACAATACCAGTGACTAAGTAAAATACCTTCAGAGACACACAGCTGTAGCAAAAATGGTGGAACATGATTTAGAATGGGAAAACAGGTGGGGAAATGTTACAAAGTGGTCTGAGGCTGTGACATCTGAACTAAGAAGGAAAAAGGAGGCAGGTACAACAGAAGTTACAGGTTTGGCACCATCAGGAAACTTACAGAAGCCAGTGAGACTGGGTCTTCATGAGGAAGAAGGAAGAATGAAGGTGGCTAGAATCGATAGCACAGGGACCAGGTGTATGGAATAGAGCTTAGATTTATTCTGCCTGCAGTGGAAAGCATCTAAAAGAAATGTGATGTGATCTGATTGACATTTTAAAAGTGTTACTTTTTCATGTGACAGACGGGTCCTCACCCTGCTGAACATTCAGGTCTCTGCCTGATAGATGGTGTGAGCACCAAATCACTGTGGGATGGTGATTTTTAAATCTGCTAGTGCTTTCCCTTAGATTTGGATGAGGCCAAATCTAAGTAGTGGTTGGACTTCCCCGATGGCTCAGCAGGTAAAGAATCCCCCTGCAATGTTGGAGACACAGGAGACGTGAGTTTAATCCCTGAGTCAGGAAGATCCCCTGGAGGAGGGGCACGGCAACCCACTCCAGCATGATTGCCTGGGAGATCCCACGGACAGAGGAGCCTGGCAGACAACAGTCCAAAAGGTCGTGAAGAGTCAGACGAACTGAGTGACTAAGCGCGCGCACATGCGCGCGCACACACACACACACACACACACACACACACACACACACACACGCACGCACGCACGCGCAGTAGTGAATAAGGCAGCAACCTTTGATGTTGGAGCTCTGAGTCTACATCCTGGCTGGGCCCCTGGCTGACACTATAGTTTTGAGGGGGTATTTAACCTGAGTCTGTCCTTTAAGATGGGAGAATGGTGCTTCCCTCAGGGTCCCTGCACGAGGAAGGCATGAGGCATGTCTACAGCAGGCATAGCAGGGCTTGTCTCTGGTTGGGTTGTAAATCCTAGAAGGCAGGAGAAGACTGCTCCTCACAGTCACACTGGGATGGAGCAGTTCAACGTTCGAGTCCGAAACCATCTTCCTCGGTAGCTCCAGGGAGGTTTACCTTAATTACCATTGTTCTTCCTGCTGCAGGTCCCGCTCATGGCTCCGGAGAGGTAGGTCCCTGGGTTTCCACCAATCACCCACTCCTGGGAGTTTTTCATAACCCTGACTTACTGCTTTTAAAATTGGGTGACCAGCTCACCCACGTAGGAAATGATCTTGAAGTCCACCACCATACAGTCACTGACCTGTGAGGAAGCAGGGAAGCTGGGCAGTCGCCAAGCCATCATGATGGGTCTCGGATAGGTCTTGGCAAGGGACAAGGAGAGAAGCTGATGGAGGATTTGGGGATACTCCTTGTAGGAGAAGCTGATGGATGAGATCTGATGAGTGAGGAGAGAGGAGATGGAGAGGGAATGGGGCAGGGGGCAGCTTGTCAAAGTCTGGATTCTAAGCTGAAACATCTGGCTGGGTGTTGCTGGGCCAGTTACTCTGCCTCTCCGAGCCTCAAATGCCTCCTCTTGAAAAGAAAGGTAATATCCACACCGCAGAATGGTGGAAGAGATAGTAGGGGGCGGGGAGAAGAGGAGAAAGAGGTAAAGAAGAGGGAAGATGGGGGAGGAGGAAGGACAAGGGGGAAAAGGGAGGAGATAGAGGAGAAGTCTGAGTGAAGGCCTTCAAATTGAGTAAAAGAGACCTCCTCTTTTAAAAAGATTTCTTCAGTTCTTCAGAGTCCACAAAGGAACCGACTCCCATCTGACAGGGCTCGGAGAGGTTGAGAATCTTGCCCAGCATCACATGGATAGTCAGCATCTTCGTGCCCCAAATTACCTCAACTCCTGGATCCCAGATTTGCCTTTGGAGACAGATTCTCAGCTTACAAGCCACAGTCACTGAGGTCCCCGAGGACCAGTGGGGCTGGAGGCTCTGTTTTAGGGGTTCCAGATGTGGCAGGGGGTGGGAAGCAAAGGCTACAGGAGTAAAACTCCTTCCCCAGCAGGGAGGGGTGGAAGGGCGAGGGCCTCAGAATAAGATAGCTCTGAGGCTCGAACCTTAGCTCAGCCCTCCGACTGGCTGGGTGACCTCAGGTATCACCATCTAAAGTGAGGGTCTTGGCTCAAGAGCCCGCTCACCTCCCACATCTCAGGGTCTCCCTCAGCCTGAAAAAAAAAAAAAAAAGCGACTCTGCAGAAGCAGGGCATGGCCAGCAGAGGGTGCCAGTCGGGGCCACAGTGAAGCCAGTGTTGTCCCAGAACAGGAACAGCTCTGGGGACCCAGAGCCCCAGCTGGGAAGGCCGCCTGGCCTCCTGCTTTGCTCCTCTGCCCGGGTGCCAAGAGGCAGCTCTCAGACTCCAGCCAAGCAGAACCTTAATCTTGCTGTCATACCTCTCTGAGAAACCTCAGTTTCCTCCTCTGTAAATGGGCCTAATAATAGTGCCTGCCTCACAGGATTCAGTGATGATCAACCACATAAGGGCTGAATACACAGGAGCTGCTATTTTTATTAACAGCGGTGGCAGTTGTATTGTATCTTAAAGTGACTGACACAAAGGGTATCCAGTCATTGGTGCTATGACGACAGTGACGATGAGAATGATGCCGTCCCTGTTTATCTTGAATTTCCTAACCAGGGAGCGTCCGGTGCCTATCAACCTGGGATGCCTCCGGTGACAGGGAGCTCATTCCCTCCCCAGCAGCCTGGTCTCACAGTCACATCATCGTTTTGCTGAAAGCTGCCTCCTGGAAAACAGCCCACCTCCCAGCTCCCTATCAGGTTGACCCAGCTGGCTTAGCCTCTGGCCTCAGGCTCCCTTGTTTCCCCAAGTTCTGCCTGAGAGGCTCAAGAGGTTGGGGAACCAGGACATTGGCAGCTGGATTCTTGCCTCCTCAGGAAGGGCAGGGAGCTGACAGGTGAACCCAGCTGGCTTTGCCGGCAGGAGATTCCCGGTGGGTCTTGTTCTGGCTGTTCAATATTCCGTTTCTACTGACTGGGAGAAATCAGTAGAAAGCAAGTCTTTGTGGTCCTTCGGGCCTCCCTCCCTCCTCAGTCTCAAGGATGGCTGGAGGCTGGCATGGGAATCCAGAGCTGTAAGTTCAGGAAGCCTGACATCCTAGATGGGAGGCCTCAGCTCCAGCCCCACCTGCTGCCCGGCGCCCCCACCTGTGTTTGTGGGTCCCAGTGTGAGTGCTCTGGGGTCTGGCACCAAGTGATCTGTTGGCGAGAGCAGGAGCCAAATAGTCCTGGGCTAAATCTCGGCTACTGTGTGATCTCAGGTAAATCATTCTACCATTCTGAACCTGTTTCCTCACCAGGGACCTCTCTGAAAGTGGCGTTGTGGGGAGTATAGGAGATGTTACATGTGAAAAGGAAAATGCAGTACTGGGCGCATAGTAAATAGTGTAAGTGAGTGAAAGTTGCTCAGTCATGCCTGACTTTTTGGACTGTAGCCTGCCAGGCTCCTCTGTCCACGGAATTCTCCAGGCAAGACTACTGGAGTGGGTTGCCATTTCCTGATCCAAGGGATCTTCCAGAAATATCATTACAAAGTGGAAATCTTTCATTTCTCCAAGTCCCTCCCTGAGCCTGAGTGGGTCAGGGTGGCCGTGAGAGTGGATCATGTCTGGCAGGGTGGTGTCCTGACCCATTTCTCGGCTAGCGGGCACATTGTACGTGTAACTTCATGTGCAGGGAGTGTTGGTATGCACACACATGCACTGGGTGTGCATGCATATGCAAGGATGTGCATGGGTATGTGTGCATGTACATCAGGCTCTCCGTCCCAGGGATTCCCAGGGCACATGCGTACCTGTGGGTACCCGTGCAGTACCCCTGCACTGATTCAGGAGGCCCCTCTGTTAGCTGTTACCATGGAAACAAAGAGGCAATCCCCAGCCACGGGAAGAGCCTAAGATACCAGAAATGAGAGCTGACCCTGTCTTCCCAGAAAGACAGAGCCAGAGCATGATGCTCTTGGGATTTGGCAACCTCAGCCTCCTGGGTTTGGTTGGCTTCTGGGACTCTGCATTCTTTTGAACCCTCTAGAAGCTCTCACTTCTCCACAGCATCCAGCCTTCTGGAAAGAACTCAAGAAACAGAGCTGAGTCCCATCTTGGATATGGCTCTACCCCTGTGCCCAGGTTCAGGCAGGGAACGTGGTCTCTTTGTTTCCTCATCCATAAAATAGGGATAATCACACACGCCAGCAGAAGCCTTGAGCTGGGATGTTACCTTTCCTCTTGCTGGGGGCCCTGGCCTTCGAAGCTGCATGAGTGTACACCGAAGGGCCCCGGATGCCACAGCGCAGCCTCCTTCATGTACAGGACCCTCCCAGGGTCTCGTGGGCTCCTCCCAGCAACTCTGGGAGGGAGGCTGTTCCTAGAAGTGGAACTGGGGCTCCGGAAAGACACCGCTGGCCAGGGGTGGGGTCAGGTCTGCTGTCCCCATGTCCCCCAGAAGGAGAGTCACCCTGGCCATGAGTACTGGGTGCAGCTTTCTGCCCCGCTGGGGCAGAGCTGGGCTGCCAGAAGGCTTCTGGAAGGCAGGTCTCAGTGGAAGAACCATCTTTTAAAAATCTTGACTCTTTAGATTTTGACTCAAGTCTCAAGTGTCCTACATGCAGGTTTTAATACATCCAGGCAGAACTGCTTCTGAAGTCACAAGTGGACACTCAGCCGCCTGCCCTTCATTCCACCTTCAAGAGTGACCATTCCATTTGCTGTGAACCCAGGAACAATTTTCAGATAGTCAGAGATGGACCAGGAGGAGCAAACCTGCCGGCAATGAAAATGCATGAGAAAGATCTGAATGCTTATCTGTCAGGAAAGCTGTCACAGAAGGGGTCACTTATGACTTGGGGAGGGGACAAAAGGGTGGGCCTGGCGAGGTGACCTTGGATAAGTCACCATCCCTCCTTGGCAGAGTCGGAAGCCCTTCCAGCTAAGAGGTGCTTACACCAGCAGAGGGATTATTTGCAGGCAAGGGAAGGTCATTGCTTCACTTCACCCAACCTCTAACTGGGTTAAAACTCACATGCGGGTTATGGGGGTCAGGGAGCCCCTTTTCCCCTACCTTGGCTCTAGATCCCTTCTCTAGGTGTTAGGGAGATCCTGACCATCTGGTAGAAGAGGTGCTAGCTGGTGGGGAGCTGCTGAAGGAAGGCAGAGAAGAGCCAAGACATGACAGGGGTCTGTCATGGAGAGCCTGAAATGTCCACTTACTCTGGGAGGTGGTGGGAAGCCATGGAAGGTTATTAAATAGAGAGGAAGGGGATTAGATTTAGAGAAACCAAAGGCAGGAACTGTAAGAGGGCCAGAGCCAGCATACAGGGAAAATCTGATGAGGGTGTGGGGCAGAGGAGGTGGCAAGGAGACAGGAGGGCAAGCCTGAGAGGCATCCCTAGTAGACAGGCTGACTTGGGAAGGAAGCAGGTGTGGGAGTTAAGAGCAGGGAGGGGTCCTGGTGTGGTGATGGAGGGGGACCCAGGCACAGGGCAGGCTGGGCTGGGAGGTGACGAACTGGATACTGGCTGGCTTGAGCCTGAGGTGTGTCTATGGGTTTCTGGGAGCAAGTCCAGAAAGCAGCTGGAAATGCAGATTTTACAAAAAAGGAGCCAGAGGGTCAGAGGAGTTTGTTTTTGTTCAACTTCTCAAGGCTGGGAAGGGGCCACTTCGAGATCTGAGCCTGGGTCTATTGCCCTCCTTCATAGTTAGGGTATGTCCCTTCATAGTGAGGGTGCAGAAGAGACGCAGCCCCTTCCCTCTCCCTGGGGGTCCTGGATTCTGGGCTTGGTAAAGAGATCAGCCTTTATCATGAGGAGCCTCTGCTTCAGAGGCCGCAGCCTCAGGGGCTCTGCCTGCTGCTCTGGGGAGGGCCTGTCTACCACCAGCCCCAGCCTTCCGGATCCTCCTTCAGCAGGGAGGCCCTATTAGCAGCCTGGAGGCTGCCTGTGTGCAGGCTCAGTGCCCTGAACTTTACAGACTCCATTTCATTCAATCCTCATAGGCCCCTTCCAGGGAAGGGCTAATATCATTGTTTCCATCTTACAGATGAAGAAACCCATCAGACCCGTGGCGGATTCATGTGATGCATGGCAAAACCCACAATATTGTAAAGTAATTATCCTCCAATTAAAATAAATTAATTAATTTAAAAAATCTGCCAGAGGTGAAGGGCCTTGCCCCCCTCCACCATGAGGGTGGGTGGTGGGACAAGGTTTGGCCCTGCTCCAAGGGAACGAGCCCCACCTGTAAAGTGAGGCTTGCTTGAGGGCCTCGTGCCCCGCCACAATCCCCTACGCCCATCGCTGACTTCAGGTCTGCTTTGCAGGACTTCCCCATCACCCCCACCCTCCCTGCTTTCTGTTCCTCTCAGCCCAGCTTGCCCAGCTCCCTGGGAACAGCCAGGCCCGCCCCCTCCCCCTCCCGGGCTGTGCTCCTGGCAGCTCTGCCACCCTGGGCTCTGGTCCGGGGGTGGTCCCCGGCAGTGAGGCGGGCAGGCAGAAGCTAGGATCAGATGGGCTGAGATGCAAGGTATCCAGAGACCACCCGGCCCCCGGCTCCCACCTTGAGGTCCACCGTGCTCCAGACTGGGGTGGGCAGGGCCCTTTGGAAAGGGGTGGCTTGAGGTTTTAATCACTTTATCAATGTTTGTTTGTGTAATTCAGCCCTTGAGATGCTTTTCCCTCCATCTGTCCCCACCATCTGCTCCCATCAGGATTTTCCAAACCATTTGGGACCCAAGAGGAGAGGGTGGGGGCTGTGCCTCCGAGGGGGGCTAGGGAGGGGCTCCCTCCACCTGCCTCACTGAGAGGTTCCAGAGAGGGACCTGGGCCCCCAAATCATGTGGAACTGGGTTCAAACTCTGGCTTTGTCTCTTTCTTGCTGTTTTACCTCAGGCGGGTGACTTCACTTGTCCTAGCCTCAGTCTTCACATCTGTAAAATGGCAGTCACATTACTGACTCCTCAGCATTAATTTGGATCAATGTTAGCCACTTAGTCATGTCCAACTCTCTGTGATCCCGTGGACTGTTAGCCCACCAGGCTCTTCCGTCCATGGAATTCTCCAGACAAGGATACTGGAGTGGGTAGCCATTCCCTTCTCCAGGGGATCCTCCTGACCCAGGGACTGAAACCCCGTCTCCTGCATTGCAGGCATTCTTTACCATCTGAGCCACGAGGGAAACCCATTTGGATCAAAGGAGGTGACTTGTGCAAAGCACTCTGCATACAGTAGGTGCTCAAGAGATATGGGGTCGCCTTTTCACTCATCCCTCACTTAATTCTCTCAATAACTCCCTCCTGCATTGTCTGCTCTCCTGGATGCCTCAGTCTGGGATGGAAGGGGGCTGAGTATCATCATCAAGGACACCCCTCACCTCCACCCCTGCCACAGGCCTTCGTAGAACCCTTCCAATCCCCAGGGTTCCAGGGGTGCTGGAGCCTCATCTGTGTTAAGCTCATGTCCAGAATCACCTCACCCCCACCCCCAGGGGCCAGTGAGGCAATAAATGAAGTCTTGTTTGTACTCTGGTTAGGGATTTTGATGGGAGATGTCAACACACTCCGGTCACCTCACCTTTCTGCTCACAAAAGGGAAGAGACTAGCTCCAGGGCATCCTAAGTGAGGGACCCAGGCCTTCTGACAGCTGCCCCTCTGTCCCCCCTTTCCGGACTATATCTTGGGGCACTAGGTCCTGGGCCAGTGGCCTTGGTGGACAGTGTGGGGAACCCCATGTCTTTCCTTTGGCTCAGGGGGCTCCCAGTACTTCTTAGGACCCCAGGAGGGGAGAGGTGGCTAATGGGAAGCAATTAGCAGAGCCTACTAGAGCCCAAACTCTGCCCTTTCCCTCCACCATCCACCCTACTCATTTGAGGTACTGGTAAATCAGAGGGATGTGGGGTACCCGAGGTGAGGACAAGACATAGCCTTGTCTTCAGAAGCCCCATCTATTGGGAAGTCAGGCTGCAGACTGGAGGTCCCCAGGGCAAGGCGTCAGAGTCACCTGCACAGATAAGAAAAACAGTGGGTGGGGGAAGTAGGCTCCCAAGAGGCTGAACCAAAAAGTCAGCCCACAGGAGGTGAAGCTGGGGTGGGGAAGTGGGAGGAAGCAGAGTGGCAGGGCAGCCACTGGTGAGGGAAAACTGAGACCCCACTGGAGAGGAGGATCCAGACCTGGCTGGGAAGATTCTCAGGGTTCAGGCAGGAGAGAGGGGAAAGAGGAGGAAAGAGAGGAGGAATCAAGGGCAGGTTCCTCTCCCAGCCCAAAGCAGAGCCAGGATTCCAGATCGGGTAGGGAGTGGGGTGGGATCTCTCCCTGAGTGATCTCAGGATCACTCAAGGATCTTGAGTGGCAAGCCTCTCCCCACCCCCAGGTCCTCACGCAGGAGGCATCTGGGAATCACCCACGCATGTCTGGCACCTCCTCGGGGGTCCCAACACCACAGCCAAGGCGCACAGAGGAGGAGCTGATGTTCTGAAGGGCCCAGCTGCCCCAAACCCCCACAGCTTGGCTCCCCAGCTCCTCCAGTTGAGAGGTTGAGACTCTGTTTATTCATCCTCAAGCAGGAGAGACCAAGGCTAGATTTGGATGACCAGAGAGGCTTGGTCTGAGCCCTGGGGAGCCAGAAGGGTCCCAGCTGCTGCCACGGAGGAGGTCAGATGACAAATGACATCGCCTTCAAAGTAGGTCCAGAAAGCAGACCCATCTCTGCCACCCTGGTCATCTTTCACCCTGCGAGGGCCTGCTGATCCCACCCTGGCCTCCACTCCTTAAAGTCAGTTGAGGACAGAATGCCTGAGTAAGCTCAGACCATCCCAACCTGCTCAAAACCCCAAGTTTCCCATCTCACCTAAAGTCCTTGCATCGCCACTATCCCAACCTCCACACACTGATCTCAACTTTCCCCAAAACATTTATCTAATACACTATAGAATTGACTTGTATATCCATGCCTTACCGTCCACTCCTGTGACCCCACTGCCTAGAACAGTACTGGACATAGAACTAATGCTTGATAAATATTGGTGCAATGAATGGATGAGGGCACATGGATTCAAGTCCAAGCCAACTTGTTCGCTGTCAGACACTGAAAAAAAATCATTTAACCTCTGTGAACCTCAGTTTTCTCATCTGTGAAGTGGGACAATAAGGATCACCACCCCATCCCCCGAAATACTGAAAAAGCAAAATTTGAGGCCAAGATGTTGGACTGTTGCCTGGGCTGGAGGAAGGAGGATGCAGCCACCGTTTGGGCGTGAAAAGCTTTGATAGGGGTCAGCGACTCTGGAAAGGGGCAGTCCAGTCTACAGGCAGGGGGCCTACACACCTCAGAATTCCCCAGGCTGGAGATGCTCCCTAGCCTTCTCTTATTGTAAACCAGTGCAGGCACTGGCTGGAGAGGGAGGGAGAGGGTTTCTTGATTTGAGTAGGGGGGGAAATGGGTGGGGCAATTTAGATCACTGTTAGGAGGTGGGATTCATTCTGAATGGGGTCCTGGGCAGGAGATCGGGTGTGGCGGGCAGGAAATGGGGGCGGGGCTCTCAAAGGCAGAGGTGAGGTTGGGGGTGTGTCTGCTCCCCTTTCCCCACTCCACCCCACCCCCCGGCCCAGACCTCAAAGACTGGAGGAGTGGGCGCTGCCCCTTCTCTGAAGAGCTCTGTTAGTTCCGGAGTTGAGGATTAGGGGCAGGGAGAGTGCCTAACGAAACGCCCAGGATCCGAATTCCGCCCTCGGAGCGACGCCCAGGTAGGTACAGGGGAGGCAAGGGGGCGGAGCTGTCGCGGCTTGTTCTCGGCTTAAGAAAGAGGTCTCTGGGCACTGACCGCCCGCCACCCACCCCCCCATCCCCCTCAATCCCCACCCT
The DNA here is from genome assembly GCF_019320065.1 of Cervus canadensis. Classification (NCBI taxonomy): domain Eukaryota; kingdom Metazoa; phylum Chordata; class Mammalia; order Artiodactyla; family Cervidae; genus Cervus; species Cervus canadensis. The sequence goes on from NC_057409.1 coordinate 14,642,812, forward strand.
ATTCAGGCTACCTGAGTCCAGATGCTGAGATGGAGACCTCTTGTCTTCGTCCCCCGGCCGGGTGCTTCCTCGAGAGGGCGCCCCCTTCCCACTCCCCCGCAGGGCGGAGGCGGAGCCTCTACCAATGCTGCCCGCGCTCTCACGGCTGGAGGGAAAGGGGAGGAACGGGGACCCCCCCCCAGGGGAGGGGCCCGGGGCGAACGCGGCGGGGCGTCTCCCTCGCAGGCCCGCCCCCCGCCCCCCGCCCGCCCCTCCGGCCGCCTCTGCCGCCGCGCGCCGCAGCAGCGCCGCCTTCCCTGCGCAGTCGGTGTCTCCGCGTCGCTGGGTGAGTGGGGGCCGCTGGGCCGGGGCTAGGGGGTGCGAGCAGGGAGCATCCCGGAGGCGGGGGGCCACGTCCTGGACTCCCCAACCCTGCCGCTCCCGGGCCGCCCAGGAATTTTCCCTTGGGGGACTCACGGAGTGGGGCTGCCCCAGGGAAACGCGCGGCGCTCTCCAGGGTCCTGACCGCCGAGTGGCCAGCCTGGAGCGGCGTTTCGGCCGCCTCGGGACGCCCCCTCTAGGAGGGGCCACGCGCCCGGCGCTCTCCCAGAGCTGAAAGGATTGAGGCGAGGGCCAGGGCGAGAACTGGGGAGAGGTTTGGAGAGGGTCTCCGAGGCGGATTTCTTAGACTCAGCTTAGGTCCTTCCCATTTGGGGGGACTGGGGGTCTTCGCGGAGACCGCAGAACCTTCTGCCACCCTCGTTTCCAAGTCTTCCAAGTGGGAGGGGGGCAACTCTCAGGGTGGCAGGGAGGAGGGGGCACTGGAAGATCTTTCCTGCCCAGCGCATCTCTCTGCCCCCGCTCAGATGACCCAGTTCCTTGGACCTTGAGGAGGGGACTGAGGGACACACTCGGCCGCCCCGGCCCCAGGCATTTCCTCTGTGCCCTCCCACACACTTGTTCAGTGGGTCCACAGCCTGGGGCAGAAAAGGCTGATTTAGAAAAGAGGGCCACCAACTTACAGAAACATGCGTGTGACACACTGCTGAGGACACACATAGGTCCTCCAAATGGCCACACAGGCACATCCTCCTCACACTGTGATGGGTGCACACCTAGTCACACGCTCACATATGCACATGCACAGATATGAACATGCAGGGAGACAAATGCAATGCAGAAGCCAGGGACAGACATGCATGCATGAGCACACGCACTCACACATGCTCATACATAAGTGCACATGCACACACAAGGAATCCCCCTCCCATTAGCTTGATCTCACAGCCCCAGGCTGGGAGGGGGGGCGAGATTCACCTGCATACACCCCTACATCCCTGCCTGGCTGCCTCCTCCCAGTACCTTCCCCTTAGCCCTCCACAGTCTAACCTCTTGCACTGAGGGAACCTTGCTGAACTAGATGAAAGGTAAGTGTTGGGGGATGGTTGACTGGCTAGGGGTCTCCCTGGAAGAGGGGACCTTCATAGGTCTGAGAAGGGTTGCAGCTGCCTCTCCTGGCACCTGGCAGCACCCCTGGGTAAAGAAAGAAAGATGGCAAGGGTGCCTGAGGGTCCCACGTGCAGCTGGCCATGTGAGAGGTGTCGGCATGGGAGCTGGCTTATGATGCATTCCTGAGACATGTGGGGTCGTGGGCTGGTGTGTCTTGATGCACAGGGTATGGGAGTTGTGTGTGTGTGGTGCTGTGTCAGAACGTGTGAGCTGCGGAGCAGAGGGAATGTTGCTGTGTGTGGAGGCATGGTGACCCTGGGTGGGTGTGTGCTGGGAGCTGGCATGTGAGTGGCAGGGGATTTGTGTGTGGATTTGGTGAGTGTTTAGCATAACAGACATCAGTATGTATTCATTTGTTTACTGTTGGCATCCGGATACCTGTAAATCTCTTTTATTTATTTAACACTTAGGTAGCACTTATATGTGCAGGCATCTAAGTTCTTCATATGTATTAACTAATTTAACCCTCACAACAATAATGAGGTAGGTACTATTACCCCCACTTCACAGACAAGGCAGCGTTTAAGGAACTTACTCAAGGTCACATAGGTGGTAAGAAGCAGAGCTGGAATTCAAACCTACGTGGTCCGGCTCTGGAGCTCAGGCTAATACCTGTCTTGTTCTGCCTCTTGTCAAGCACACATGTGTGGGAGGGAGAACAGGTCAGTGTTTGGGATGCAGGTGTATTTTACATGAGCAGGTGTATGTGACGCAGTAGGGGGGTAGTGGGCAGGACGGAGGAAGACCAGAGGGCCATTTTGCACCTGGCTGGCAACTCTGGGAGTTAGCACTGTGTCTCCATGGCTATGTGACCTGAACCAGGTCACCTCACTTCCTTGAGCCTACCTTTTCATCTGTAAAATGGGCTAATCGCTAGGCTTCACTTTGTGAGGGCGAAGTGGTGTACTCCTGGGAAGGCTCGGTAGCTGACACTGAGAAGGGCTTCAGTAAAAGTGAGCCCCTTCTCTTCCTCTGTCTCCGGGTCTGTTCCCTGCGGAAGTAGAAGGTCTGGGGAAATGGTGTGGGGCTGACAGAGTGGCAGGGTGCTTGGCAGGCTGTGCGATCTTGGGCAAACTCCCCTGTCTCTCTCCGGGTCAAAGGAGAGCCTGGGGTGGCGGGGGGCTTTCTTGGAGTGCTGTCAAAGGGCCAGGAGGGCCTGACTGCTCCTTTGTCCTTTGACCCCCCTGGGGACCCAGGTGGGACTTGGCTCGGTGGCCATGGGCAAGCAAAACAGCAAGCTGCGGCCGGAGATGCTGCAGGACCTGCGGGAGAACACGGAGTTCTCCGAGTTGGAGCTGCAGGAGTGGTACAAGGGCTTCCTCAAGGACTGCCCCACGGGCATCCTCAACGTGGACGAGTTCAAGAAGATCTATGCCAACTTCTTCCCCTACGGTGACGCCTCCAAGTTCGCCGAACATGTCTTCCGCACCTTCGACACCAACAGCGACGGCACCATCGACTTCCGGGAGTTCATCATCGCGCTGAGCGTGACCTCGCGGGGCCGCCTGGAGCAGAAGCTCATGTGGGCCTTCAGCATGTACGACTTGGATGGCAACGGCTACATCAGCCGCGAGGAGATGCTGGAGATCGTGCAGGTGGGCCCCTGGACCCCTCAGAATGCCAGGCACAGGCCCCAGCAGCTTGCACCCGCCAGCCCTCTTTACCCTCCCGACAGTCCTCCTAGGCGAGTGGCAGGTGCTATTCTTATAGCCTATTTTAAAAAGTCTTTAATAGGAAGTAATTTCCGATTTAAAGAAAAGTTGAGAAAACTTCAGTGTACCCTTAACCCAACTTCACCAATGAACACTTTATCACATTTGCTTTATCATTATGTGTGTGTGTGTGTGTGTGTGTGATGTTCTGTTGTTCTGAACATGACCCTCCACCCCTGAATACGTCAGGATAGATTTCCTAAGAACAAGGACGTTCTCTTACATAACCCATAATATGATTATCAACGTCAGGATGTTTAACGTAGAAACAATGTTAGTATCTAACTTACAGACACATTGAATTCTGCCAGCTATCTCAATAATGTTCTTTATAGCATTTTTTCCTCTGCCCCAAGATCACACATTGCATTTAGTCATCCTATCTCTTTAGGCCACTTCAGTCTGTAATAGTTCCTCAGCCCTCCTCTGTCTTTCAAGACTTGACATTTCTGCAGAGTACAGGCCAGTTGTGTTTCATTGATCCCAACTTACTCAGGAGGAAACGGATGCTCAGAGAGGTAAAGACATTTGCTTGAGATCACACAGACTGTGAATGGGCCACCTGGCTCTGTCGCCCACATTCCATCTGGATACCCAGCCATCTTCCAATAATTGGTTGAGCGCCCACTAAAAGCCTAGTACTGAGTGAAATCCTTATACCCATAAGCTCAGTGCATCCTTAAAACAACCCCATGAGGCTCAGAGAGGTGAAGGGGCTTGCCTGACATCACACAGCATGTATGTGGAGTCAGGTTCAAGTTGGCCAACACTCAGAGCTGCCTCTTTAAAGGAGTCAGACTTCCAATTCTGGAGTTGGCTTCAGCTCCTACATAGCTCATCTGTAAAATGGGGATAGTGAGGCATATCTCACAGGGTGACTTAAGGACCTGTTAGGAATGTCCTTTCTTAGTCCAAATTTAAGTATAGCATGTTAGCTTTATGTCAAAAATCTTCTAGAGTGCTCATTCCCTCAGCAACATTGAGGTCCATCAGAGATCTGGTTCTATTTAACCTAGTCAATTCCTTGTTCACTTTTCTCCTGAGCCTCTGTTTCTTCACCTGGAAAGTGAGGGTGTTAAGCCCTACTCCCAAGGCTATTGTGGGTATAAAGCAAGATGGGAACTCTAGTAGCGGGCCTGGCATATATCTGGCTCTCTGTAAACGTTAGTAATTGTCAATTGTTGTTTTCTCTTCTGCACATTCTCCACTCCAGCTGGAGTGGCCTTTCCAACATCCTCAGAATGTGCTACTTTGTACAGGCTCTTGTTCCTTTTCCTTCTGTCTCTCTGAATCCCTTCCCTTCTGGCCCCTCAGCGCAGCTGACTGCCCCTCTCCCAACTCATCCAGCCTCTACTGGATTCTTGACTTTGGCTTCCGGGTCTGCTCTCTCCAGCTAGAATAGGATGGGCTGCCTTTGGATGTGGTGTCTTTCCTATGTCTACTACTAGGGGAAAGCCTTAATGATTGTCAGTAACTCCCCTGGGCCAGGCAATAACTCTCTAGTTGATGGATAGTGGGGAGTTCTCGGGGTCCTGCTGGAAGGGTTGGGGTAGCCAGGGTGGTAGAAGATCTCTCAGGGATTGGGCAGCAGCTCGATACCAACCAAGCCACGTGAATGTTCATGTTTTACCACATAGTGTGGTTGCACTGGTGTACACTGGTAAATCTCGGCCTTGCTGGAAGCTCCATACCCAGGGCATTGGTCAAGCCAGCACCATTCTCTGGACAGCCTCAGGACCCCTTCCAGACTGGCCTCTGCTATTTAGACAGACACTGGTTTCTTTTACAGCAGGCCAGGGGCCCCAGACAGCCAGTGCAGACAGAACTCTGCAAACCTTAGTGACTGATTAATATCAAGTTGACTCCAGTGAAACAATGAGTGAGCAGTAATTCCAGACAATTAATTAGGAAGCCCGAGAGAAGGCCACTCACAGGGGAGCAGTCACTCTCTAAGTCACTCACTCAGTCCTTCCCAGGACCCAGCCCTGAGCCAGGTGGTAGGCATATTAGAAGGGAAGAGATCCTGCCTCAGTCTCTGGAGCTCCCTCTCTGCTGGGAGAGACAACTGTGCAGGGCACACAGACCAGCTCAGTGGCAGGGGTACAAAGGTGGCATTTGAGAGTCCAGGGGACTGAAGGGCAGGGAAGACCTGAGGATGTGGTGGATGAGTAATGATTATGGTATAAGCTGCTGTTTTTTTTTTGTTTTTTTTTTTTTAAGCTGCTGTTTACTGACCACTTACTGTAGCCAACTATATACATTATCTCATTTAATACTCTGGACAGTCCAAATGAGGGAGAGATGATTACTCCCTGTTTTACAGATGAGGAAACTGAGGTTAGGTACTTGTCCAAGGCTACAGAGCAAGTGATTAGTGGAACCAAGATGCTATTCCTGGTCAACCTTACTTCAAATACCCTGTTTTGAGAGGTCGTTAGCACTCCAAAATCATCTATCCAATGACTAAGAGGGAGGGGGTTCTAATCTGGTCTCTGCCATCAGTTTCCTTTCTGAGCCTCAATTTCTTGTCTGGAAAATCGGGATCTCAGTACCTGCTTTTCAGGGCTATTGCAAGGGTTAGAATAATGTATGTAAAAGTAACTTCATATAGTGGGTGTCTGTAAATAGTAGCTAGTATTATTGTTCCAGGCAGAGGCTGTAAAACCTGAAAGGTGGAGGGGTATTTGGATATGGCAAAATCATCTACTAGGGGAAGCCTGATGGTGGAGAGCAGGGACCAGAGTGTGAAGTGCCTTGAATGCCAAGGGACAAATGTTTGGACTTGGTAACAGGGCAGTGGGAGGTGCCAGCGGCTTTTAAACAGGGGAGTCCCTGCCAGATGCCAGGCACCCTGCTAAATTCTACAGGTCTGGGTACTTTGTTCTTATCTGTATGCTGCAGGCAAGGAGCAAAGGCATAAAATTACTTCTGGAGAGGGGTCCCCAATGGAGGCGCTAGGGCAGCATATGGGCCCTGACCCAGCCTGCATCAGAGAAGGCCTCCCTAAGAAAGCACCATATAAGCTGAGCCCCAAGGAGGAGTGGGAGGCAGCAGAAGGAGCGTGGGGCAGCATCCAGAAGGAGCTGGGTGCACGGCAGGCCTGGAGGGAGGCCTGTGTATCACGGGAACGAGGGGGCGGCCCTGGGCTGGGGACGTGGCAGTGGAGATCTCTGTTTGGAAAGAGCGTTCAGAGGTGGCCCTGGGAACAGACCCGAGAGAGGCCGGAAGAGACCACTGCGGAGGCCAAAGCTGGATCTGAAGCTAGGGAAGTTTATGGTCTGGGAGAAGAAGGAAGGCTTCTCGGAGGAGGTGTCAGTAGCAAAAAGCTGGCAGACTGAGGCGACCAATCTGGGTCCCTGAGCTCCGGGACTGTGGGACCCAGCCCACAGGCCAAGTCCTACGTGCTCTGTGTACATTTAGCGCAAACCCCCTCCTTAGAGTTGCCTCCGTAGCTCCTGTACCTGGCGGCTGCGGTCCCCCGCCCAGCCAGTCCCAGCCCAGGCTGTCCCCGCCCCCGATTGATGGCCCCGTGCGTTTATTTGCATAATATGCCCCGCCCCCTATGGACCTAGCAGCCTCCCACCCTCCAGCCCTTAGGGCGGCCCTGCGCCCCCTGCCGGCCACAGTGGCATCGCAGTCCAGTGCCACCCGCTCCGGCCCAGCGCTCCCGGTCAACCATTGAGGGCGGGCCACCCGGAGTCCCGAAGTTTCTGAGAAGCGGCTTTTCTAACCTGGTGCTTAACTGGGAACCTTCGGCGTCGGCACAAACTCCTTAGCTTGGCGTCCCGGACCCTTCGCCATGTGGGCCCCGATGTCCTCCAACATCTCTCCTGACCCCCTGCATTCAGCCAGCCCCAGATTCTCGGTGCCCACTCAGAGCTGCTCTCTGCGAGGCCTTTGTGCAAGAAAATTCCTCTGCCAGCAATTCGTTTGCCACCGAACGCTCCAGAGGAATTTGGTCAGGGACCGCTCCAATAGCCCCCTCTTCCGGGAAGCCTTCCCGGTTACTCCTTCCAGAACTCCCCAGCTCCCCACGCCTCCGCCGGCCCCACTCCGCCTCACCTCGGTGGGAGTGGTGATTGTCAGCGCACCTGCGGGCGTTTTTTGGACAAAGTTGGGGGTGGAGGGCTCCGACAGGCTCCCCTCACGCTCTGCCTTCCCCACCCGCCCCCTCCCTCCCAGGCCATTTACAAGATGGTTTCGTCCGTGATGAAGATGCCGGAGGACGAGTCGACCCCGGAAAAGAGGACCGAGAAAATCTTCCGCCAAATGGACACAAACAACGACGGTGAGGAGGCAGGGGCGGGCGCGGCGGGCACCACTCCCCCTTCCTATGCTGCAGCTCTGTTCGGCCACCCCTAGCTGCTGTTGCTTTCTCCCGCCAACACTGCCCCCTTCGCCCCGCAGGCAAGCTGTCCCTGGAGGAGTTCATCCGCGGAGCCAAAAGCGACCCGTCCATCGTGCGTCTGCTGCAGTGCGACCCCAGCAGCGCCTCCCAGTTCTGAGCAAGAGGAGCCAGGTTTCCCCTCCCTGCCTTCACTGACCCTCTCCCGGCTCTCAGCTTCCTCGCCCTTGTATCCATCCAGGCTGGGGGGCAGATGGCCACCCCCAGGGTCTGCACTCTTGGCGGGGGCTCTGGAGAATGGAACCCTGCCGTTCCCCCAAGGTCCAAGCCAGCAAGTGGTTAGCACCCTCGCCCCACCCCACCCCCCCATCCATCCAGGAGGCAATGTCTCCCTTCGGCAGTGATAGAGACAAGGGCCCTGGCCTGGTCTGCCCCTCAGAGTCAGCCCTCCCTTACCTAGATATCAGGACTTAAGCCCCTCTCCCCTCCCCTGTATCCCCCAGTCCCCAGCCAGGAGGCCAGACTTCCCTCCCCCAACCATGGAGCAAGCTCCCCCACCTCCACCCCCACCCTTGTAGATCTCAGCCTTGGTGGAGCTGGGAATCACACCCAGGTAAGGAGCTTGTCTTTTTATTTGGAGGGGAGAGAAAGATTCCAGAGGCCTAGGGGCTTGAGGTGAAACCATCCTTGAGCTATCCTTCCTGGCAGGAGGGCCTCAACCCCGCCTGCTCCTGCCCTTGCTGGCCTGGAGGCCCTGATGCAAGAGGGAAACCTCCTGTTTCCGGCCCCCCAGCTGTGAGGCCCAGGAACCCACGCTTGCGTTTTGGCATTCTGATGAACACAGACCCCTCTGTGTTATCTCTCAGATACACACACAGACCCACAGACAGACGGGCAGACACTCCTGGAGCCCCTCCCCCCCGACCCAAAAGCGTCCTGTATGGAAAAGAACAGACCCCCCTGGCCGCACCCCTCCCCCGCTGCATGCGCCCACGTGGAGCATCTCTGTTCTTTTTAATGACTTCAGAATAAAGTCTCCTTTCAGTGCAGCGGGCTGGGTGGCCGGAGGAGAAGGGTGAAAACCTCACCCGGGTCCTGGAGTGGCCATTGAGCCCTCTTGGCTGGCTCCAGGAATACTGGCCTGATTGCAGTGCGGACTTGGTTGCAGGGCCCCAGTGGCTACGGGGCCTGGATGAGACATCAGCTGTCAGAGGGTCATGGGCCCCGAGCTAGCGTGGGTTGGCAGGTCAGGGTCCTCCAGGGGCTCTGGACTCTCCTGCATCTGTGGAGACACCAGAGGCTGCCAGGCCCGCTGGGGCTGGGTTTGGATGTCAGGACATCCAGGAAGTGGGAGGAGGGGAGGACTGGGGGGATCTTTGGGGTGAAGGGACACCATTACTCTCTACTATGCAAGAGGGAGGACATATGCCTGCAGTGCCCCCAATTCCAGTCCAGATCCCTCTCCTGCTCAAGACTCATCCTGGGGCTCAGGAGAGCCAAGTGTCAGCTGTGTGACTTCGCTGGGAAAGCTGAGTTCTCCGAGCCTCTGTGTTCTCCGTTTTGTCCTGGGGGAGAAGACTGTTGCCCCAGTTTTCAAGGTGGGGGCTCTTTACAGAGGGGTGGGGGCAGATCAGTCTGAGCCCCCCAGCAGGGGCTCCCAGGGGGTATGGAGGAGTTTTCAGGGCTTGGGGGGGGGCGCTGGGTAGCATGCCTTACCATGCGATGGCTGCTTTTCCCCAACCAGGGCCTCAGTTCCAGCAGCTGGTGGGCGAGCTGGGCGGTGCGGACAGCAAACACACTCTCTGCCACACAGAACAGTAACGAGATGCCCCAGAGACACAGGCTGGAGCTCTGCGGTGGACAAGGGGCAGAGATGGTCACCTGGGGTTGGGGAGTGGAGGGTGGGACTCCAAGAGCCCTACCCACCTCTGATGAGCCCCTGGTTGCCCCCCTCCCTCCCCCCAGCCCAGGCCTAAGCACTTACATAAATGCGTGTAGGGTCGAAGGGACAGTCAGGTGCCAGCGCCAGGCGTTCGGGGCCCCCAAAAGTGCAGGCGGCCAGCAGTGCCCGGCCCTGGGTGGCAAAGGTCACAGCGATCGAAGCCAAGAGGCCGAGAGCACAGGTCAGAGAGAGAAGGGCGCAGGCCACACTCAAGCTAAACACTGTCCAGCGCTAGATGGAGGAGACCACTGGTCAGTGGACATCAGGCCCAGTCCCCTGGGCAGCTCTAGCCCCTGTGGGGTCAGCCTTATGCCCTCCAAGCAGGCCAGATCTTTGGAGGTAGCTGCTGCCCTGAACCCCATAGCCCCATCCCAGGAGGTACCACATACCAGGGGGATGCTGGGGAGGTAGCGTGACAACACGATGACTGTAATGCCTGAGGTGATGACCTGCGGGGGAGACTCAGGTCAGCTCTGCCCCCCTCCCCTCGTTGGGGGAGAATGGGCAGGGGGTCCAGCCACTCTCCAATGAAGAGTCCATCATCTCCAAATCTAGCCCTCCAAACCCCCACCCCCTGCTTAGCTTTGGTCTCACTTCCTCCATCTGTTCAGGGGCGCTGTCTCTTCATGGTCCAGCCCCGAAGTGACGCTTCTAAAAAACGGTCACTCGCTGCCGACAACCTTACCTGACTTCCCACTGCCTACAGCTATGTTTCTCAAACCTCTATATCCCAAGGGTCGTAGATGTATATCCCAAGGATATACATGACATGTCTCCCTGGAGTGGAAAAGGTTTTGGAAGAAACGAAGTAACTCGACTGGCAAGGAACTAAAAAAAACAACATTGTTATTTTAAAATAGACCAGGACACTTTATGGAGTAGAATTCCAAATCCCTAGGAGTATGTTAAACTCTCCCAGGCTCTCAGTGACCTGGCCCTGTCCCATCAGTTTCTCAACTCCACTCTGGGCCAGGCTCTTCCCTCATCACCCTGGATGTGGACACCCACACAGGGCCTGACTTTGACGCCACCTACACAGCGCCTTCTCAGGAACGCCCTTCCGGCTTCTCTTTACCTGCTTGGGTCTCCCTCCTGCAGGCCTCCCTAAACACCCCTGGTCCCAATAGGCGGGGCAGCTCCACTAGTAAGCCCACCAGCTGCCTTCTGGATCTTTTGGGTTCCACTCAGCCAGACTCCCTCCTTCAGTCCTCTCACTTTATCAGGCCTGGGCTGGACCCACAGGAGGCAGCTTAGACCCTGGAGGGCCCAGTAATGCCTATAATTTGCTCTGCAGCCACAGGTAAGTGCCTCAGACTCTCTGGGCTAAGCCTGCTCAGCAGAATGAGCCCCATGGAAAGGACACTGACTTTGGTGTCGGTCATAGATTGTTTCACATCTAGGGTGGCTTCTTTGTATCAGCAGGAGGTTGAGTGAATCCCTGAGTCTCAGTTTCCCCATCTGTAAAGTAGGGATAAGAGTGGCCCTGTGTTGCAGGGAGCTGTGGGGATTACTTGAGGAAATGAGAGCGCAGCTGAAGTAGTCCACCCCAGAGTTCATCTCTGGTGGGCCTTCAACCCTGAGCTCACTGCCTTCCCTGCCTTCCTCACAAAGCTGGTCAGAGGAACAAAGAATAATAAGACATAGCACATATCTGCAGAGCCTAGCTCTATCCCACTGACAGAGGCTCCTCTACTTGCTGGGGCCTCTGATCCTCGCTTATCCAAGGCTTGGGGCCAGAGAGCTGTCTGAGCTTCACTTTGCGGGGAGGGAGCAGGCTTAGAAGGAGAAAGAAGTCCCTCAGCCAGGAGGTGGCAGGGATGGAACTCAGACACTGATGTGACAATGTTCCCCAAAGGCTGCTGACAGCTGGGAAAAGGTTTTGTGAACTTGAGAATACCATACGCCTTCATTCTTGTATTCATCAGCCAGGTACTGACATCCGGTCATAACCATGGCTTCTATTTATTGAGCCCATATCATAGTCCAGGGCTTCCCTGATGGCTATGCCTGCAGAATCTGTCTGCAGTTCTGGAGACCTGAGTTCAATCTCTGGGTGGGGAAGATCCCCTGGAGAAGGGAATGGCAACCCACTCCAGTATGTTTGTTTGTAGAATCTCACGGACAGAGGACCTGGCAGGCTACAGTCCGTAGCGTCACAAAGATTCGGGCACAACTGAGCGACTAACAGTTTCATTTTCACTTCATCATGAAGGAGTGGGTAGCTATTCTCTTCTTCAGGGTATTTTCCCAACCCAGGAATTGAACTCAGGTCTCCTGCATTACAGGCAGATTCTTTACTGTCGGAGCCCCCAGGGAAGCCCGCTTTATGACAGTCCAGGCCTAATGCTAAAGCTCCTGCTGAGCTGGCTTTTTCAGTGTCTCCAGAGGAGACCATATCTATTCTCACCTCCACACCTTTGCATCTGCCATCCTCTGTACCTGAAATTCCATCCCAGTTTCCTCTCCTACCTGGTGCCCCAGCAGGCTTCCTACCCGGGTTATGGTAACTGTAGCATATCATCTTTGAACTCCTGTTCATCCATCAATACCCACCTCAGGGGCCTCCACCTCTGTGAACACTCCCAAGCTGAGCTGATGCTCCTTCCTTCTTCTGTCCAACGGTGCCTTGACTATTCCCCTGTTGCTATAATAATCCTTGCTTGCAGTAGTGAGGGCGAACTATGTACCAGGCACTGTGTTCAGGACTTTATGTGGATGATCACGTTCAGTACTCATCAGGACCCACTCAGATGGACAGTGTTACCACCCCCATCTTATAGACGAGGAAGCTGAGGCAAAGAGAGCTTGGATGACTGGTCTGGTTGGTAGTGGTGGAACAGGAGTGAGCGCTCAAGGCTCTCTGCCTGCCCACCCCAGGCTGTGGGTGGGGACTCATCAAAGACCCTGCCAGCCCCTGCCAGCCCCCTCCTGCCAGTCATCCTCCCAGCCTGGCCATACCACGATGGCAGAAGTGACAGAGAGGATGTCGACCACGCAGTACTGCAGAGCCACAGCGTCACTGGGGGCAGCCACGTAGCGCAGCACGGTGCCGTGGAGGAGAGCGGCTGCAATGAAGCTCACGTGGCCCAGCACGACCAGCACCAGCCCCGTCTTCATCAGAACCTTCCGGAAGTCACCCACGCTCAGGCCACCTGGGAGGGACAGCCACATCAGGGCCACGGGTGGGACTCATCCCGCTGGCAGGGGAGGAAACGGAGGTCCCGGCAGGAGTGGTGGACATTAGGTTCTAAATCTATTTCTGGATGATTCAGGGCCAGTAATTTGTCTTCTCTGAGTCTCAGTTTCCTTATCAGGAAAAGGGGTTCACGTTACTTTCATGGGAGTCCTTGGATCACTAAGGTTGGAAAAAGCATACAGGTGGTACTTAATAATAAGGGGTAATAGTCTTTGTTAGTGCTCAGGGTCATGAGTGGTACAGTCAGGATTTGAGCCCAGGTGTCTAGCTCTAGACCCATAATCCTCTAAGCTCTGCATCCCCTGATTTTTTTCATCCCTACATTTGTTACATCAGTGTTCACTGAGTCCCTGTTCCATGCCAGGCCCTGAGGCACCAGAGAGAGCTTGATGGCCCCTGGTCTAGACACCAGGGAGCCCCCAGTTCACTGGGCAGGGATCAGGTACTATGCAGGACTCAGTCTGGTGGCTAGGACCTGGCACACAGTAGGGACTCAGCTCACAATTGCTGAACAGACTCAGGGCAAGAAACTCAAGCTTCTGAGTCTCCATTCCCCCATTCTGCAAAACGGGAAGAATAACCCTTGTTTCCCAGTGGGGAAAGAGGGTCCCCATGAGAAGACAGATGGGAAAGGAGGGCATACCCTGGGCGCAAGGACACTGGGCAGGGACACAGCACGGCAGGGAAGCTGGGGTCAAAAGGACATTGTATGCAAATCCGATCTGAGTGTCCACCAGTGGCTGCTCAGCTCCTATCTGCACACCCCCAGGACCAGGGAGCCCTCCTCCTGGCTGTTCCAGATAGCTGGTGCCTGGCTCTGCATATGATGGCCCCTGGACCCACCAGCCCATTCACTCTAACCAGCTCTGTGAGACTGAAAGACTGGCCTGGCCCCTAGAACAAGCCCTGCTTCTTCCTTTAGCTGCTCCTTGTGGAGCCTCTGAGTCCCTTCCCAGACCTCCATGTCCCCATCGGTGGCAGAAAGGAGGATTGGGTCATGTTTCATATATGGGGGTTTTGCAGCAAGAAAGAAAAAAAGGAAAGGCGGGAGGGTAGGAAGGGAGGAATCTCTAGATTGGACGTTCTTGGGAGTCCTGTGCCAAGAGGAGGCCCCCAGGGAGCAGGGAGGGCTGGAGCTACTCAGTCACAGCCCCTCTTCATGACCCCCCACCAGCCTCTCTCCTTTCTGGGCCCCAGTTTCTTTCCCCAGAGGTAGAGTGGGAAGGGGTTGGCCTAACCGGCTTCTGAGACCCCTGCAACCTGCAAGACGCTCTGGAGCTGTACCAGATCTAGGAGAAGCAGAGGGCAGATAACAGGCGGGACAGCCACCGTGGGACTGGATGGCGTCATGAAGATTAAGTGCTGGTCAAACAGGAAAGGGCATGGCAGCCTTGTCCCAGGAGCCTGACCCACTTCACCTGGTCCACCCACCTCCCTGGCCACCCAGACACACCAAGTGGGCTCATGACTAACAGCATCCCAGGACCAAGACTTGGTCAAATCGGAGGTACAGTGCCAGCATGGGACTGTGCTTGGATCACTGGATAGAGTCTCGGGGCAGTCCTTCTGCTCAGGAAGGTTCTAGGAGGGGGTGCTACCCTCACCACTTTACAGAGGAGGAAACCGAGGCTAGAAAGTTCTCTCGGTTAGAGAGGAGGGATTCCCCAGATCTGTCCTATGCCCGCGAGCAGCATCACTGTGTCCAGGGAGTGAGGGGAGGGGACCCGTCTGTCTCACTCCTCTGTCTGGATCTGGAGAGCAGAGGGCAGGGAAGCCGGAGCCCTTTGCGAGGCTAAGGGAGCCAAGGGCAGGCAGCCTCGGGCTCAGAACTCCCTGGGCTCCGGATACCCTCCCTCCACACTGGCTTCTGAGGAGCAGGCGCTGCTTTCCTCCCTTGGGGGTTGGGGGGGGGGGTCCCTCCTCCGCGAGAAAGGAAAGTGCAAGCGGGCAGGGTGCTACTCCACCTCGGGAAGATACCAGCAGCCCGCCTCTCGCCAGCTCAGTGCGGGGAAACTGAGGCCCAGAGCAGAAAGTGACCCGCAGAGAAGGTGGCCCGGACCGCGGGGGTTCCGGGCGCCCACTACAGTGCTCCGCCCCTGCGGGAGGATTTGGGGCGGGGTTGGGCCTCCCCGGCGGTCCCCCGATCCCCTACCCCCACCTCCGGCGCTCACCCAGGCGCAGACACATCTCGGCTCCGACGCCGCGTCTCCGCGGCGGCTTCAGCGGGGCTCCATCCCGGGCCGCAGCCGCCGCGCGCCCTGCAGAGCCCGCGCCGCGCCCACTTCCCGCCGGGAGCCCCGAGCTCCCGGCGCCCGGCCGGCCTCCCTTCCCGTCACCCCCCGGGCGGCCCGGCCCCGGGAGAGCCCCGGCGGCTCATTTACATCCTGGGCCGGTCCGACCGGCTGGACAGCCCTTCCAAGGTCCGCCCGGCTGATTCACAGCGCTGGCCCCACCCACCTGCGCCGGCCTCGGGTGCCAGCCAGCGCCTGGCCACCGACTCCTCTAGCCCACTCCACTCCAGGGATGCCCATTTTACAGATGGAAACTGAGGCCTAGAGGAGCTGCGATCGTCCAGGCTAGGGAGTGAGATGGGGGCCTGATGCGTGGTTGTCCTGACGGGTGGGTACATGGACAGGAAAGCCCCTGGGTGAAGGCTGGGAATCCACTTCTTTCTATAGGGTGGGAAACGGTGAGTGATGAAAAAGAACTACCTAGAGAATCGGGGAGTGACCTCGACCTGCTTCGAGACCGCAGGTAAATCACATTTCCTGCTGCCTCGGCCTGGGATCCTTCTGTGCCCCACACTGAACAAGGCACTTTACTTGTGGGGTGTGGTTGTTGGGGTGTCTCTGTTCTCTTCTCAGAAAATCCGGGATAATAATTCTTGTCCCCTAAAGTCGTGAAAGTGAAGTGAAAGTCGCTCAGTCATGTCCGACTCTTTGTGTCCTGATGGAGTGCAGCCTGCCAGGTTCCTCTGTCCAGGGAATTTTCCAGGCTAGAGTACTGGACTGGGTAGCCATTCCTTTCTCCAGGGGATCTTCCCTACCCAGGGATCAAACTTGGGTCTCCTGCACTGCAAGCAGATTCTTTACCATGAAGCCACCAGGGGAGCCCTGAGTTGTGGAGAAGTACAAAAAAGGGGTGAGAAAGCTCTTTGAAAACCCTCCAGAGTATGTTTACAGACAAAGTGCAGAGCTAGCAGGAGCACATAATAGGAGCTGTGCTATTCCTGACTGCGGGTTACTGTGCCTCTTCAATGTACCAGGATGACCCGAGTCCTCCTTTCCTTCATCCTCAACATGTAGAAATGTACTCAAGCAAGAGCGTCCAGGGGAAGTGGGGGAGTAGAGGGTCTCTGTGCTCATATTCTTGAATGTGGCGGGGCTGTGGCTGCCTGCCTGTGCTCTCAGCCCTCAGGCAGGCCTCTGGGAGGCACTTTTATGGTCTCCAGGCAGCATCAGTTCACAGTCTGCACCCCGCACCCCTCTGGTCAGTGGCCTTGAGGGCAGGAGTTGGCTTGATGCATCTAACACCAGCTATCCGCTGATGCCGGTGCCTTGTGTGCGGGGCACACAGTTTACAGATGACCAAGTCCATCTCCCAGGGGCTGCCCTGGAGAGTACGTGTGATCACTGCAAAGCCAATGTCAGATCTCACTCGTGTGCATGTATGTTGTTCCCTATCCGTATCAGGCAGTTCCCTTGACACTGAGCCCATTTGCGGCAGTCTGGAATGAGGCTGGGGACCCAGACGTTTTAAATGTCATTGCTTACAAATGAATAAAAGAGAATTCTCTCTTTCTAACCTTAGAGCAAAACTGAGAGTTAAATATTATTACTCCATTTTACAGATGAGAAAATTGAGCCGCAGAAAGGTAAAGTGGCTTTTCAAATAGCACACATCTATCAATGGTAGAACTGAGACTTGAATCCAGATCTATGTAACTCTGAAGGCTGCTCCTGAGTGAAGTGGGGGATGAGAGGGCATAGTCTCCAGGGAGTGGGCCTGCTCTCTGGGACCTCTGAGGAGGGAACCACCCACCTTTTGCTCCTCTGACCCAGTTTCTTGGCCATGGCCCAGCCTTAGCCGCCTGAAGTTATCACCACTTCTCTTCCTTATTGCCAAGCGGCCAAAGTTCATTCATCTGAGTTGCCCAGTGTCCCTTGCCTGTGCCCCACCCTTCTGCACACTGGACTAGGTTTCTGGGGTTCTGGGAAGAAGCCTAGACTAGAGCGCTAGCCCCCTGTGCTCCACCAACTCACTATGACACTCTGGGAGCTCACTGTCCTTCTCCAAGCCTCAGTTTCCCCATCTGTCAAATGGAGATAGTGATAGCCTTCTCAGATTTCTGAGGGGTAAAATGACTTGAGAGATATGAGAGTGGGTTGAAATCTAGCCATAGAAATACAAATAGATATTCTCTCTCTTCCTAGAACATTTAACAACCAGGTGTGGCCCAGTACACTCAAATTGGACTCTGGGTCCTTCCCATAGGGCTGCTCAGCTGGGAAGGGGTTCAGGCTTCCAGTCCCTGAGTGAGTCCTCTTCATCTTAGCAAGGCTTTTCCCTCCCTGATTATTAGAACAGTTCCTGCTGGTAAGTAGAACGATCACACACACACCCTACCATATTCAGTTTTGTGTGTGTATATAAACACACACACATAAAACAAAAAGCCAAGTGATCAAGCTTGTCTGAGAGAAGGAGGTGGTTGAAGGGGACTTAGGCATGTTTACAATGACCAAGTCTACATGGTGTGAATGAGGGATTTGTTATTCTGTGTAGTTTTTCTAGCTTTTACCTTTCTGTTTATCTTGTTTATATATTCATTTATTTTTAGACCATCCCGAGTTCACGTGGGATCTTAATTCCCCAATCAGGGATCAAACATCACCCCCTGCCCCCGCCCTCCCCGCACTAGACGTGTGGAGTCCTAACCACTGGAGATTTTTTAAAAAGCTTATTTGTAGAAAACTTAGAGGAAAATGGGAAAATATAAAGAAAAAATTGGAGATACTCATAATCCTCTCTGCCCCCACAGATAACCATGGTTCACATTTTGGAGGGTTTTCTCCTGAATGCCTATGTAATTTTCTCCTTCTCTGTGACTCTTGTCACCTGGATCTACTCTGCCTCCCCTTCTCATCACCTTGGTCTGTTGCCCTCCGTGCCACCCGCTTCTATCTATCAAGGACTTGGGTTTTCAGATCTAAATCTGGCAATCATTCCTCATGTCCTGCTCATCCATGTGAAGGACCCTCTAATACCCTCCCTTGACGACCCCAGTTATTCTCTTCGGGTTCAGGTTTTGAATGGTCCCTTTTGAAATCCCAGCCTTGAGCATCCCACAAAAGCCTGTCTTGCATCTTACGTCTTTTGACTCCCATGGCCTAGTACTCTGACCTCCCAGAGGCCACTGGCCCATTCTGTTTTCTTCTGTTCAGTTAACCACCTCCTGACCTCTTCGCACCAAATTTACATCACAAGATTGAGCATCTAAAGGCCAGCTCAGCTGTCCAGGTGAGAAATGAGAAGTATAGGAGACTTGGACTTGGACCAGGATGGTGGCTGTGAAGATGGAGAGAAGAGGGGAGAATTAAGATTTATGATTCGGATGCATGTTAAAATTTGAAAAGCACTGTTCTGAATCCACTCGCCTTATTCCTTCTCTCAGTCACTGCTCCAGCTCCACATGGACCACACTTCATCTCTCATCCTCTTCATTTCTGCCAAGTCTTTCCCATCAGCCAATAAACATACCCAAGTCTCTTCTATCCTAAAAAAACACACGTTCCCTTGGCTCCCTTTACATTTCTAGTTACTGCTTTTTAACTTTCTCTCCCTTCCTCTCCAAACTTCTGGAATGAATTATCTTTACATGCTGTTTCCATCTTCTCAACTCCCATCTCCTCCTCAATCCACAGCAGTGCAATTCAGCCCTCCACTGGAAGAGGCCTCATCTAGGTCACCAGTGACTGCTGACCACACACTGAATCCAGTGAAACAGTTCAGTCCCTCACTTACTGTTATCTGTCACTCTCTCCATACTCTTGTTACCCACCTCCTCCCTGGATTTCTTCCTACCTCTGGTATTCCTTCTCAGTCTCCATTTTGGACTTTTTGTCATCAGCTCAACTCTTAAATATTGGTATTCTTTTGTATCCTTTCTGCTTCCTTTATGGGTCCCATTGGTTATTTCATGTAGTCTCATGGCTCCCCTTTTATTTGATGATTCTCCCAGACTTGAGAGCTTCCTTGAGGATCAGACTTAAATATCCAGTGATTTTACCTCTCCACCTGGGTGTCCAGTCACCTCATGCTGAACATGTACCAGCTTTCCCCCCAAACTGCTTCTTGTGTTTTCCATTTCAGTAGGTGGCATCACAATGGACGCAAGCCAAAAAACCCGAGAGTCTTTCTCTACGCTTTCCTCTCTTTCTATATAAGTCAATTGTCAAGTCCTGCCGATTTACATCATAGTTATTTCTGTAACTAGTGCTTTCTCCTTGTCTCTGCTACTACTGTCCTTGTTCAAGCAGCATTTCTTCCCCCCAGCTGGTTTTTCATACTACTGAGTAATCTTCCTAAAGTATAAATAAGATCACATCACTCTTCTTCTTTTTTAGGATTTGGAAAGATCCAGTCTGTTTTTTTTTTCTTGGTAGGTTTTACTTATTTATTTTATTTTTGGCTGTGCTGGGTCCTTGTTGCTGTTTGGGCTTTTTTTCTTTTCTTTTCTTTTTTTTTGGGGGGGGCTTTTTTTTCAATAATTGTGGCAAGCGGGGGTCTACTCTCCAGTTGTGGTGTGCGGGCTTCTCATTGCAGTGGCTTCTCTTGTTTGGAAGCATGGGCTCTAGCTTGCACGGGCTTCAGCAGTTGCAGCACGTGGGTTCAGTGGTTGCAGCCCCCAGGCTCTAGAGCACTGGCTCGGTAGTGGTGGCACATGGGCTTAGTTGCTGCTCCGCATGTGGGATCTCCCTGACCAGGGATCGAACCCGTGTCTCCTGCACTGGCAGGCAGATTCTTTATCACTGAGCTACCAGGGAAGCCTGATCATGTCACTCTTCTGCTTAAAATAAGTAACATAAAAGAAATTAATTAAGACAAATAAATGGAAAGACTTCCGTGTTCATGGATTGTAAGCCTTAATATTATTAGGATAGCAATTCTCTCCAAACTGATCTACAGATTCATTGCAATCTCTCTCAAAATCAAAGTTGCCGCTTTTTTTTTTTTTTGCAGAAATTGACAAGCTGATCTTAAAATTCATATGGAAATGCAGAAGTCTAGAATAAGCCAAAATATCTTGAAAAAGAAACAAATTGGAGGAATCACATATTTCAATTTCAAATTTTACTATTATATAAAGCTAGAGTAATCAACACAATGTAGTGCTGGCATAAGACCTAGTAATTCAACGAAATAGAATTGAGAGACCAAAAATAAAGACGCTAAAAATAAAACAGAAATAAAAATACACATGGTTGGCTAATTTTTGACAAGGGTACTAAGATGATTCAAGGTAGACAAAAATGTGTTTTCAACAAATAAAGCTGGGACAACTGTGTATCCACGTACAAATGAACTCCTACCTTGTACCACATGCAAAAGTTAACTCAAAATGAATCAAAGGTCTAAAGATCAGTGCTAAAACAACAAAACTCTTAGAAGAAAACATAGGTATAAGTCTTTGTGACCTTGGATTAAGAATGATTTCTTAGATATGACACCAAAAGCACAAAGAAAAGATAAGTTTGACTTCATCAAAATTTAAAACCTCTGTACTTCAAAGGACTTTATCAAGAAAGTGGAAAGCCAACCCACTGACTGATAGGAATTATTTGCAAAGCATTTAACTGATAAGGGTCTAGCATCCAGCATACAAAAAAGAATTATTACAACTCAACAGTATAAATTGGCAACTGAAAAGTAGGCAAGGAATTCAAAGAGACATTTCTCCAAAGAAGGTTTGCATGTGTGTGTACTTATTGGTGTCTGACTCTTTGCGACCCCATGGACTATAGCTCGCCAGGCTCCTCTGTCCATGGGATTCTCCAGGCAAGAATATAGGAGTGGGTTGCCATTTCCTCCTCCAGGGAATCTTCCTGACCCAGGGATTGAACCTGTGTATCCAGCATTTGCAGGCAGAGTCCTTACCACTGAGCCACCTGAGAAGCCCAAATAGAAGGTATACAGATGGCCAATAAGCACATGAAGATACTCATCATCATTGGTCAGTAGGAGAATTCAGATAAAATCTCTATAATAAGATAATTGAGGGTGTGCAGACAGTGGAACCTTCAGGTACTGCTCGTGGAAATGTAAAATGGTCCAGGTATTTTGAAAAACCTTATGTATGTACTCAAGAGACATAAAGACATATATTCACATACAAAAAATTGTACTTGAATGTTCAGAGCAGCTTTTCTCATAATTATAGCACTACATCCAGAATAGGAACCCACACTCTCTGCCTTCTTCCCCATTATCATAAATGAAGTCTTCTTGCTCCTTTCTTTTTAAAAAATATTTTATTTATTTATTTTATTTTTGGATGAGCTGAGTCTTTGTTGCTACACTTGAGCTTTCTCTAGTTGCAGAGAGCTGGGGCTACTCGCTAGTTGCAGAGGCCTTGCATGGGCCCCTCACTGCGGTGGCTTCTCTTGCTGTGGAGCGCAGGCTCCAGGGCGGGTGGGATTCAGTAGCTGGGGCTCATGCGCTTAGTTGCCTCTCGGCATGTGGAATCTTCCCAGACCAGGGATCGAACCCAGGTCCTCTGCTTTGGCAGGGGGGCTCTTCACTGCTGGACCATTAGGGGAGACCACTTTTGCTCCTTTCCAAGACTGAACCCTCTCCTTATCAATGGATCACTCCAATCAATACCCAAACTGCCGTGTATCTCCCACTTAAAACAATACAAAGCAAAACCTTCCTGAACTCTACCTGCCCTCCAGTTACCACTCATTTTTTCCACTCCCTTCCTATGTTTTCAAATCTCATCACTTTTCAACCCATTCACTCTCTGTGGGCTTCTAACCTCACCACTCTCCTGAAGCTGCTTCTGCCACGGACATGCATGTTTTCCATGTTGCCAAATCCAGCAGTCAGTTTTCTGTTCTTATCTTAGATGTCTCAGTAATAGTCAACCAAGGTCATTGTTGCATCTTGCTTAAAACATGCTTCCCTTGGTTCTGTGACTCTGCACCCTTCAGATTTTCCTCCTACTGCTGTAGCTGTTTATTCTTTGTCTCTTTCATTTATGTATGGTTTTGTTTATTTATTGGTGGCTTCCCTGGTGGCTCAGAGGGTAAAGTGTCTGCCTGCAATGCAGGAGACCTGGGTTCAATCCCTGGGTTGGGAAGATCCCCTGCAGAAGGAAATGGCAACCCACTCCAGTACTCTTGCCTGGAAAATCCCATGGACAGAGAAGCCTGGTACAGTCCATAGGTCGCAGAGTCAGACATGACTAAGTGACTTCACTTCACTTTCACTTTGATTGTTTATTAATTTTTGGCTGTGCTGGGTTTTCACTATTGCAAGGACGTTTCTCTAGTGGGTGGAAGCAGTGCACCGGCTTCTTATCCTGGTGGCTTTTCTTGTTTCGGAGATTGGGCTCTAGGGGGTGCTGGCTTCAGTAATTGTGGCTCACTGGCTCTGGGGCACAGGCTTGACAGTTTTTGCACAGGGGCTCACTTGCCCCATGGCATGATCCTCCCTGACCAAGGATCAAACCCGTGTCTCCTGAATTGGCAGGCAGATTCTTTACCACTGAGCCACCAGGGAAGCCCTGGTCTTTTAGTTGATTTCCCTCTCCTGGATTCAGACCTCTAAGTCTAGTTTTCAATTCCCCATTCTAAGGTCAAACCCTTGACCTCGTCATTTTCAATGACCATATTAACTCTAAGACCTTATGTTTCAGCACTCTGACACCCTTCTCCTATCTTTCCGGCTTTGTTGTTGTTGTTGTTGTTCAGTTGCTAAGTCATGTCTGACTCTTTGTGACCCCATGGACTGCAGTATGCCAAGTTCCTCTGACTTCTATTATCTTCCGGAGTTTGTTCAAATTCACGTCCATTGAGTTGGTGATGCTATCTATCCATCTCATTCTATGCCCCCTTCTTTCACCTTTAATCTTTTCCAGCATTAGGATCTTTTCCTGTGAGTTGGCTCTTCACACCAGGTGGTCAGAGTATTGGAGCTTCAGCTTCAGCATCAGTCTTTCCAGGGAATATTCAGAGTTGATTTCCTTTAGGATTAACTGGTTTGATGTCCTTGCAGTCCAAGGGACTCTCAAGAGTCTTCTCCAGCACCACAGGTCGAAAACCATTAATTCTTTGGCACTCAGCCTTCTTTGTGGTCCAACCCTCACATCCTTACATGACTATTGGAAAAACCATAGCATTGACTATACGGACCTTTGCTGGCCAAGTGATTTCTCTGCTTTTTAATATGCTGTCTAGGTTTGTATAGCTTTCTTTCCAAGGAGCAAGCATCTTTTAATTTCATGGCTGCAGTCACTGTCTGAAGTCACATGGCTACACCCTGTGGCACATGGATCTTAGTTCCCCAACTAGGGATCAAACCTCTGCACCTTGCATTGGAATCACCAAGTCTTAACCACTGGACTGCCAGAGAAGTCCCTCTCTTTTTTTCTTTCAAGGTGCCAAAGTAGATTGTCTCAGGATCTTTGCTGTTACTCTGTCCTCAAATCTTCAGGGAGGTTTTCTCTGTCTCACTGTCTAAATCAATGCTGTCTAGTAGAACCTTTTGCCATCATGGAAAGGCTCCATATCTGTACTGTCCAATATGGTGGCCACTGCGTTTCCCTGCTGGCTCAGCAGTAAAGAATCCCTGGGTCAGAAAGATTCCCTGGAAGAGAAAATGGCAATCCACTCCACTGTGGTGGCCACTAACCACACATGGTTATCAAACACTTAAAATGTGGCTATTGTGACTGAGAAATTGAATTATTTAATTTACTTAAATAAAAAATTTAAATTTAAACAAGCAAGGGGATTTGTGGATATCATATTTAACCATGAAGGTAAATTACCCCCAAGTCTCTTTCTGTCAAACTATCCAGTTTTCTTTTCTTTTTTCAATTTTAATGGGAAATAATTGCTATATATCACTATATAAAGCTTAAGGACTACAGAGTTTTACTTTCTCCAAGGCACTTTTCTCTAGGTGAAATAACCTTATTCATTAATCGATTTATTTTCTGCTCTTTCTATGAGAATGTGGCCATATGAGGGCAGAGGCCTTGAGTATCTCATATAAAACTCACCATCCAAAATTCAGGGCCTGGGGACTTCCCTGGTGGTACAGTGGATAAGAATCCTCCTGTCCACAGTGGGGGAAGGAGAGAGTGGGGCGAATGGAGAAAGTAGCATTGGCATAAATACACTATCATGTGTAAAATAGATAGCTGGTGACAAGTTGCTGCATAACACAGGGAGCCCAGCCTGGTGTTCTGTGATTACCTAGAGGGGTGGGAGGCTCAAGAGGCAGGTGATAAATATATAATTATGGTGAATTTGCATTGGTGTATGGCAGAAACCAACACAACCTTGTAAGGCAATTTCCTCTCAATTTAAAATAAATTTTAAAAAAGAAAGGAATCCTCCTTTCCAATGCAGGGAACACTGGTTCAATCCCTAGTCCAGGAAGATCCCATGCGCTGTGGCGCAACTAAGCCAGAATGCCCAACTACTAAGGTCCGTCCGCCCTGGAGCCTGTGCTCCGCAACAAAAGAAAGAAACCTCTGCAATGAGAGGCCCACACACGGCAATGAAGAGCGGTCCCATTTGCTGCAACTAGAGAAAGTCTGTGCTTAGCAACAAAGACCCAGCATAGCCAATAATCAAAACAAGCAAGCAAGCAACAACAAAGAACTCAAGACCTGGATTGCTGTCAAGGAAATGTAGGTGCGTGATTTGTTGTTTTTCAGTCCTCAGTCATGTCTGACTCTTTGCGACCCCGTGGACTGCAGCACACCAGGCTTTCCCATCCTTCAGTATCTCTCTGAGTTTGCTCAAACTCATTTCCATTGAGTCAGTGATGCCATCCAACCGTCTCATCCTCTGTCACCCTCTTTTCTTCCTGCCCTCAATCTTTCCCAGCATCAGGATCTTTTCCAATGAATGGGCTCTTCACATCATGTGGCCAACATATTGGAGCTTCAGCATCAGCATCAGTACTTCTGATGAGTATTCAGGGCTGATTTCCTTTAGGATTGACTGGTTGGATCTCCATGCAGTCCAAGGGACTCTCAAGAGTCTTCTTCAGCACCATAGTCTGTACATGACTACTAGAAAAACCATAGCTTTGACTAGATGGACCTTTGTTGGCAAAGTGATGTCTCTGTTTTTTAATATGCTGTCATGATACATATTTGTTAACTGATGAATAAAGCATTAAGATTGTGGTTCTCCAAGCGTGGCCTGCAAACCTCTGAAGATCCTCAGGACCTTATTATGGGGTCTGTGAAGTCAAAACTATTTTCATAATAATTCTAAGATGTTGTTTTGTGGTTTTGATGGTGGAAAACCAATGGCAGGTCAAAAATAACTGGCCCCTTAGCACTAAACAAGGCAGGACTTAAGGCCACCCTTGTAGTCATTGTATCCCGAACTGGCATGCACGCACAGCAACAGAAGTAAATATACCAGATTCCCTTAAGAATGACTTGATGAAGCAGTAAAAATTATTAACTTTATTAACTCTCCACCCTGGAGTATATTTCTTTCAAATATTTTGACAGAATGGGAAGAATTCTGCTGTCTGCCTAAGTACCATGGTTGTCTCTAGGAAAAGCACTTGTGCAATTGTTTGAGTTGCAAGCTGAACTAGCTGCTTTTTTTCATGAGCACCATTTCTACTTGAGAGAAGGATTGAAAGACATACTATGGTTATGCAAATGTAGTTTTTTGCAGACATTTTCTCTAAAATGAAGGAAGAGAGCTGTCAATTCAAGGGGGAAAAATTGACAATATTTGCTGTCAAAGAAGAAATTTGAGCTTTTGAGTGAAAATTAGATTTTTGGAAAATTTGTATCCACTGCTGTGAGCTTAGAAGCTTCCCAATACTTAAAGACTTTTAGTGGTGACACTAATGTATATGATATTTTATGTTGTAAAACAAAATGTGTCAACATTTGGAAGATCTGTGTAACTTAGTGAACCAATACTTTGCAAGTGACTAACATGTGATGGTACAAAATCATACACAAGTAAAGGATGAATTCAAAGTGCAAGATAGACCAATGTGGTTTTTTTTTTTTTTTTGCCCATTTTCAAATTTATTTAAAATTTTTTGGTTGTGCTGGGTCTTCTTTGTGGAGGGTGGGCTTTCTCTAGTTGTGAGCTGGGGGGCTACTGCTCTTTGGGTGTGGTGCATGGACTTCTTGTTGCCGTGATATCTCAAGTTGTGGAACACGGGCCCTAGAGTGCACAAACTTCAGTAGTTGTGATGCATGGGCTTAGTTGTTCCCTGGCGTTAGGGATCTTCCCAGATCAGGGATTGAAACTGTGTCCCCTGCATTGGCTGGAGAATTCTTAACCACCAGGCCACTAGGGAAGTCCCAGACCAATGTACTTCAATGTAATGAAAAGTTGACCAATAATGGTTTCAGATTCCATATAGAAACTAAATTTTACAAAACTGTCATTTGTCGAGTTTAGGTATAGAATCAAGGAAGAATATCCACAATTATCTGAATATCCTTTTAATATACTCCTCCTTTTTCCAGTTATATACCTGTGTGAGGCTGAATTTTATTTCATTTTTTAATGTTCATAGCAGCTTTATTTGTAAAACCCAAACTGAAAACCCAAATGTGCTCAGTCGCCTGGTCGTGTCCAACTCTTTGCAATCCCATGGACTGTAACCCACCAGGCTCTTCTGTCCATGGAATTTTCCAGGCAAGAATACTGGAGTCGGTTGCCATTTTTTTACTCAAGGGAATCTTCCTGACCCAGGAGTTGAACCCACATCTCCTGCATCTCCTGCATTGGCAGGCATATTCTTTACCACTGAGCTACCTGGGAAGCTCAAATAGCCTCCAATAAATGAACAGACAAGCAAACGAGGCTGAATATTTTTTATATACTTCAACCAAAACAACACAGCTCAATATATTGAATAAAGAAGCAGATATGGGAATTCTAACTGCCTTTTATTAAGTCAGACATTAAAGAGATTTGCAAAAATGTCAAACAATGTCATTCATTTCACTCATCTTTTTGATTTGCAAAATGTAATTACTTTTCATTGAAAAGGGTATTATTTATGTTAACATTGAGGGGTTTGTTATTTTCAGGTAAATAATTTTACTACTTTCAGATAAATAATTTTTAAAAATTCTTAATTTCTAACATCACAAATATCAATAATGTAACCCACATCAACAAAAATCTCTTTCAGGTCTTCAATTTTTCAGAGTGTATAGGGATCCTGAGATCAAAAAGCTATGAAACACTGCTATAGATAAGCAATAAATCTGACCAGTCTCTAACACCTTGGTACACTGATGAAGGGGACACGAAGTCATTATAAATAAGCAACCTCATTTTGAACAGGAGGAGGGGCAACGACACCTACTGGTCCGCGGTGTGTATTGGGTGTGGCAACATGCTGATTAAGAGCAGCCAGAATCCCCTGCCTTGGTAGAATGAGGCAGTCTGGGTGCTCTGCCATGCTGAGAGATCTCTCTAGCTAACATAACTGCGGACACATCTCATGAGGATTTTGGGGGTTTCTGGTATTGTTTGGAGCCAAGACACTGCTTCAGGGATTGATCAATTACAGGATTCCACTGACAATGAAATGTAGCCAGACACTATGTTCCTTCCCCCCATGTCCTCCATCTGCCTTTTGTCTGTAGAAAAACTTCGGCCCAAGAATGAGTTTAATATAACTACAGAAAAATTAATAAGCATAATCAAATAAAACCAATGAATTAAAATAAGTAAGTATAAATTGGGCTTCCCTGGTGGCTAAGTCGGTAAAGAATCCGCCTGCAATGCGGGAGACCTGGGTTGGATCCCTGGGTTGGGAAGATCCCCTGGAGGAGGGCATGGCAACCCACTCCAGTATTCTTGCCTGGAGAATCCCCATGGACAGAGGAGTCTGGCAGGCCACAGTCCATGGGGTTGCAAAGAGTCGGACACAAAAATAAAACTATATATGATCTAAATTTTTTAGAAAAAGAGTAAATTTAATCAGAGAAGTGAGAAAATGAAACAAAGGAAAAGCATCAAAGGAGACCAGATAATAACAGTTTAGCCATTAAGCAAAGTCAAGGACCTTTATTCCTTCTCCAGCACTGTAGATAAAATTCTGAGCCATATCCTGTGAACTGAGTGTAGCTACTGAGACTCCCACAGGTGGAAGAAGTTAACTACATGATGCCCGGACTGCAGCCATCGCATAAAGCTGCCGCCACACCGAGTCTCAGCGTTAAGAAAATGGAAACAAAAGACAGCCTGGAACTGAAGATTAGCTGTACTTAAAACAATCAAAATGACGCTGGTCAGACTATCACGTGACCAATTTCAAGAGGACTGTCAGAGCGACTGTACTGTTTCTACATGTAGCCCCTCCCTCCACCTATAAAGCTTTTGCCCACTGATTGTCAGTGGGGTGGATTCTGCCTTTGGACCGGCGTCTGCCCTCCCCCTCCCTCCATTGCGGGCATCTGAAATAAAGTAAACTTTCCTTTCCACCAGCCTTACCTCTTTATTGGCTTCTGAGCGGTGAGCAATTAAACCCCACTTTCGGTTATACCAAGACTGGGTTTCTGTCACAGAACCACTCCTTTAAAAGATGTGTAAATTTTCTGGCTATTCATATTTGGATAATTCCATGGGTTAATAACCAAGTCAGAAGAATGATGAGGGACTTTCCTGGTGGTCCAGTGGCTAACACAATGCGTTCCCAATGCAGGGGGCTGGGGTTTGATCCCTGGTCAGGCAACTAGATCCCACATGCCATAAGAGTTTGCATGCCACAACTAAGATTCTGCATGGCACTAAGACCCAGCAAACAGCCAAATAAATATTTTTTTAAAAGAATGATAAATTATGGTCCCTGAATCTAGACTTTGATCTTGGTATACAGGCTCTTAGCAATAGGACCTCCCAGTCCTCAGCTCAGAGACTCCAGCTTCACCTCTGCCTTGGAGCCATTGTGAACACCCGGCTTGGGAGCTCGGCACAGCTGGTTTCCCTGACCCCTAGGCTGCATTCCAATGGAAGGCTCTTTACATAGGGTGACTGTCTTTTTAGTAGGCAGGTAGGAAGGGCTTGGGAGGGGTTGTATTTCCTGCCTGTCTTTATTCCCACTCACTTTAGCTTTGACATGAATAGACGAGCTTTTTCAGTCTTGCAAAGCATGTGATCATCAGACTCTGCATCAGCTTGGATTGCTGGCTACAGGCTGTCTTTCTCAGCAAAGCTGTAGGCACTTAAGCTCAGAGGTCAGGCTGCCTGGATTCAAGGCAGAGCTCTAGCCCTGTCTAGCTTTATGATCTTGGGCAAATTCTTTTGCACCTCAGTTCCTCAAATGTAGAATGGGAAATAACAATGGTACCCATTTCTTTGTGTTCTTATGAAGATTAAGTGAGTTAATGTGTGTGAAGCACTTACAGCCTGGCACATGATGAATGCTTCAGAAATGTTAGCTTTTATTCTTGATTATTCTTTCTGCAGAATTTATCTCTTTGGCTCTGAACTCAAGGCTTGGGAAAATAGCCAACACACACAACCTCCTGACATCTCTTTACCAAGTCCCCAGGACTCCCACCTATGTTAAACACATGGTCTGAGATTCAGGAGCCCCTGGCCTTGCAGCTAAATTACAGGGAATGCTTACCTCCTAGCCTCCTGGGAATGGAAAATCCCAGGTTATTTCCAACAGTTGGAAAATCCCATCTGTACCCCACCTCAGCTCGGTCAATTCTGCGTGTCAGGGACATCACTAGCAACACTCCACTTCTTATAATAGTCAGAACTTCACTTGCAGGTGACAGAATCTTGACAGAAACAGGCTTTGGGTAGGAGGAAGGAATTTGTTGGATTACAGGAGGCCTTAAGCATCCTGGCATTAAAACAATGTCATTTAGGGAGTTCTCTGCTGGTCTAGTGGTTAGGATTTAGTTTTCACTACTACAGCCTAGGTTCAATCCCTGGTTGGGGAACTGAAATCCTGCAAGCTGCACAGCACAGTCAAACAACAACAAAAACCCCAGTGTCATCTGGTATGTTCAAAGATGCCTCTGTCTCTTGTCCTCACTCCATTTCTCAGCTCTGCCTTCCTCTGTGCTGGTGGCAAGATCAGGCAGTCCCTGTCCATGTAGTGTAAGATCTATGCTTACAATTTCCCAGCTTTGGAACCTCAGCAGCAAGCACCCTCTATTCCCCTGGAATTCCAGAAAAGCTTGGTATTGATTGCCTTTAACTTCTCCAGCTAGAGCTGTGTTCCTTAGCCTTAGTAACATCCCAGAGTGACATCACATGTGGCCTCAGAGGACTGAAACTGCAAAGCCAGGGAAAGGAGGAAAAGCCATTTATTCGGTGGTGGGCATCTCATGTCTTCTCATGGTGAAGATGATCCCTTTGGGGGAAGGTAATTAAATCCCATGGTGGTCTCCACTTTCCTCCAAGCTGAGAGCAGAGGGGCTCCTTCTCTTGTCCACGGCCAGCCCCTCTGCCTGTGGCCCTGGTCCCATTCTTCTACCTTCCTAAAGACAGAGCATCACCACATAGCTTCCTCTCTCTTTTTATGTATTTGTTTTATGGCTGCGCTGGGTCTTCGTTGCTGCTCGGGCTTTCTCTAGTTGTGGTGAGCAAGGGCTACTCTTCATTGCAGTGTGGGGGCTTTTCTTATTGCAGAGAACAGACTCTAGGCATCTGGGCTTCAGTAGTTGTGGTGTGTGGACCCACTAGTTGGGGCTCCCAGGCTCTAGAGCACATGGGCTCAGTAGTTGTGGTGCATGGGTTTAGTCCCCTGCAGCATGTGGCATCTTCCTGGATCAGGGATCAAACCCACGTCCCCTGCCCTGGCAGGTGGATTCTAACCACTGGGCCACCGGGGAAGTCTTCTTTCTGATATTGTCACTGTCTCCATTTCTCCCCAATTAACCTACTTAAAACAGAGAATTCTCCCTTTCTTAGGAAATAATTGTTTACCATCTCCACACCCCCTTTCACTCACAGCGCAACTAAATGCAATCAATTTTCTCTTGCTGCCATCTTCTGAAGTTGCTCTTTCCAAAGTTACCAATTACTTCCCCCATGACAAATCCAGTCCTCAGCCAGCCTGACCTGTCTCCCAAACAGCCCTGCTCTCCTTCCTGAAATCCTCACCCCACGTGGTTTTCATCATTTTCTTCACTCCTGGTTCTCCTCCTCCCTTTCCTGGCTGTTCCTTTCCTGCACTCACTGGTTAGGTTTTATGAGAAGAGGAGGCCAGTTGCCCTTTCATTCCCGGCTATAGTTTCAAGGGCTGGTTTTTTTCATAGTGATTTCCCATCTCC
Organism: Cervus canadensis; assembly: GCF_019320065.1. NCBI lineage: Eukaryota > Metazoa > Chordata > Mammalia > Artiodactyla > Cervidae > Cervus > Cervus canadensis. The sequence continues at coordinate 14,674,030 of NC_057409.1, forward strand.
AGGGCCTGGGTGTCTCCGGATGTCAAATTCTGTGCCTTGACACAGAGCCTGTGTCATAGAGTGAATTTCCTCAAAGGCCGGTGCCTAAGGAATGACAAGGCAGTACCCAGAGCTGGAGCTCTGTCCCAAGCCACTCACAAAGGCAGATATTCAAAAGTAAGAGGAGGAGAAATTCCCTGGTAGTCCAGTGGTTAGGACTCTGAATTTCCAATCCTGGGTGCCCAGGTTCATTCTCTGGTCGGGGAACTAAGATCCCACAAAATGTGTGACACAGCCTCCCAAAAAAAGTAAGAGGAGGGGTGGTTATCCCACCCTTGCTGTATCCTTCTGATGACAGTTCAGCCACAGAGCACCCATAGTCTTCTCTCCTTGCCACACTCCACTCATGAAGCCCTGTTCCTCATGTCTGCGTGTGGGACAGCCACGTCGGAGTGGGAAGAGCATGCTATCTGAAATTCCAGATTTGTGTTTGTGGCTTGCTTCTTTTTCTCTTTTTTGATCAGGCTTCAGTCTCCAAAAAATCGTCGGCCGTGGTTGGGTACATTCCTGAGCTTCTTCAGGTGCTCAGATGACTTTCAGGAATGGGACCCATGGTGCAGATTCAAATGAAGTGGGGTGTCAGGGGAAGTCACCTCAGGGGCCCCAAAACAGGTCCCTGGAGAACAGGAATAATGACACTCTGGGTGTGCTCCTAGCACTGAAGTCTCTTATAGCGGACGGTCTTTCACGGGTGCATGGCCACCATCACATCCAAGTGGTTCACAGCAGCGTCTGGCTTGGGCCCAGATCCTGTGTCCAATCAGCTGCAATAAGGTTGGCAGGCCTAGCCTCGCTGGATTTACGTGACCCACATCCCACTGATTTCATGAAGCAAGATTAGCTGAGGTCTGCTAGCCCTGGGAGATGGCAGATGGAGGTACAGGCCCTCAGTGTCAAGGTTTTTGTGTCTTCCTCATTGTGTCTCCATTTCCTTCCACTGTTTGACAAACGAAGGATTTGGTCCAGTTGATCTTCAAAGGTGTTTCCAACTTTGACTTTCCAGGAATGTATTATTATTATAGTTTGGCTGCACATCAGCTCTTACAAAATGACATGTCACATTTCTGCTCGAAGGTTTCAAGTTGTGTGATTTATTAACCAGAGAGCAGCTGCAGGAAACAGAAACCTATTTTAAGCAGAAAAGGCTTTGATACAGAGAATCAGATGTTTAAAAAAAATAGTTGGGAGGGCTGGAGGAGTGGGCTCCAGGAATGAGTCTCAGAAAAAGACCCCAGAAGAGCTGCCCATTGGTGCAATCATGAAGTTGGTGAGACAGGAGGCCACTTCTAGAATTCTTGTGCTAAAGAACACACCAAGTAGAAAGACAACCCACAGAATGAAAGTATTTGCAAAGCATATATCTATCAAGGTACTCATAACCAGAATACATAAAGAAGTCTTTATAAATAAAAAAAAATCAAAATTAAGAATGAGCAAAGGATTTGAGTAGATATTTCTTTAAAAAAACTTTTTATTTACCTATGTTTATCTTTGGCTGTGCTGGGTCTTTATTGCTTTGTGCAGGCTTTCTCTAGTTGCGGTGTGCAGGCTTCTCCCTTCAGTGGCTTCTCTTGTTGCAGAGCACAGGCTCTGGGTGCACGGGCTTCAGTAGCTGCAGCACACAGGCTCAGTAGTTGTAGCAAGCAGGGTTAGTTGCTCTGAGGCATGTGGAATCTTTCTGGTTCAGGGATCGAACCGGTGTCCACTGCATTGGCAGGCGGAATCTTATCCACTGCACCACCAGGGAAGTCCTAAATAGATATTTCTTCAAAAAAAGATACACAAATAGCCAAGGAGTACATGAAAAGATGTCAACATTATTAGTCATTAGGGAAATGTAAATCAAAATCACAGTGAGGTACCACTTCATGCCCCGTAGGATGGTTATAATGAAAAAGACAATAACAAGTGTTGACAAGGATGTGGAGAAATTGCTGTATTGCTGGTGGGTAAAATGGTATAGCCTCTGGGGGAACAGGATGGTGGTTCCTCAGAAAATTAAACATAGAATTTCCATGTGATCCAGCAGCTCCATTTCTGGGGTACATACCTAAAAGAACTGAAAGCAGGGTTGAACAGATGTCTGTGTACCAATATTCATAGCAGTATTATGCACAATAGCCAAGAAGTGGACACAAACTAAATCTCCATCAACTGATGAATGGGTAAACAAAATGTAGTGTATCCATACAACACCTTTACGATACCCAATGGAGTATTACTCAGCCAAAAAACAAACGAAGTACTGATCGGTGCTACAGCATGGAGGAACCTTGAAAACCTGTGCCAAGTGAAAGAAGTCACACACAGAAAGCTACCTAATGTAATTATATGAAATGTCCAAGAGAGGCAAATTCATAGAGAAGGTAGACGAGCTGTTGCTAGGCCTGGAAAGAGGGGGGAAATGGGACTAACTAATAGCAAGCTTCTTTGGGGGGTGATGGTAATGATCGGGAATTAGTAGTGATAGTTGTACAACTTTCTGAATACATTTAAAATCTAAGTTGCACACTTTAAAATGGTAAATTTCAGACCTTCCTTGTCAGTCCAGTTAAGCCTCTGTGCTTACACTGCAGGGGCCTTGGGTCCCATCCCTGGTCAGGGAACTAAGATCCCGCATGCTGTGCAAAAAAAAGTAAAGTGGTGAATTTCATGTTAGGTGAGTAATATCTCCATCGAGAAATAGGATGGTTAACAAACACACACAGCACTGTGGCTGCAACCTGAGGATCAGGGGTCAGAAAGCTACCTCTGCTGCTGCCACCACTGCTTCCCAACCTCATGAAGCTAGTGCTTGGACATTAGGATGCTGCTGTAGTTACTCCAGGTTGTCACAAACACAAAGCAACAACCACACAGCTGGGAGATGGCCTTCCCCTTACTTTCTCCTCCCAGCTCTTATATAAGTGGATGCAATTTATAGACCCTAATTTGCATGTAAAATGTTAACTGCAAGGGATTCTGGGAAGTGCAGCATTTAACTCTGTGGCTTTGGCAGTATGAGAAAAAGATTGGAATGCATGCTGACAACCAACTTACCACATCGACACAAATTCACACTTTGACCATTTAGGAGCCTAAACACCCTTCCTATAAGGAGAGATCCAAAATTCCATTAGTCCTGTATCCAGCTCTGGGTGATAGTCATTCTAGCTCAGTTACAATCCTGCCTTGTCAATCTGTAACCTAGGGCTTTCCTGGTGGTCCAGTGGTTAAGAGTTTGCCTTGTAATGCAGGGGAAAGAGGTTAGATCCCTGGTCTGAGAAGATCCCACATGCTGCAGGGCAATGAAGCCCATGTGCCACAACTACTGACCCCGTGCTCTAGAGCCCATGCTTTGTAACAAAAGAAGCCTCTGCAATGAGAAGATCCTGCACCACAGTGAAGTGTAACCCCTGCTCACTGCAACTAGAGAAAGCCTGTGTGTAACAACAAAGAGCCAGCACAGCCAGAAATTGACTTAAAAAGAAAAAAGCTGTAACCTAAAGACTAACTGATCAAGTTACCAACACACTTTATGATACTAGGCAAAATGTGGTGGGAGGTAGAGGGAGAGAAATGGGTGGATATCTTAAATAAATAAATATATATATATCTATGCCAGAGAAAGGTAAAAATGTGAAATGCTAATACACTCCTCACTTCTCTACCTTTCATAGAGAAGTCCTCACTTCTCTATCTTTCTCTACTACTTATGAAGTTCCTTTTCCCACAGTCAGTACCTCAGCTGGATGAGGCTCTTTATCTGGTGTGCTGATCCAAGTCTTCATTTCAAAGGGGCTTAAGCCCTCACTGAACAGCCTTTTAAACTTGACTCCTGAATACAGCAGTACTAGAAGTAGCCCTGGTGGCTCAGTTGGTAAAGAATCTGCCTGCAATGGAGACCGCTTGCAATGCAGGAGATCAGGGTTCGATCTCTGGGTCGGGAAGATCCCCTGGAGAAGGAAATGACAACCCACTCTACTATTCTTGCCTAGGAAATCCCATGGACAGAAGAGCCTGGCAGGCCCCAGTCCATGGGGTAACAAGAGTTAGACACAACTTAGCAACTAAACCACCAGAAGTAGCCCAGAGGGTCCTTTAAATTCTAGACATAATCCTTCCTGCCCTCACTGAGCAACAACAAACCTCTCTCTCTTGATAATCAGGATCAATGACTCCATCTAGCACAACTGTCCTTTTTTAGGCTATTAGTTCAGAGGATGAGAAGCCCAAATTTGCCAAAAAACTTACAGTTCAGTGGACTCATTATTCTTAGCCCTGGTGGAAGTATTTCTCCTCTGGGTATTAAGACATCTAAACTAACAAAGACCAAAGTCACAGGGACAAGAAGCAACTTTCGTGAAGGGATTATATGTAGATCACTGTTTCAGAACACATACCTCACTCTATAGGACAGAACTTCCTTCACAAGATCTTGTCTTTCAATAGTGCCATAAATGCATCTTTAGTAAACCATTCAACTGTTGTGTGAGGCCAGCTGCTTTGGGATGATCCCATGAGTCTTAGCCCATTGCCTCACTTGATGAGAGGTGGTGTTATGTGGAATACATGATGAATAGACATTCAGTAAGGTCATGGATAGTAATGATGACGATGATGATAAGCATGGTAATAATAAGTGAAAAGAATGATACTAGCTAATATATATAGCTCTTACTACAGGCTCTGATGCTGGTGCTAAGTTGCTTCAGTCATGTCCTACTCTTTACGACCCTGTGGACTATAGCGCAGTAGTTGGCTCCTCTGTCCATGGGGATTCTCCAGGCAAGAATATTGGAGTGGGTTGTCATGCCCTCCTCCAGAAGATCTTCCCAACCCAGGGAAGATCTTTTTCTGTCTTCTGCATTGGTAGGCAGGTTCTTGACCATTAGCGCCACCTGCGAAGCCTACAGGCAGGCATTGCTATTTGCATTCATTTAATCCTCATAGTCCCAAATGAAGAAATGGCGATAGAAAGAGTTAACAATATGCCCAAGGTCATAAGCTAATGGAAATGGTAACCCACTCTGATACTTATCTGGAAAACCCCATGGACAGAGGAACCTGATGGGCTGTAGTCCATGGGGCTACAGAGAGTTGGACACAACTGAGTGATTGAACATGCATGAGCATAAGCTATTTAAGTAAATGGTGGAGTTAGAATTCCTACCCAGGCATTCTGGCTCTGGCATCTATCCTCTTAACCACTATGCTTGTCAAAGTTAACAAAAAATCAAATTTAGAATAATTGGGGTAGGAGGTCTTTGGTTTGATAATAATTGGTATTTTTCTCATTTAGGATTTTTTCTTTATATTTGAGGCTTGGCATACATGGAAACAATTCATATCTTGAGTGTCTTTTCCAGTGAGGACAAATCCCTGACTACTCTGTGATGGAAGGGAGCTGATCTGATATTAAGTGCCCAGCTGGTCCCTCCAGAGCTTGGAGCAGGGCTCAGTTGTGAGCCAACATCAGCTTCTCAAAAGGAGAATTGCCAAAAAATAGCCTGGCTTGACTCCAGAATCTGAAAGCCCTGTGCTGTTTTTCTCATATGAATGTTTGCCACAGTGTGTATAAAGTAGCCTCATTTGCCAAGGGATGTGCACACTACTGGATCTGCTAGATCATAAAATTCAAACTGCTTACACAGCACCCTATACCAACTGGCGACCATTCTCTTTTTCTGGGCCCATTGAAGTTAGTAGCACTCATGGGTTACTTGGAAATCAGTCCAGTGTAGCATAATCAAATGTGGTATGCTACCTCCAAAATCCAGAAATCCACCAAATGCTTGGGATTTTTCTTAGTGGGAGGCGATGTACAAGGCAACAGCTTATCTTTCACTTTAGATAAATTGTGATCACCTAGGACTTCCTTGGTGGTCCAGTGGCTAAAAATCTGCCTTCTAGTGTGGGGGATGTGGGTTCGATCTGATCCCTGGTCTTGGAGGAACTAATTTCCAGCATGCTGGTGGGCAACTAAGCCCATTCACTGCAACTAGAGATGGCAAGGAAGACCCAGTGCAGCGAAAATAAAAAACAACAACAGACCTAAAAAACCAACAAATAAAAACGGCCATCCTCCAGATTCTTGTTCTGGATTCCTAAAAATTTCATGGAGGTAGAAGTCTCGTATCCTCCAGAACACATGTGTTTTTCCATTGCATTTAGATATCTGCTACTTCTTGCTTATTAGGTCCAAAAACACATCATCACATAACAGAGTGATGTTCTAGGAAATGTGAAATGATTAAAATGCCTGCACATTAGATTTCAGCAGAGCTGGAAGGAAAGTTATGATCAACCTAGACAACATCTTAAAAAGCAGAGACATTACTTTGCCAACAAAGGTCCATCTAGTCAAGGCTATGGTTTTTCCAGTAGTCATAAATGGATGTGAGAGTTGGACTATAAAGAAAGCTGAGCGCCAAAGAATTGATGCTTTTGAACTGTGCTGTTGGAGAAGAGTCTTGAGAGTCCCTTGGACTGTAAGGAGATCCAACCAGTCCATCCTAAAGGAAATCTCCTGAATATTCATTGGAAGGACTGACATTGAAGCTGAAACTCCAATACTTTTGAAGAAGGAATTCATAGGGCCAGGACTCCATCTCAGGCCTGTCCGTGCTGATCGTGCTCGGCTGCCTCTCCAGTGGACTCTGAACTCTGCTTATTGCCTGTGGGAACGACAATGGAAGGATAAGACCCCCTCCAGACAGGGGAATCTTGAAGATCACATCCAGGTTACTCATTGCCTAAGAGGAAACATACCGTAATCACCCCTGTCTCCGGACAGGTCATAAACTTTTTCCGTATCTATCAGGATGTAATCACAGGCTTATCGATTATTAACTGGTTGGAATGTAACTGCGGGCTTATTGATTATTGACTGTTTGAACACATAACACGTGAATGATGGGGTTATTGTAGTTATATTTACCCTACCTTTGTTTATGTAAGTCTCAAGGGAATTGGGGTGGTGGGTTTGGACACGTACACATGGGGTAGGTGGTGGGTTTGGACACGTACACATAGGGTATAAAAGATTTTCACAAATGCTGGACGGGGTCCTTGGCTAAGAGGAGACTCTGCCTTGGGCCCGCCGGTGTAATAAACTGCACTCCACTATCTGCATTGTCCTTCTGAGTGAGTCTGTTTCCCGGAAAGCGTAGCTATAACACTTTGGCTACCTGATGCGAAGAGCTGACTCATTTGAAAAGACCCTGATGCTGGGAAAGATTGAAGGTGGGAGGCGAAGGGGACGACAGAGGATGAGATGGTTGGATAGCATCACTGACTCAATGGACATGAGTTTGGGTCAACTCCGGGAGTTGGTGATGGACAGGGAAACCTGGCGTGCTGCAGTCCATGGGGTTGCAAAGAGTTGGACATGACTGAGTGACTGAACTGAACTGGAGAGGTGCTACTACCCAGACGTATGACAGCAAGCAGTACTGTTGACTTTGACAGGTAAAAGTAATCTGCTTTTCATGATTTCTGTTCTTTGGGTGAGAGAAAAACATCACATTCCATGGTCAATAGCTGTATGGCTGCAGGTGCTGGGGCAGGTGTTGATTTGCTTCAAAGTGATCATATCTGAAATAACAGCTACAAGTCAAGTCTGGCAAATAACTTAAATGTAGATAAGATAGGGATCACCATTGGAATTTCTCAAGTCTTTGATGGTGGTGGTAGTATTTATCATGCCCTCAGGGATACACTATTGCTTTTGGCTCATGGTTCTGGTGGAGGAGAGTTCCAGGGGCTTTCCTTTACTTTTCTTCCCACAATAACTTACACTCTACAGATCAATGTGAAGATTCTGCCCGGTGCCAAATACACCCATTACAACTGTGCTTATAGGAACTGGGAAATAACCAGGGTGGATATGTGAGATAGATCCAGGCTGAATTCCTTATAAATTACACGATCCCTGTGTATTACTTTGCTAGGTATGCAACAAAGGACTACAAATTGACTGACTTTAAGCAATACGAATTTATTGTCTCACAGATCTGGAGACTAGAAGTCCAAGATCAAGCTGTCGACAGGGTTGGTTCCTGCCGAGGGCTGTTAGGAGGAATCTGTTCCATGCCTCTCCCCTAGCTTCTGGTGGTTTGCTGGCAATCTTTGGCATTCGCTGGCTGGTTCCACCACATCATCCAGATCTCTGCCTTCATCTTCACATGGCATTCTCCTGGTATGAGTGACTCTTTGTCCAAAGTTCCCCTTTGGCCCAATCATATTGGATTAGCGTCCCACTCTACTCCAGTATAATCTCATCTTAATTATACCTACAACAACCCAATTTTCAAATAGGGTAACATTCTGAGGTATTGGAGATTAGGACTCCTACATATGAATTTTCAACCCATAACACCTCATAAGGATATATATATATATATATATATATATATATATTTTTTTTTTGGTTGTACTGCACAACTTGTGGGATCTTAGTTACCAGACCAGGGATTAAACCCGTGCCCCTGCAGTTGGCTTCCCTCATAGCTCAGTTGGTAAAGAATCTGCCTGCAATGCAGGAGACCCTGATTCGATTCCCGGGTCGGGAAGATCCTCTGGAGAAGGGATAGGCTACCAGCTCCAGTATTCTTGGGCCTCCCTTATGGCTTAGCTGGTGAAGAATCCACCTGCAATGCAGGAGACCTGGGTTCAATCCCTGGGTTGGGAAGATCCCCTAGAGAAGGGAAAGGCTACCCACTCCAGTATTCTGGCCTGAAGAATTCCATGGACTATACAGTCCATGGGGTCGCAGAGTCGGACATGACTGAGCAACTTTCACTTCACCTGCATGGAAACTCAAAGGTCTTAACCACTGGAACACCAGAAAGTCCCAAGCCTCTATTTTTAACTAGTGGTCCAGAAAGACTTTTTAGTTTCCTTGAGATTAGTACTGGTTTAGGGTTTATAGTTTCCAAGTATTTCCTAAAGGCTTGGGTATTTCCATTTCTCTAAGCACAGGACATAGTTAATTGACTTAAGATTCCTTTGGGGAAGACTAGAAGATTAACTGTTTAGTTATGGTAATAGTGCTGGGTGCTTCCCTCAGAGCTTTGGTCTGAGAATTTAGTGAGTGTCCATGACCCTCCATTTTGGTGACTTAAAACAGGCCTCCCTTTGCCAGAATTTTGCTTTGTGTTAAGCAAACCAAGCAGGACCTTAGTAGGTTATATTTCATCACTCCTGCTCTGTTGCCTTTGTACTGCTTCTTGGCCCCTGCCGCTCTAGGATCCTGTCATCCCTACTGATATCAAGGATTCCATTTCAATGGCAACATCTCTAAGCTTCATCCCCAGCCTATAGGGGATATACACTATAGCATTTTCAAGGTGAGGTGTCCCCTTATCTATGTACTTTCCTTTTTTTTTTTTTTTTGTGAAAGAAATGTCCTCTGAACAATTCTGGAGGCAGAATTAGGAGATGAGTACATACACATATGATAAATCTACACCAACTCTACTATCTCTATGTTTTTGTATTCATCTTCTAATACTATAGTAAGAAATTTTTAGCAAGTGTTCAGTTCAGTTCAGTCACTCAGTCATGTCTGACTCTTTGTGACCCCATGAACCGCAGCACGCCAGGCCTGTCTATCACCAACTCCCGGAGTCTACCCAAACCCATGTCCATTGAGTCGGTGATGCCATCCAACCATCTCATCCTCCGTCGTCGTCCCCTTTTCCTGCCCTCAATCTTTCCCAGCATCAAGGTCCTTTCAAATGAGTCCACTCTTAGCAAGTGTAGACCCCTCTTAAGTCCAGGTTTCATCCAACCAACCAGCTAAGAGCTATTCTTAGCTGCTAACACCAATATACTGATTCCAGAATCTCTAGAATGCCCATATTAATAAACTCAACCAAATGAAAATAAAATTATGTTCATTTCTTCCTGGTCTAACACCTTTAGAATCCAGTCCACACACGTTCATTCCCCAGGTTTCTACTGATTCAAATGAGCAAAATCTTATAATTCTGTAACCTTCCCTTCTCTAAGGTCAGATTTTGTGGTTACCCACTCCAGAATTCTGGCCTGGAGAATTCCATGGACTGTATAGTCCATGGGGTCACAAAGAATCAGACACGACTGAGTGACTTTCACTTCAATATGCTTCTGAAGCATATTGGGATCTGACTCTAGCCACAGATCTGATAGTAATAAGGGGCAGCAATAAGCATTTCCTTTCAACGCCAACTACCCAAAGTCTCCAAGTAAGACAGCACCAGCCCTATCAACAGGGGGAAGAAGGGCTGCTTCTGCTGGTAAGAGAAGCAAAGTGCACGTCTGATCTCGGAAGCTAAGCAGGGTCGGGCCTGGTTAGTACTTGGATAGGAGAAGCAAAGTGTAGAGTTTGTGGGTTCAGAACACTAGGATTTATCCAAATCTACTCAAATGTCCCCATTTTTCACTTTACTCTTTCCCAAACAGCATCCTAATTTTCACCTAAGAGACCTGGTAAGCTAAGAATTTAACTTATGTTGTAATTAATTAACCCAGAATCTCTCCTTGATTTTTCATGTACATCAGCCTTGTGGCTACAAAAGACAGCCCTGAGTTGAAAATTTAAAAGCACTTGAGACTTTCACTTTCTTTTTTTAACCTCTCTAGCAAAAGCACCACCATTTATGTCTTCATTTCTTACACAGTGGTCCGTTGTGGCGGCCACTTGGTCTATCAAAGTCTTTTATCCAAAAGACAGTTCATTTAACATGACCACAAGTGTAAATAATCTTTGTTTACAAGCTTACCATTTTCCAATGACAACTAGATTCTCACTTCCTTCAAATCCAACTTAGTCATAACTAAGCAAGAATCCCATTTTTTAGGGCCTGTTATCTATAACCAGTTTTGGAACCAAATACTGTTATCAGTTAGGGTTCTGAAACTTCAGGAAACAAAACTGTTCCACCTATTTTAAGTAGAAGAGAATTCGATACAGGTAAATTAGGTGCTCACAAAAGAAGGTGCTTACAAAAGAACTAGAAAGTTGGGCAAGTGGGCACTAGGCTGGGTGTCCAGGAGACACCCAGATTGGTCCACTATGAGAACTGCTACCTCTGCCTCCATCAGGAAGAGGAGGAACCAGGAGACCAGCACTGGCTGACTATGAGACCATACATCACGAACAGTTATTTATGCATCAGGAAGCCCTGTGACATCCACACAAATACTGATGGATACTGGTATACCGCCGGAGGGAAACCTAAGTGCTCTGTATCTTTGCAGGAGCAATAAGGTTGCTAAAGATGACCCTTGAATCACTTCCTCCTTCAACATCCTTGTTTGTGTATCTAACTGGCAAAGCAGATTACATTCAGAACCTTGGTTTCAAGGAAGTATAAGACATACAGTTTTAACTTCTCAGTCTCTAGAGTACAAGAAAGTACATTAGAAAGAGGTCAGAGTGAATAAGTACCCATTTATCACTTCCACAAATTTCTTTCCATTGGCCCATCCAAGTAGGGTTAGTGACCAGACTTGCCCTCCCCCCCGGTTTTAGCCTTTTAAAGTTGACCACAAGCACCCCATCTGTCTGGCTTTGAAGACGACTTCTCCTCCTGGCCTCAAAGGAACCTAAAATGTCCTTGTCTTCACAATCTTGTCCTCAGCCACCTTTTCAACCTTTTACTACCCTCCTCCTTGGTTCACTCTGTTCCAGCCATTTAGGCCTCTATGCTGTACATGTGTGTATGTGTTTAAACAGACTAAGGATGTTCCATCAAAAGGTGTTTGTACTTTATTCTTCATGTCCGGTATATTCTTGCCTAGACACATAGTTCTTTCTCATTCAAGACTCTAACAAGATGTACCTTTATCAAAGAGGTCCACAGCACCTACCTAAAGCAGCACCATCTACTACTCTTTTTGCTTTCCCTGCTTTCTTTTCTTCACTGCATTTATCCTCATCCAGACTATATATCTTGATTGCTTTTTCCCACTACAGCGTGAGTTTCACAAGGTCAGGCATTTCTGTTTTCCTTATTGCTGCATCCTGTACCTGAAACATTAGGTATTTCAGAATGAGTGAACACTGCTGTACAAAGAAAGTCAGCTTTCCCCATTTTCTAAGCTGAGAATCAACTTTTCCCACGCATTACTCCTGTTCTCCTCCAGGTGGTGCTGACTGGTCTTTTGGCTGCTAATGTCTAGGAGATACAACAGTGTTGCAAAGGAATAGAGTAAGCTTGCTTTTTCATGGCCTCTGGTCTAGAGTTGTGAGCTTTTGTTAGATGGCACCCATAATCTCCCTTAATTTTTCTTCTTATTCCTATGGGAGAAAAAAATATATATATATGGGCCTTTAACAAAAGCATTTTTGGTACGCCATCTAACAGTCTTTACAACTCCATGATTAGGACCACAATCCCCACTTTGGCTAAGTGAGAACACACACAACTCTCAAGCAGTTAAGAACTGGAGTCTAGACAGTAATACAGCTGTGGCTGCAAACTCCTGCCCCTTCAGAAGACTTGATTTTATCCTGTTAATTGCTCCCTTGATGAGGCTTCAAGAGAAATGCAAGTCTTTGAGTTGATAATTTGCATTTTAGAGATTCCCATACAGTCTGCCCCTTTCCCCAACAAGTTCCCTTTTTCACACAAAGACACCCTCTCCGGCATTCTTCCAGAGATCCAAAGTCCACTAACAGCACTTCCCGTCCCAGGTGCAGGGCAATGTGCTAAGTCTGCATGCAGTGCCCAGGAGATAAGAATCTTCCAAGTTGGCTGTTGTCCAGACTCATCATCCTCATCATAGTAAAGCACAGGCCAGGAAGACAAAGAGCAGGTGCATCTGTGAAAGAAACAGAAAGCCATCTGGTCTTCAGGGAAAGGATGTTTTCAATTCTTACTCTGGGCCCAGGGTTAAAGTGACAGAGAAGTTTGGCACTTGGAAGCTCCTTACTTACTTACTGTCTGAGAGTCAGTAAATCAGGGGCATGAGAGAGTAACTGATTCAAACAGTCACAAAGTAAATTACTGCCAGATTTGGAAACTCACATCAGGTCTCATGAATCTTTTAATTTTTCTGCTATACTATGTATGAACATTCATTTCTAAGACCATTATTCTAGACAGAGCCAAGACCAAGGAGTAACTCAATTCTGACAAATTTATAAGATCAGATAAAATTAAATATGCTGTGATTTTGATGGCATGTCTCCTCTCTCCTTTCATTACAAATTCTAGTCAGATTCCTTTGTCCCTCTTAAATAAAACTAGATTGGCAAAACTAGAAAGTTGTTTTTTGCAACAGGGAATGTGTACCGGAAAGCGTAACAAACACCTAGGTATTGCTTGGTGATTAAGCAGAACAGGTACATTTCTTCATCCAGGAAGAATCCTCTGTTCCCCAACTTACAACCATGCAATATTTACTGGGATTTCTGAGGAGCCGGTGGAAGTGACACCCCTTTCCTCCTTCGAAGCACATTTCTAATAGTAAGTATGATGCAGAAAGGGGTAAATAAAGCTTTAACAGGAAAACTGCACAGCTGCCTCTAGAGGGCATCTGAGTGACTCCAGCTAATTCTTCAGTCTGACTACACAGTCCAAAACAATCTTGGCTTTGCTTTCTGTCAAGCTAGGACTCGTAGGTTTATAGATGAATGGCAACCCACTCCAGTACTCTTGCCTGGAAAATCCCATGGATGGAGGAGCCTGGGAGGCTGCAGTCCGTGAGGTCGCAAAGAGTCAGACATGACTAAGCGACTTCACTTCCTTCCACTGCAGTCTGGTTAGAATACCATCTTTCTTCCCTGGGATTAGGAGAGTTCAGATTTATGGACTGTTAAAGATGTAGTGGTCTGTTTCAATCAAACTCTTGGCTCTGGAGGACTATCCAAGCCAAGGAAAATGAGAGGAGCTGAATTACGACAGAAATTTTTATTTATTAAAATGTGTCCTTCAGTAATATGTTAGCATACATACAATATACACACATACATCTGTACACTCTTTGACACACCTCACGGATTGCCACCATAAGTTTAACCAATAAATTAAAACTAAAAAAGTGGGGAGGGGGGCAACGGAGATGTGGGGATGCATGGAACTAAGGGCAAAATTTCCATGTTTCATCTGGTAAGAAACTGCAAATTTCTCAGAATTTCCCTGGGGAAAACCTGTGACCAGAGAATCTCTGAAATAAAAGTACAGAAATCCCTGCCCCCCCAAAAAGATTCCAAAAGATGCAGTTACAAGTGTGCTTCTCAGAACAGGAGCATTCATTCCACTTCATACTCTGGCTTCTCATCTTCTGGCCTCAAGATAGTCTTGCCCTCAGCTGGGGCAGAGAGGTTCATATGGGCACTTGGGCTTGGTGCACCTGGGGCTCTGGGTGTTGAGGGGCAGGCTGCGGCTTGGGAGCGAGGGGAGCCACACTCATCTGAGGTGATGTCTGGCACGTCATCTGACTGTGTATCAGAGCTCTCAAGGTCACTGCGGATGCTCTCAGGCTGGGCCAGGCTGATGTCCCAAGGTTTGCTGGCCAGGCAGTCTTTCTGTTCACAGCTTTGGTGTTTGCAGGGGGGGTCCTCTTCACCGTTGCCACTGCTGCCGGCACCACCACCACCACCATCTTCTTCTTCATTCTCCGCCATCTGTGCATGAACATGGAGTGAGTCCTCTGTGCTGCTTCCACTCACTAGCTGATAGTGACTTGGTTTGGCTTCAATGTCCACTTGGATTTCCATATTGTTGCATTCTCTGTGGAGACAAAATCCACTTTGCTGAATCATGCATGGGTCATGCTACACCTGTTGGTAAAAGCAGTTCGTGGGTTCAGGATTAGAAAGTCCCAAAATATAGGTAAACAGTAGACTAGAGCTCACTTTTAGAGAAAATAAAATTTAATCTAGTACTCAAATAAGATGGAGAAGAACAATTAGATCTCCTTGATGATTTAAAATATGCACACAAACATCTCTGACAATTTATTTCTTTTTAAATTTTTATTGGAGTATAGCTGATTTACAATGTTGCATTAGTTTCTGCTGTAGTGCAAAGTGAATCAGTTATATACACATAGTCACTCTTTTTTTTTTGTACCCACTCTTTTCAAAGATTCTTTCCCCACATAGGTCATTAAAGAATATTGAGAAGAGTTTCCTGTGCTATATATC
Organism: Cervus canadensis; assembly: GCF_019320065.1. NCBI lineage: Eukaryota > Metazoa > Chordata > Mammalia > Artiodactyla > Cervidae > Cervus > Cervus canadensis. The sequence goes on from NC_057409.1 coordinate 14,689,187, forward strand.
CTTATCAGTTATTCTGCCAATTTCTTTAAACAACTAAAAATGAGCTTCCAAAATTCAACTAAGGATCAGACCCTCATACTATCTTCCTCAAAATATGAGAGTGAAAAAGTCACAGCTTTCTATTTCTCTGCTACAATGAGAAGAAACCAGAATCTCTCCAGTAGGGAGTGCTGTAATCACACCATACCAGATACACTAGCTCCTCAAAAATAAATAGGCTACAGGAGCCACATCAAGCAAGAATCAACGTAAGAGCAGAAACCATAGAGCCACAGACATCGGTGAATATCCATCTAGCTTGTTAAGTTCCATGTGAATAATTTCACTGTTGCAACAGCCAAAAAAAAAAAAGAAAAAGGAAGAGAAAACTTCTAAAAATCAAGTGCTAACAAGAATCAATCAAGAGATGCCAAACACTCCCATACCAAGAATGTGCTCAATGAATCCACAGGGTATACACACTATGTATCCCACTATATGGTACATAGAGCCCTAACATGAAGCATTGAGCTTCTTAAGGCCAAAACTCAACCAAAAAATGCAACTTCTCCTAGGCATCTGACTGTTCACCTACCTGTCCTGTGGGTTGTAGGAACTGATTATGGAACCGGCCATAGCACGAGTGCTTGCGTTGTCACTAATTGCACCAAGACTGGCTGTGTCTTTGGGGAAAATTTCCTTTTGGACATCGGCTTGGACTTCTAACCTGTGTAAAGAGGGGACGTTTAAGTTAATATGAGACCTGGGTATTCCAAGACAGTCTGCTTCCTGGCACATACCTCTTACATTATTCTCTTGCAAATTGAGTTGATCTGATCTTCTCCAAAAGCCAAATAGCTCAAACAGATGCCCACACATTTTCTCACTTAAAGTTATCTGTTGAAATCGTCCCCTCCTTTCCATCCCCACTGCTATTGCTTAACTTCAGGCTCTCAACAGCTCCCGCATGGGTAACTGCAATTGTGCTCTCTCCAGTAGCCGTAAGTCCAAGTCAAACAACTTTCAGATCAGTGCCAAAGTGGACAATAACCTGATCACTCTACCAGCCCCTTTCTTGGCTCCCTCTTGCCATCAGGCATTTAAGGTCTACCTGATCTGCCTCCAAGCTCTGTCTCCAGTTCCACCTCTTACCATAGGTCCTAAATCCTAATCACATTGGATTTTTTTCCCCTTACACACCTATACACATTTTATCCCTCTCTGATTTTGCATATGCTAGTCCCTCTCTTTGGAAGTTTCCTTTCTCTGTGTGACAAACTCATACTCAGTTCTTAACAACAAAAGAAGCATTATCTCCCTTCATTCTTCCATCAAACCAGTCACTTTCTGCGAAGTGCTCCACAGCAACTACCTATTTATTAAATCAGTTTACACATCTCTTTGGCACTCAGTTGTGAGCTCCAAAAGAGGACAGGCCACATCTCATTCACACTTTACCCTCCATGTCTTGCACGTACTAGGAACTTAAACATTCAGCAATCAAATCACCCCCAGGCTATGAGCTTAAAGGACACATAAGAGTCAGACTCCAACAAGGGCAGCAAACTTTCCTAATGGTGTCTCAGAGGACCCATAGCTTTTCCTATCTTGGCTCCAATATCATTTGGTTGCACATTTAAGTATTTCCTCATAATGGGTTTCACAGTCAAACCCATCTGACTCATTCACTTCCTATAAAAGGCTTTCACAGAACTGGAACAGCTGGCCTGGCTAAGCTGCAGTTTCAGCAAGTCAGTCCCCAATTATGTCTGCTTATTTGCAGGGGTGTTGGTTTTAAGAAAGCACAGCAGTGAATTCTCCAGCATGTGGAGGCGGGATCCCCTAACAAGAGAGAACCAGAGTCAGGAGATACCAACAGGTCAGCAACAGCCTACAGCTGCACATTCAGTCAACCTCCATCCTGCTGTCTGAGTCTCTGCTCTGCTCCTCCAGCCTTAGATGCCCTTCAGGAATGTGCCATAGTCCAGGAAAATGAGGTAGTGCAATGGAAAGTGCATTGAGTCAGAGACCTGGGTCCTAGTTTCAGCTCTGCCATAGAACACTCTCAGAAGTGGAAGAGGCCTTTCACAAAGGCCATCTCCTTGGGTGGTTCCTAGAAGCTGGTCTGTGCAATGGCTATGCTAGAATCAGCTGGGGAGAATTTTCAAAACAGAGATTCCTAGGTCCCACTCTGGGAGATTCTAATTTATTAATTCTGGGATAAGGCACTGCAATCTATTTTTAAAAGGCTCCCAAGTGAGTGACGTGCACTCAGGTGTGGGATTCAGCCCATCTGCCAACTGCTGCTTGACCTCCTAATAGCCAATTGGCCCTCTGGTCTCACTTCAAATACTTCTAGAGGTATAGAGTTTAATATCTACTGATATAATCCATTTCTTCTTTGGACTTTATACAGATTTTTCCTACAGTCTCTATAATGAAACAAAATTCATTTCCCTCTAGCCTCCGCCGAATCATCTTAATCTATCTCTTGGCAAGAGGCAGAAGTCTTAATCCTTTTTTCCACTTCAAGGCCCTTCAGATAACTGAAGGCAAGCATCTCCTCTACCTCTGTACCTTGTTTTGTATCACCTTTACCCCTCCTCAGGCCTCTCTTCTCCAGTGCATTCAAATAACTGCTTCTCACGTAACATCTGCTATGCTCCTCTGAATATGTTCTGTTTTATCTATCTGGTGAAACAACCAACCAAGTCACAACCATTTTAGTCATAAAGACTTACATATTCTGAACACAAGTTTATAGAATTGATTTTTCTTATCAAATGGGAATCAGAATAGGAAGGTTATAAGGATCACAGTATCAATAAGCCAACAAGATACAGCATAAATGCTGTTCAACTAAAAGCCAGTGACAAGCCTAATGGAGGACATAGTCTTGGGAATTCTACAAAAATGCATGCTTTCCCTTCCTAAAAGATGCAGCCTAACACAGTAGAGGGAGGATCTGAAGTCAAGATTATTCTTTATATGGAGTCACTATGGTACAGTGGGAAGAAACACAGAACTTTTATGTTGTGTCACTCAACCTTTTTAGCCTGTTTTCTGATTGTAAAAGTTAAAAGAAAAACAAAAAAAAACCCCACCATTGATGATTAAATCAAAATGAGATGCTATATGAGACATGCCTGACACAGAGAAATGGTTCAGCATGATATGTCACTTCTCATAATTCTAACTAGTTCTGTCAGAAATTGCTTACCTGCTGTATTTTCCCTTGCCACTGGAAAGAATGCCACCACTCAGTGTGCCTCCTGAGAGGGCTGCAAAGCTGGCTGTTTCGCTGTATGGACCTTGCATAACACTAAGTCCATCTGTAGGGCTTCCACTGGTGCTCAATACGCTAGTTAGACCTTCAATGCTACTTTCCCCAATGCTGGGATTCTTGAGGGCTCGCCAGGCATCTGCCACTGGGGATGGAACCAAACATCACAACTGAAGATAGCACAACATCAAAACAGGGTCTGGCATCTTCTTGCAATGACTCTTCAGAGTACAGAATAGTCATGTAGAAAATACTCATTTATTCACTTAATGAATAGCATCTACATGCAGCCACCACGTATCAGGTATTTTAACATATGCTCACACTTAATTTTCCCAAGAAATAGGGACTAATAACCCCAATTTTAAATGAGGAAATGAAAGCTTAGAAATGCCTTGTCCATGGTCAGTCACACAATACTACCATGTGATTCTGAGTCCATTATTCCTTCCATTATACTACACATGCCACCGAATCAAACATAAATTATTTCCAAATACATTTAGGTCATGTGCTGATTCTAGTAGGAAGTTTGAAAAATCTCTGGGGATCTGTGTCTCTCAGGTTAGTTAATATGGTAAAGTGGAAACAACATCAAAGTCAGAAGACCTGCTATAGTTCCAGCTCTTCAGAAGTTCTTAAACCCATTTAACAGATGTTGAGACAAAGGCTTAAAGAAGTTCCCATTAATTGGGGATAATAACAGCCCCGGTCCTCTCTCTTCAGAGCTGTTGTAAAAACCAAGTGAAATAATAACTGTGTAAAGTCTTCTGAAAATTATTAAGTATTGTGCAGATATAAGACTTTATTATAATTATATAATTTACTATTACCAGCATACTTAAGAGTTACTTGGAGTCCTACTAGTTTGTACCTGCCACACAGAGGCAAGTACCAGAGGAATTAACCTAGTAACTCTGGAACAAAGAAATGAAAAGCTAAAAATACTTTACCTCCTATAAAGCTCATTATCCAAAGTAATCCAATGTCAATCTCTCTGTAAAATGTGCTGAATTTTACTGACTTTTATCTTGTGTCCCATAAATTCAAAGGGAAATGAAAATTCTTTTACCTGTGATTGGACCATCATCTTCATCAAACTCAATTTTCACTCCCTTTCCATTGGCTGTACTAACTCCACAGCCACCTCCTCGACAGAGAGAAATAGGCACAACCCCATAGACATAAGCCAGCATAATAGGGACGCCAATACCTAGGGAAGAGAAGGAAACATGTCAGCAGGCCATCGGGTTGCAGCTGTCCTGAATTCTCCTTCCCATAGCTGAAGACAGACAAACCACTTTATAAAGGGTCAAAGAAAGACAGAATATGACTATGCTAAAGAAGTGGCCTGGTCTAACAGAATGATGACTGGACTTGGAATCAGAAAGGCCTGGGTTAGCATCCTGGCTTCAATTTAACAGCCATTACAACCTTGGACATGTCTTCCTTGGGTTTCCAACAATCAATGCATGCATAGGGCCTAGCACAGCACATGTATGTTGCTTTCATTTCCCCACTTCCATTCATTGCTGAGATGCTAATCCCAGAACGAATTAATAATCAAACACAAAACAAGTGACTCTGAGGGTTCAGGATCCCCACCCCACCCCTGAGTGTTAATTCTAAAATCTTACTGCTGTGGAAGGCAGAGGGGCTTAGTTGTTAAAGAGCCCAGACTCTGAAGTCAGACTGCCCTGATTCATGTCCCAGCTAATGGGACAACTTATTGCAACTTCTGTCACAACTATGCCGTTGTGAGGATTAAATGAATACATACAGGCAAAACCCTCAGACCTGCTCCCGGCAAATGGAGTTATGTTATTGTTACTCTAAAACAAACCCTCATGCCTCCCAAAATACTGTGAGGCATTAAGTAAATCAAAATTTTGTTTTGCTGGGTTTTATGGCAAGTAGAGAGGGAAGAGGAAAGGTAAAAAACTAGGCCTTAAAGTAATATCCTTTAATTCAACCTTTTTGTATGTGCCAGATGGAGTTCTAGGTACTAACTTAAGAATAAAAGATCCCAAACTCTGATACTTTAGTGTGGCTGATAATAATAATGAAAGTGAAGTGTTATTTGCTCAGTTGTGTCCGACTCTTTGAGACCCCTTGGACAGTAGCCTTCTAGGCCCCTCTGTCCATGGAATTCTCTAGGCAAACATACTGGAGTGGGTTGCCATTCTCTTCTCCAGGAGATCTTCCCGACGTGAGGATCAAACCCAGGTCTCCCGCACTGTGGGCAGGTTCTGTACCATCTGAGCCACCAGGGAAGCTTGATAATAATAACAATAACAGTGCCTACAAGAGTTAACTCCCAAGGTGGGTCTGACACAAAAATGTAGGAGCCTCCAGAGGTGAAACATCTGGCCAGCTGGCTAAACTGTGAGGCCAGAAAGCTGATGGGAGTAGGTGGGGTGGGGTGAGGTCAGGTGGGGGACGGAGTCGTAGTCTTGGCTAGCTTCTTACCAACGCTAACCGCAGCAATGACAGGGGATGCGATGACTGACAAAGTCACTCCTCCTGTGATCGCCAAATTCCTCTTATGTTTGGAGGTTTTCCTTCCCTCATACCTGCTATGAATCTAAGAAGAAAGAAAATCCAGGTCAGCGGGTTAGGACATCAATCTTTTTGCTGGGGAGAAAAAAGGATAAGTAAATATTCCCTTATAAGTTATCTATATTAAAACATAGTCCCTCATCTCAAAGAGACATCTTTCTCACATTTTAATTTAACTCAGACCAGGAAGGTATAAACTAATATGAAAAAGTTAATACAAGAAGAGACTACATAGGCGAGTGAAGTAAGCATTTCACCTTTAAGTCACTGAGACAAACCAGGCCCAGGATGTTAATAAGAACTTTTAGATCTCTTGCAGGGTTTACAAAAATCCATTTAAGAAATTAATGTCATTATTATTCAAGAACCAGTTGGCTTTCAGGCAGCTCTGAAATATAAGTTCCTCCCCATTTCCTTCAAAACTCTACCAATAAACCCGAAGTTGGAACAGGGACAGAATTCAACATCTTACCTTCCTACCAACATAAACAGGAATGCCGATGACCATGGCAGGAATGGCAATGCCAGCAATGAGGGAAATCCCTACTGGGGCACCAATCAATGTGCCCAGCTGCCAAAGAATTTTCTTCTTACGGCTCCATGGCTTCTTGCCCCAGAATGTACAGCCAGAGGGGCTGCAGAGGAAATATGCCAAAGTTAATGTCAATATTACAAATGCAGCTGTTGTTACCAGAGAGTTTGATAAGAGCAAGAGCCTTCTTTTCCATAAGAGTGATTAATAATTATAGGAGGTTACAAGAAATGAATATATTGCATAAGGGGACGCAAAGCCCAAGGTGAGACTATTAAGAGTTCTGGCTCTTTAATTTTTTTGTAAAGGCAGGTCCCTAAACTTGAAACCTCTTTTTCATTCTTTTCTGCTGAACTCTATCCTCTCTAACCCACCAAAATGAACCTACTTCTTTGTGTGATACTACACGGGAACCTATATAGTCTATGCACTTGACATCTCATCCAAACATTTTGTATCCTGCAGTGAAGGAACTCTCTTTGATTTGCATAGTTTTCTTGGCATATATAGACACTGCAAATCATGTTCCTGGGATAAGATATAAAAATATTTCATCACACCCTTTACAACAGTTTCATACTCTGAGTTTGGCTACTTTTACACTTAGTTGTTCTGAGTCCAACCATTTTTGTTAACTCCCTTTGTGCTGTCTTTTCTACTAGATATGGTAAGCAATTTTGAAAGTTAGGGGTCATGTCTTATGTACTCCTGTGTCTGTAATAAACTGGTATACTGTAATGTTTGCTAAAGTGGAAATGAAAGTGTTTCATCCACACAATGAATGTTAAATTTGCAAATATTATCTCCTTCAGGACAATATTTGAATGACTACTACATCCAAGGAACTGTAAAAAGGTTAATACTTAACCTTAAGTGTTCGTAATACAGCTTAACAAAATTAGACATGTAAACGAAGTAAAAGTCATAATGATGTTTATAAAGGAACATGTAAAGAATGTCAGTAAAGAAGAATGAGGCAGAAAAAGCTGGTGGAAGGCATCACAGATGGAATGGCATTTAAAGTGGCTCTTGAAGACTGGATAAGAAATGAACAGGTGGAGATAAAATGGGGTTGCTGGGAGGTGAGGTGATTAGAAAGCATTCCAGGCAAAGGAAAGAACATGAATGGTCAGGGAGCTAAGAGCACAGAAGAGACACAGATAATCTGGGATACAGTATTTATGAAAGCAAAATGGGAAAAGGTAGAAAGTACATTGGGGCTAGACTGTAAAAAAAAACCTTCAAAGCCATCCTAAGGAAGTTGAACTCTATCTGGAAGGTTAGGGAAAATAGTCACTGGAAGTTGCTGAGCTGGAGAAAAACATGATTGGAAGGGTGTTTCAGAGGAAGTTTTTACAGCTTCCTTATGCTGTAATGAGAGGACAGATGATGTCTCCTTGACATCCTTTTCCCTCAATCAGTAAGGGATGAAGACTATAAATAAAAACAATGGACCTACTGTTTTTATGATCTTGTTCTCTTACTGATTTAGGTAAAAGGATGTCAGAGGGAAGGGTGAGACGAATTGGGAGAGTAGGATTGACATATATACACTACTGTGTGTAAAACAGATAGCTAGTGAGAAACAGCAATATAGTACAGGGAGCTCAGCTTGATGCTCTGTGATGACCTAGAGGGGTGGGATGGTAGAGGTAGAAGGGCGGTTCAAGAGGGAGGGGATATAAGTATACATTTTAGCTGATTTATTTACTTCATTGTACAGCAGAAACTAACACAACACTGTAAAGCAATTATACTCAAAAAAAAAAAAAAAGGACACTTTCTCATCTCACCTGAGGTAATGCAAGTCTGAGATCTCTTTCATACAAAGCCAACAGAATTCACAGCCACACACTGCACAGGTCATATGATTACAGCTTCCATCATTCATCTTGATAATGTAAGCACTGCATCGTGGGCATGGCTTGATGTCATCTGCTGAGGGGAGGGAGGAAGAATGGGTAGAAAAATACCCCTACTTAAACCTAGTTTGGTTTTATTATTCCCAGGGGTATGCACAAGAAATGAGGCAGTCAAGAATTTCTGACTGAGGATTCCAGATTGTGCAACCCACTTCGCTGGAAGGCTGAGCTACGTCTAGACCTCAGGAAATTTCATAAAACGGATCCTGTCTCATACTGAGCTGCCTATCCCCCAAACTGGCATCTTCCACAGCACGTGAGCCACACTCTGAGCAAAGAGACTTCCCTAGAGAGAGAGATGGTTCCAAGAAAAATGGAATTTCAGCAGTCAATAGGTTGGCAGAATTAAAAGCACAGTTCTACAGGAAGAACAGTCTGTAGCCTGCATTTGGCTTTAAGTCTTGAAAAATCTTAGTTCAGGAAACTCCTTTCACAGGTTCAACAACTATCATTGCGGTTTGTTGTTAATACAATACACAGCCTCTTGCCATGATACTTTAAAATTCAAAACCTAAAAACAACTGTGTGTGCTACGTAGCATACACCTGGTAATTTTCACAGCAAGCTAGGAACTAACCTATTAAAAACAAAAAGTTAGGAGATTAGGTTGTGCCAGGAAAAAGTGAATGGTAAATCTTTCCTACTAGCTTCTCCCAAATGACATCAGTGAAATAAAGCACATTTATAAAAGGTAATAAGCCCAATGACATTTTAAAATAGGTTTCCTTTGACATGTCAAGGTTGAAACTGAATGTGTGATACTCCTTCTTTTAAGGTTAATCATTAATCCATACTAACATCACTTGCTTTCCTCAAATTTGTACCCTACTTCCAAAAACAGTGATGTACTTAAAGCTAGTAGGAAAACAGTATAGGTTTAATACCAAATGTCTTTCTGCTCATGATGAAAGGACTGAAAAAGCCCCTAGCAAAAGTACCTAACTGCTCTCCAATCTGAGACATATTACTAAGAAGGCAGAAACTACAGAATTCAGTTTGCTTTATTCCAAGTCACCTGGGTTGGACAGTCTATAAATGGCCAGAGAGAGAAGCTACATATTAAATATAGTATTGAGAGTATTACCGAATAGTTTCTGCTTTCTAATCCTTGAGTCATACATTAAGGTAATCTCTCCCAACTTTGGGCTCACATCATGAAATATCAAATAAAGAGACAAATGAGACTACGCCAACTTATACCTGGTCCAGATTCTTGTCCATAACTGAGCCCTGAAGTGTGCTTGGTGCGGACTCGCAACGTCTGTGCCCTCTGCTGACGGGCCATATCGCAGGTCTGATTTGGATGCCATATTTGCTTGCAGTGGTAACAGAACTCAGTCTGGCAGCCTTCCCTCTCACAGGTCAGCTTTGGGCAGCTGGCACAGCCATAGGCAATAACCGCATACCTGCGTAAGCAAATAGGACGAGATATAAGCTAAGACATTATGCATTGGTTCCAGTGGGGTAACCCTGTTAGGTGTCCCCCACCACTTCATTCGGTATAGAGGAAAGAACACACATATGTGTAACACACGCATATTCTGTGTGAGAAAGTAAATTTCTTCTTGAGATTCTAAAAATACAAATTACTTCCTGAAAAAATAGGAAAACATCATATTTAGCCAGATTTTTTTTTTTTGCCATGTTGAGTGGCATGTGGGATTTTAGTTCCAACCAGAGTTTGAACCCATGTCCCCTGCAGTGGAAGCACAGTCTCAACCATTGGACTTCCAGCCTGAATTCCCAACATGTATTCAGTCATAGTTTAAGCTGCTTTGGGAATAGTTTGTCATAGCAAGTTTCATAAATAAGGGTACAAAACTATTTCCTTTTGATGGTTTGCTATATTTAGAGAAATCAGAATTTGTTTAAAGGACAGAATATTTGTATAATAAAGAACAATAGAAAAAACTAAAGCAAGTATACTTTTTAAAAAAAACTGTGGTATAGTTAATGTACAATATTATGTTTCAGGTGTACAACAATGATTCACAATTTTTAAGCTATATTCCATTTATAGTTATAAAATTTTGGCTATAGTCCCTGTGTTGTACTATGTATCTTTGTAACATTTCTATACATAGTAGTTTGTACCTCATAATCCCCTACCCCTATCCTGTCTATCCCATATTCCTTCCCTCTCCCCCACTAGTTTGTTCTCTATATGTGTGTGTCTGTTTTTTTTTAAATTCACTGGTTTGTTTTATTTTTTAGATTGCACATATAAGTAATATTATATTTTTCTTTCTCTGGCTTATTTCACTTAGCATAATATCTTCTGGGTCCATCCATGTTGTTGAAAATGGCAAAATTTCATTTTTTATGGCTGAGTAGCACTCTGTTGTATATGTATACCATATTTTTAAAATTCATTCATCTATTGATGGACACTTACTTGTTTTCATATCTTAAAAGTGAAAGTGAAAGTCGCTCATTCGTGTCTGACTCTTAGTGACCCCATGGGCTATATATATAGTCCACAGAATTCTCCAGGCCAGAATACCGGAGTGGGTAGCCTTTCCATTCTCCAGGGATATTCCTAACCCAAGGGTCAAATCCAGGTCTCCTGCATTACAGGCAAATTCTTTACCAACTGAGCCCACAAGGGAAAACCAAGAATTCTGGAGCGGGTAGCCTATCCCTTTCTCCAGCGGATCTTTCCAACCCAGGAATTGAACCCGGGTCTCCTGCATTGCAGGCAGATTCTTTACCAACTGGGCTATCAGGGAAGTCTTATATCTTGCCAATTGCATATCTTGGTAACTTTCATATTTTGGCAACAGCAAATAATGCTGTTGTAAATGCTGCTATTAAGGTGCATGTATCTTTTTCAATTAGTGTTGGGTTTTTTTTTTTTTTTCCAGATAAACACCCAGGAATAGAATTGCTGGGTTCCAGGGGCTTTGCAGGTGGCACTAGTGGTAAAGAACCTGCCTACCAATGCAGGAAACATAAGAGACACAGGTTCCATTCCTGGATTGGGAAGATCCCCTGGAGGAGGGCATGACAACCCACTCCAGTATTCTTGCCTGGAGAATCCCATAGACAGAGGAGCCTGGCAGGCTACAGTACATAGGGTCGCACAGAGTCGGACATGACTGAAGTGATTTAGCACGCATGTACACATGGTAATTCTATTTTTAATTTTTGGAGAAATCTCCATACTGTTTTTCATAATGGCGAAACCAATTTACATTGCCACCAAAGGTGTATGACGGTTCCCTTTTCTCTGCATCCTTGCCAGCATTTGTTATTTGTGGCCGTGTTGATGATAGCCATTCTGATAGGTGTGAGATAACATCTCACCGATTTTAATTTGCATTTCTTTGATGATTAATGAATGATGCTGAGCATCTCTTCATGTGACTGTTGGTCATTTGTATGTCTTCTTTGGAAAAATGTCTATTCAAGTCTGCCCATTTTTCAACTGGACTGTTTTTGTTTTTTTGATGTTGATTTGTATGAGCTGCTTATATATTTTGGATATTAACTCCTTATCACTCATATCATTAGAAAATATTTTCTCTCATTCAGTAGGCTGTCTTTTTGTTTTGTCAATGGTTTCCTTTGCGGTACAGAAGCTTTTAAGTTTAATTAGGTCTCATTTATTTATTTTTTTTAAAGAAATACTTTTTCAAAAATTTACTTATTTTTTCTGGTTGTGCTGAGTCTTTGTTGCTGTGCACAAGCGTTCTCTAGTTGCGGTGAGTGGAGGCTCCTCTTCACTGTGGTTCAGGGGCTTCTCACTGTGGTGGCTTCTTTTATTGCAGAGTACACTCTCTAGGGCATGGGCTTCAGGAGTTGTGGTATGCTGGCTCAATAGCTGCAGCTCATAGGCTCAAGAGCTTGGGCTCAGTAGTTGTAGCAAGTGGGCTTAGTTGCTCCGGGGCATGTGGAATTTTCCCGAACCAGGGATCGAACCCATGTCCCCTGCACTGGCAGCTAGATTCTTATCCACTGTACCACCAGGGAAGTCCAGGGATCATTAATTTTTGCTATATCCTCTGCTTTAAGAGACAGGTCCCCTGCATCGGCAGCTAGATTCTTATACACTGTACCACCAGGGAAGTCCAGGGATCATTAATTTTTGCTATATCCTCTGCTTTAGGAGACAGATCAAAAAAAAAAAATATATTGCTACAATTTATGTCAAATAGTGTTCTGCCTATATTTTCTTCTAGGAGTTTTATGATTTCAATCCTTTTTCATTTTTAGGTTTCACAGTGAAGCTCACCTGATGACAGACTGAGAGGCAACTGAAAGCTCACTTTATCTTTCCGTTATTTCTTCCAACATGAATGTACACCTTGAAATATCTTCTTTCTTGACAGTTTCCAGAATCCAAGAATACCACTCATCAGTCTTGTTAGTCAACATGGAATATGGCCATTATTTCCTCCTAATCTCTTCTGATACATATTCTTAGTTATGAAACACAATTCAGGATCTATCAACACCAACCAGCATTAACTAAGTTTCTTACAATTTATGTTTATTTACCAAGAATTATTTTCCTACAAACAATCCAATGTATTTACAACTGTTAGCCTTTCTAACTCTAAAAATCTCAACTAAATGCACAGGCTACCCTAGTAAGTGGACACATTTAAAATAAGAATTTTTTTAAAAAAGTAATTTAAACAAAGAAGGGAAGACAGCAGTAGTGAAAGTTCAAACAATTTTTAAACAAGTCAATGACTGCAGGCTTGGTGTTGTCATCCCCTATGCCATGCTCTCCTCCAATAGCCAAAGACCCCAAACAAACCAAAGAATAATAGCATTTTCTTAGATCTATTTTACAGTTTGCTTATTTGATTGTACATTAGATATTTATGACAGCAACTTAAGTTCCAGGCTTATCATAGATTCTGCAAGTTGATTTGAGAATGACACTGAAAATATCAATGACAAGGTTTCATCTATGTTACATAATACAGGCTGTATTAAAACCCTTTTCAGAAAGAGCAAAGTGAGTTCAATGTATAAATGCAAATGACTCATATCCTGTAGGAGTTCTGAGCAAATTTATCCCACCTAGTTGCAAAATAACTACTAAAGATAAACAATATTTTTCCTGAAGAAAGTGATTTGCTTGCTATTTTGTGTTAAATAAGAAAGGTACTAGGTGATCTCAGAAAAAAGTATTAAGTCAACTTCAGACAAGACAATACAAATTAGACTGCCAGTCAGGAAGCCTTTGAACATTTCATGATATATTTCTACCTCACATAGTGGGAGTAATATTTATTAACAGATTTTTTTTTCTCTCTCTCTTTTTTTAAAGAACATTTGATAGGACTGACAATATCAATTTTGGGTGTGGAATTTTGAAGGAAGTAAAATAACCTCAAATACTCATGAATCTACAGCAACCTATTATTGTGACACAGAATTACTCAGGGCACGAGACTTGGCATTCCAGTTTTTGGGTGCCTAGCCTAGGCTCTTTGCCCCTGACTCATACTGCATGACACTGAGCTAATTAAAATCTCCAAACTTTAGATTCCATCCCTAAAATGGAAGTATAGGTGCTTGCTGCTTTCAAGTGTAACTAAACATGTTTTAAAACTGCACTTGAGACCTTGCCCTGAAAGTCATGGTATAAATACACGGCACATACTGTTCCACTTCCTGGCCTCTGCACACCCTGTTACTCTCTGCCTTGAAATGCCCTTTCCTTACTTCTTGCCCTGGCAAACACTAATCCGTTTAAGAACCAGCTCAAATGTCATCCTTTCTATAAAATCCACTTAACCTCTCCAGGCAGTTGGTTGCCCACTTCCTGCCTGTGCATAATTACTTCACAATACTTAACACATTATACTGTAAATATGTTTATATGTATGCTTCCCCCAACCAGACTAGGCAAGGAAAAATACCAACCATTTTTTAGTCTCCAGGGTCTAGCACCCTGATTCATGCTTAAAACACCTGTTTTGAAGGAATGATATAGAGACCCTCTCCTCTTCGGGTTTTTTATTTTATATGGGGCCATTACATTTCCCTAAAGCAATCTTTTAAACTTATCTATGTATCTATTGGTTTTCTATATGCCAATTACTATAACTTAATCCTAAAATTCTGTATAAGCCCTTTTGAGGAGTAAATTCCTAAATTCTGAATAGGGCAATCTCCTACCCTAGGTAGTCAAAAAAAGAAAAAGAAAAAAACTATTTTGTTCTTTCTCTTCTCTGGCCTACATTGGAATCTCTCTTGTACTCTGCTTTCTTAGCTCAACAGAGCATTCAGTATGGCAAAAACCACTACAATATTGTAAAGTAATTAGCCTCCAACTAATAAAAATGAATGGAAAAAAAAAAACAACAAACCTATGTCCTAGAAAAATAAATAATAAAAGTAAGGTCTAGGAAATTACACGATGCTAAGAAGATAGAAGCATCCTTTCTCCCTCTTAAGTTCTTACAACTTTTATTAATTTTGTCAATTTGCTATCTTCAGAAACATTATAATGTGACAGGCTAGACCACAACATTACCTTACTCTGGCCTGGGGGGTGGAAATCCCATTAGTATGAATTTGATTATGCGCCAACAAATCCTGGTAGTTAAAGAAATGTGTTCCTATATTATGTCTATACTTCACCATTCCAGGCCATGTAACTTCATTTACAAACAGACTCTGAATATATATAAGGGTGGATGACACAGGCCAAGTCATCACAATGAGCTATACTGTCACTGTCTTCCTTTTTACTGCCCTAGTTCAAACCCATGTCATCTCTTGAACAGACAACTGCAAGACTATCTGGTCTGCTTATTCCCTACTCCAATCCAAACTCCAATGCGAAAAGTTTATCTATCATGATGTTACTCTTTTGCTTAAAATCCTTAAAAAAAAAAGAAAAAAGTCCTTCAAATCTATAATTCTTTGCATGGCATAGATAGACCTACCAATTTGAATCCAGTCTACCTTTTCAGATCAATCTCAAGTCACTTCCCAGATCATGCTCCCCATATTGCACACCCAGAGGCTAACCAAAATAGACTGCAGACTTAGTCCTGAGTTTACATACCTCCATGCATTTGCTCATAACATTCTGGTTTAAGATGCCTAATTTTCTCTACCCTCATCTTTGCCTGGTATAAATTTCTACTCATATTCTTCAAGCCCTGATTAGGTATCACCTCCTCCATGAAGTCTTTAGTGACACAATCATGCAAAATCCCTTTCATTCATCTTCTAAGAACACTCGTATTTTCTTCAGTTTCTATTACACTGCATTTATAACTATCTATCTGTCTCCTCCACCAGGCCACCCTGTCAAGAGGACCATGTCTAAGTACTTTTTGCAATACTCAGAACTCATATGATTCAACACCATATGATTCTGAAAAGGACTGCTGATTACCTGTCTGTCCTCTTCTTGTCCACCCTCCTCTTATCTGTTTCTCCTCTCAAAATTGTGGTGTTTGTATTCTTTACCTTCCTTATCAAAAATTTAGCTACTCATCCCATTCTTCTGGGACCTAATTGAAAGACTTTGTTCAGAGTTGTAGAAAAAGTTAGAAATATAGATATCTTAGTCTAGAGGAGCTCTCAATTCACTCAGAGCACAAGATTTAGTGTTAAATAAGGACACTAATAGAAGACAAGCCAGAAAAACTGTTAAAGGAGCTTAGAAAACTACAAACAACGAAAGTTTCAGGTATACTTTAAAGATGTCATCAAAAAACAAAAACGAACATGTTTCCTGGTGATCTAAGTTTAGGGAAATTATATTAGATTGAAGATTTACCCTGCATATTAGCACCAACAAGATTTACAGTGTATATTAGAATTGTTTAAAGGGTCTAAGGAGCTCAGAAATAAGAGTTGCTTTATTTTGTTCAATCCAACATTTTCCAAGCTTATTCAATCCCAACACATTTTTCTTTTCAATAATGCCTATACCTTGAGAAATACTGATGTAGGTGAAAAATAGAAAACAAGATCAAAAGATGATTGGAAACCATAAAGGCTCTCAAATCATAAGGATAGATCAAATAAATAATATGTTCTTAAAGACATAAGTCATCATCTTATAGGTCAGGTATGAGCAGTTTTAAGCAGGGGAATGATATAAAATGTTCTATTTTAGAATAAATACTTTGGCTAATATAAGAAAGATACACTGGACTGGAAGATGATGTAAATAGTGGAGGGTGGGGTTGTAGGGGGATACAGAGGTGCGAAAATGAAGCAACAGAGTTAAATTAAGAGAAAAGATTCAGGAAAGCTTCACAAAGGAAAAATCCTCCCTCACTGACTAAGAAATCTGTCTTGCTCAGGGAGCTTACTCTTCTCTCATAAATGTATTAGGGACAAACAGAAGCTTCCTGTTTTTAGGATAATCCAGTCCAGTTGTCTAGGAAGGCCAATAGACAGTACTACCTTCTGGGAACAGGTATGCAGGGGGACTCTGCAGGAGACAAAGGCAGCAATGAGAGGCTGAAGTGGTGGACTGCACAAAGAATTTAGGTCAAGACAGTCTCTTACCTCCTATTCATCTGTACAGAAGATCTGCCCCCTGTATGCCAAGAAATATTCTGTTGTCTCCTTTGCCAAACCCTCAAGTCTTCTAGGACAAACCTAGACAGTGTATAGTCGAAAAAGGTCCATATAGTCAAAGCTGTGGTTTTTCTAATAGTCATGTATGGATGTGAGAGTTGGACCATAAAGAAACCTGAGCCCCCAAGATTTGATGCTCTCGAACTGTGGTGCTGGAGAAGACTCTTGAGAGTCCCTCGGTCAGCAAGGAGATCAAACCAATCAATCTTGAAGGAAATCAACCCTGAATATTCATCGGAAGGACTGGTGCTGAAGCTGAAGCTCCAATATTTTGGCCATCTGATGCAAAAAGTTGATTCAATGGAAAAGACCCTAATGCTGGGAAAGACTGAGGGCAAGAGGAAAAGGGGGGTGACAGAGGATGAGAAGGTTGGATAGCATCACTGACTCAATGGACATGAGTCTGAGCAAACTCAGGGAGATAGTGAAGGACAAGGAAGCCTGGAGTGCTGCAGTTCATGGAGTTGCAAAGAGTTGGACATGACTTAGTGACTGAACAACAACAACAATCTTCTAGAGATTCTGAAAGGGTTTAAAGACAGGGCACTTGAGAGGAAAACATTACATGTTTACATGATTTGGAGGTTTCTGAAAAGACTGTGCTTAAGTAGAGACTCTCAAGGGTAGCAGATCAATTGTACTATTTATCAACTGTGAGATACTGGGTCCCACACTTAAACTTCTCTGAACTGCCTTCTCCTTTATCCAATGAGTTTACCACCATCTACCTGCATGAAACTAAAGTGAAATTATTTGAGTGAAGTTACAGTCTGAAGATTATAAAGGGATATAAAAATGTCAGTTATCTGTATTCTGAGTGAGTTTTATCTCATTTGAAAGCATGTTTTAAAGGTTATACTTGGTGGGAATTGCCTGGTGGTCCAGTGATTTAAGAATCAGCAGCTTTCACTGCCATGGCCTGGGGTTCGATCCCTGGTCTGGGAACTAAGATCCCACAAACTGTGCATGCACAGCCAAAAAAAGAAAAGAAAGACTACATTCAATAATATTGTACTTAATAATATTAATGTGAAAGTTTTCCCACAGAAATTGGTTCCCTTATTTATGAATATAATAAAATTGTATTCAAGTACAGGAAAAGAAAAATTCAAGACTCTTTTCTATGTCCCCAAAATATTCATAAACAAATAATCTTTTAATATATAGTGCTTTTATCGTAAGTAATCACAGTGAAACTAGCGATCAGAACTCTAAGATCACGCATATGCTCCCCTCACCCCACCAAATAAGACACACACACACACACACACACACACACAGAATAAAGAACTTGATAAATTTGGCTGACAGGAACTTGATCTGTGGTAAGATGATCAGGTATGAGAAGAAATTACTGGGGTCTTAGGCTTCTCTTCTAGTTCTTATCCATGACTTTTACCTGACTCAGAAGAACAACCGTTTGATTAAAACAAAACAACTATTTTTCTCATGACATTAGAAAGAGATGGCAAAACCACTGGCCACATCCCCACCTATTTGAGAAGTGATAGAAATACAAAGTTACTCCCTGTTTATCTAATAACTTCATCTGAATTCTCAAAACACTCTGAAAATATCAATTAGGACTCTCAAGTAAGGAAAAGATTAGGCTTATTTCAGACAAGAAAAATAAAAGTAGGTAAGAGGCAGTTAACAAGAAGAATCAGAAAAGAAACCAGATTCTAAGCCTCTTTGGCTCTCTCAATGTTGTAGGCCACACTTGATGAAATGAGCCAAACAGTAGCATCCCCAAAAATGCTGATAAGCTTGTGCTTTATAAAGCTCTGAGAGAAAAGAATACTTACTGGCTTTGGTTGGAATTAACACCAGTGTTCCAAGCCTGGTTCCACCCCCTACTAGTTGTATGACCCTAAATAAGTCACTCAATTCATTTAAACTTCAGTTTCCTTATCTGTACAGCTAGATCAAATGTATCTTACAATGTTGCAAGGATCAAATTAAATTATGTATGCATGACACATGGATACCACAGATCGGTCCTGGGTGTTCACTGAAAGGACTGAAGCTGAAACTCCAATACTTTGGCCACCTCATGCGAAGAGTTGACTCATTGGAAAAGACCCTGACGCTGGGAGGGATTGGGGGCAGGAGGAGAAGTGGACGACAGAGGATGAAATGGTTGGACGGCATCACCGACTCAATGGATAAGGGTTTGGGTGGACTACGGGAGTTGGTGATGGACAGGGAAGCCTGGCATGCTGCGATTCATGGGGTCGCAAAGAGTCGGACACGACTGAGTGACTGAACTGAACTGACACATGGATACTCAGATTCTAGTCTGCTTGCTCTCCTTACACTTCACCTTCTTTAAAGCCACAGATTTAAAAGTTATGTTAAAATTGTTATAATTTTTTAACTAATTAAAAAAACCTCTGGATGATAATATGATAGTAATTCAAAACTTGACTAATATAAAAATGGCCTAATTCTTTAATGACTTCCAAGTCAGGAATGGTGTAGAGTTATCACCAAGATTGTAAGTTAATTCCTATTTTATTTTATTTTTTAAAAAATTCCTGTCTATTTTAAATGATGTGAGCAAAGACAGAGATTGACTCAGAGAAATAAACAAAAAGAGAACTTTCCCAGAAATAAAATGTCAGTGATGCCACATTTCTCAGTTAAAATTCAAGGAAATTCACATCTCAAAAAGGAGATAATATACTATTCCAAAATGAACCAAATAGTGTTCTCTTAAGTAAATATTCCTTTAGTTCAGAAAATAGATCAATACTGTCTGTAAAACTTCAATATCACATAAATTAACTTTTTAAGACTAGGAAGACTATCAGATCGCCAGATAAAAGCAAACTTTTCCAAGGGCCTACAAGGTTTTTTTCTGATACTTATTATTAATAACTGAAAGTGAAAGTGACCTACCATAGACGGACACCTCAACCTTTGACCACAACACTTCAGAGTAATTTAGAAACCTCATCTCAGTGAGCTTAAATAACACATACATTCTAAATAAGCTTGGCAGAATAGGAAAATAAATTAACTCATCTTACTTCCCTAAGACACTCTATGACAACTTCTTTTGAAGGAGACAAATAGCAGCATCATGGAAATCATAAAACAGCCTTGATATATAGGCTATGATTAAAAGCCCTTAGTTCTTTTGAAAGAAAAGAACACACAGCTTTTTACTAGGAGTCCCTAGCCTCTTTTTGTCCTCAAAACATGACACCCAAGAATAAAATGATCTGGCCAAGGTCACAGAGCAGGTAATGGCACAGCCTGATGTCCCTCTTTCCTGCAGGCAACCATTTGTGGGATGTACTGACAGTAACACACAATCAGATTTTAAAAAGTAAAGGTGGGGCGGCAGTGGGAGGCGCCGGGGGTGGAGTGGGGGGCTTTCCACTGAATTCTCTAGATGGTAAAATCTAGTGGTGTTAAGCGTCTGCATCTACTGCCTATTTTCTCACTGACCTTAAAAAGTCAGCATACACAGTGCAACATCAAGAACTCAAGATCGGAGGAGCGGGGAACCACATTTTCTCTTAAACATATCAATCCCTGGGCATCCTTCTCAGTGCCCCCCATTGCCTCTCTGGACAAAGAAAGGGTCTGTCCACTCCATACCCTGCCCAAGGCAGCAGTGTAAGGACCACAGGGGTGGCCACACAATAGCCGGGCACAGAAGACACACCACAATGCCCAGGTTGCCCCCAGAGCACTGCCAGTGAGTTGTCCTTTCCCGCTAGAGCCATTTCAGTCACCTGCATCCCAACTTTCAGCAGTGGTGGTCTCAGGAAGAGCACACCTTCTCCTGCAACGCTGCAAAGTTTGCCCCTAGTCAAATGGACACACCCCTCCAAAGCACTGCCCCTTCAGAATGATGTTCTTATTCCGTCCTATGCCAGATATCCCCTCCCTATTCCTCATTCAGAGATACCCCCTTCCTCTGGAGAGGGGCGTTCGCTGGACCAAAAACAGCCTCTGCCTCCTGACTTGATGGACAGCTCCCTTCTTACCCACAGCTCGGCCCCCACCTCAAGTCCTCAGGCAGGGGTTGGGTACTGGGTGCGTTCACCTCACGCGTCTGGGCTTGCTGATGGTTACCGGTTACCAGCCCGCCGTAACTGCCAGCTGGCCTCCCTCCCTCTGGTCATCCCTCACCTCTTCCTCCACGCTGGGACACGGACACACACACACACACCCGGTGCGTGGAGGACAGCCCCTCGCGGCCGGCCACACGCAGGGTCTAGCCTTCGGCCCCAGGTCCCCTCCGCCGCGGCCACCGCCCCAGGGCCACGCCCCCGCGCTCACCCGCAGTCCGGGGCTGGGCACCAGCGGCAGTCGGGGTCCGAGGCCAGGTAGCGGCGCAGCATGAACTCCTCGTACTTGTGCATGAGCGGCGGGTCGGCGAGCAGCAGGCGGATGTCGTGCGGGTTGAGTCGCTCGCTGCACTCGGGGCAGCTGATGGGGACCCGGCTCTCGCTGATCTCCAGGCGCAGGTAGTGGCGGAGGCAGTCCCGGCACGAGCGGTGCGGACAGCTGAGGAGGCGCGGGGCCCGCTCCGGCGGCAGCCGCACCAGGCACAACGGGCACTCCACCTCCTCCGGGCCCGAGCCACCGCCCTCCGCCGCCTCCTCATCGTCTAACCCGGGTCCCGCTGTCGCCGCGGCCTCCGCCTCGGCCTCGGCGGCCGGCTCAGCGGGCAGCGCCTCGGGCGGCGAGGCTTGGGCCGGGGCGGGCGGCGGCGGCGCGGCCGGGGGCGGCGGCTCGGCCTGCGGCTTGGCTCGGGCGCGGCGGCCGCGGGCCGAGGAGGAGAAGACGCTGTGGAAGGTGAGGCGCCGGCGCCGGCCGCCGCTGCGGCACTTGGGGTCGGGCGCAGCCGCGTGTAGGGATGTAGAGCGCGGCGACTCGGAGTCTTTCTCAGAGCCCATGGTCCCCAGAGGCCGAGGGACGAGGGGCGCCCAGCGCCACCACAGCTCCCGCCTCAGCGCCCCCTCAGCCGGCGCCCCGGCCGCCGCCGCCTCAGCCGCCCTCCCAGAGATAGAAACCGAGCAGTAGCGACGAAGTGGTTATAAAGCCTCCGCCCCGCGCGCCGATGCCCACTGCGCAGGCGCTTCGCGGAGATACCTCACAACCCGCGCCGCCCATGCCGGAGGGGGGGGGCGCTGGGCGGGGCCGACCGGGGTGGGGCGTGCTGGGCGTGCTGGGGCGGAGCTCCGCCTCCTCGGAGGGCAGGTGATTCCAGGGCCGCCATCTTGAGAAGACGGTAACTCGACTAGTTTACTTGGCCTCTTCCGTCAGTGTCATCGCCCCTAGCCGCATCGAACCTGTGGCGGAGTTTTCGGTTTGCCTTTCCTCGAGGTTGGGCCGATTGCTGTTTCCAACAAATGATATTTAAGTTTACTCCATCTGTAAAAAGCAGATGAGGGTAAATCAGATAGTGATTCCCAACTGGTCTACCTGCCAACACATCTTTTGTTGTTTTTTTATTAAGCAGTAATTAATAAAGAATATATTCATTGAGCTTCTATTAAATGGAGGCATTACTAGGTGAAACAGACGGGGTCTCCCTATCTGCAAGAGATTTACAAAATAAAATCCAAATCCCTCAATCTAGCATTCAGTACCTTCTGTGAGCTACTAAACTATTCCTAGGTCCACCGCCCATTCTAACATTCTGGTAGTTTGGTTACTTACAAATTGTGGACGGATGCCCAGCATTTTGGGTGGGGGGGAATCTGGAAGTGCCTTTCTTCTGCTGATCCCCCACTGCACTGACTGGGGGAAGATACGGAGTCAGCCTTACAAATGGGAGACTAGCAAGCCGCTTTAACAGCAATGGGAATGTATCAGGTAGGATTAGACTCAGTTGCAAATAACAAAAGAAAAAAAAAGGCTTATGATAGAAATTTATTTCTCTCTTCATGAGAAATAATTCATAAAAGTTCAAGGCTGCTCTGCCATTCTCAGTAACTTGGTTTCTAATTTTAAGGTCAACTCATTATGGTCCACATTCCAGACAGTGGGGAGGGAAAAGAGCAGAAAGGTACACTGTTTTCCTTTTAAGAAGACTGCCTTGAAAGCGCGGCACATTTCTGCTTATCTGCACATCTCATTAGCCAAAGCGTAGTCCATGGCCATACTGGGATATGTAGCTTTTTAACTGGGCACAATGTGTCCCTAAAAATAGGTGCTCTGTTACTAATAAAGATTGGTAGAAATTGTACTAAAAGATAACCAGCTGTCTTTCATGGGTGGTATTTAAAACCGTGAGAAAGGTCCCTAGGAATTAACCCTGGGAAACTTCAAACTTTTGAGGTAAACAGTGGAAGAAGAGCCAGCGACAGAAGCTGAGAAGCAGGGACTGTGGCACAGGAGAAAACTCAAGCTGGCTTGATGTCACAGACACTTAGATAAAATGTTTCCAGGGGGAGTGGTCAATTATGATAAATCCCACTGAGAAATCAAAGCCGATAAGAACAGAGACGTGATCACTGGATTTAGCAATACCAAAGAGGTCCATAAGGAGGAGAAATGTTCCTCCTCAAGGAGGAAGATTTGATGCTAGATGGCTAAAACAACAATTGATTTCTGTATACTGGTCAAAGTATGCTGGGCTCTGCTGTGGTAACAACCCGAATATCTCAATGCTTTAACACATTGGTATATTTCTCCCACTCATATAAAGCCTGCCTATGGGGCAAGGCACTCTCCCGGTCACTCAGAGAGGTTCATGGCACTTTCTTTCTGGGCTCTACCACCTCAACCCAAAGTCTTAAGGGTAGCCTCAATAGGGGAAAGAGAGCTGGAGGGTGTGTGTGTGTCTGTGTGTGTGTACATGCGTGTTCAGTCATGTCCAAAACTTTGCAACCCCATGGACTGTAGCCTACCTGGCTCCTCAGTCCATGAGCTTTTCTAGGCAAGAATACTGGAGTAAGTTGCCATTTCCTACTTCAGGGGATCTTCCCAACCCAGGGATCGAACCTGCATCTCTTGTGTCTCCTGCATTGGCAGATGGATTCTTTACCACTGCGCTGCCTGGGAAGCAGGAGGGTTGTCACCAGCAATTAAATACTTCAGCCTGGAAATGACATATGTTATTTCCACTCATAGACTATTAGACAGAACTTGTGACACAGGCTCAATTTAATTGCAAAGGAGGCTGAGAAATGTAGGGGGGAGGCATGGACTATTTATAATAGTAGGTGACATTATCTCAGCCACAGTTCCCTATAATCATCATTGACTCTGTTCTTGGTGACCAATGTCCTGAGCAGCTGCTTGGAAGAGATGTGTGCCTGTTGTAGGGATGAAAGATGGGGGAGAAGGCTGCTTTGTTCCTTGGGTTAGAGTGTGCTGAAGGACCTGGGGACCTCTGATTCCAGACAGACCCAGCTGGCTTTGAGATGCTTCCTCCTGTGCAGCTGACAGAAACAACTGTCAGAATTGTTGAATAGCTTGCTGAAAAGCTCAACACACCAAATGCTTGCTTGTCTTGGCTCTGGTTCTCAAACAAACCCTGCTTCAGCTCAAAGCTGCCACCACCGGTGCTTTGGCAGAAAAGTGACCTCTCATAAATATCACTGGACTTTGGTATGACCCCATTTCTTCTGGGTTTTGTCTCCTGAATTCATCACCCTTGAAGCAAGGGATTAAAGCAATTCTGTCACTTTTTCCTTTGTGTCTCCGCTTGATACAAGCAGAGCAGTGACTCAGGGAGATGACAGGAAAGAGAAGGACTCTCATCTGTTCACTCATTCAGTAAACATTGATTATACTTACTTTGTGGAAGGCTGTTTGCCAAGCACTAGGGTCATGGAGATGAACAGTCTAATGGAGTTGTGGACAAGAAAGCTTGTGTCAACCCTTCCTCAAAACTTTCTACAGTTCCCACAACCAGCTGCATCTCCTTCCATGCATCTTGCTTCTTTGCAAATGCTAATCCCTCTGCTTGTAATCCCATGCATGCTTTCAGGGTCATTTTCATGGTCTTCACCCCCCTTTCTTTCAGACTCACCTCCTCTCATGTCTGCAGGGCATGATGTAGATAATTTCAGTGTCAATCAAACCTCTTACTAGGATGACCACGTGATTTACTGTCCAAACCCTGGACACTTCTGAGAATGAAAAGTGAAAAATGAAAGTGAAAGTGACTCAGTCATGTTCAACTCTTTGTGACCCCGTGGACTATAATCCATGGAATTCTCCAGGCTAGAATACTGGAGTGGGTAGGCTTTCCCTTCTCTAGGGGATCTTGGATCTTCCCAACATAGGGATCGAACCCAGGTCTCTCGCATTGCAGGTGGATTCTTTACCAGCTGAGCTATGAGGGAAGAAGCCACATTTGAGAATGAAAGGGAATGCTACATCAATTGCTTCAGCTCAACAAGTGTCAATCAATCTGTTCCAGGCAAACTGAAAATTATGGTCACCCACCTACACCCAGCATTGTCATAAAACCTGACACTTGATGCTTTCATGTCTCTCAGCCCTTTGAGATGATATTGTTATCCATATATTTTAAAAGTTTCTTTTTTAATGTGGACCATTTTAAAGGTCTTTATCAAATTTGTTACAGTATTGCTTCTCTTTTATGTTTTGGTTTTTGGCTGAGAGATATGTGGGATCTTAGCTCCCAAGACCCTGGGTTGAACCCACACCCCCTGCATTGGATGATGAAGTCTTACCCACTGGACTGACAGGGATGTCCCATTGTTATCCCCATTTTTAAGATGAGGAGACAGAGCCTCAGAGAGAGAAGAGACTTGTGGTCTCACACCTAGAAGGCAGCAAAACTGGCCTGGGAAGTTAGAACATCAGATTTCAAATCCTGGGCTCTTCTGACTCTAGAGATCGGTAAGTACCACCACACCTGACTCCCTGGTACCACAGAGTCTTACTGTCTTAAGTTAGTCATGTGTGGTTCTCCCCTAGACCCAAGATGTAGGAGGAAGGTAGAAATGCAGTCTTACTTATCTTGTGCACCAGTTCCCCCCAGCCCTTGGTGTAGAAAAGGTCTTAGGGCATGTTTGTTGGATAGATGACTTCTTGAGGTTAGAGCTTTATGTTTCATCTTTTAAACAATATTTATTTGTTTGACTGTGCTGGGTTTTAGTTGCAGCATGCGGGATCTTCCTTGTGGCACGTGGGATCTTGAGTTGCAGCATGTGGGATCTAGTTCCCTGGCTAGGGATCAAACCTGGGCCCTCTGCATTGGAAGCTCGGATTCTTAGCCACTGGATCACCAGGGAACTCTCTATGTGTTTCATCTTAAAATCTGAGCCCCCCAAAAAATAAAAAATAAAAAAATATAAAATCTGAGCCCCTTTTTCAAACCTAGTACCTAGCACAGTGCTTGCTATGCATCTGTTCATTCCCTTAACACTTATTAATCACCTACCACGTGCCTGGTACTGTGCTGGTGATGCAACAATGAACAAAATAGACAAGGTCTCGGTTCTCATGGAGCTTACACATTCCAGTGGGGGAAAACGTACAAAGACAATCACAAATAAACACAGTTACAAATCAAGATAAATGCTAAGGAAAAATACTAGATACTGAATTTTAAGAGCTATTTTGGAGGTACATTTAGTAGGTTTTTATCATAGATTGGATGGCTGAAACAGATGAACACAAAAAGAAGGCGCAGTTTGGAAAGAGAAAAATGTCGGTTTGGATGTGTGGGGCTGGACGTGTCTGTGGGGTTTCTGTTTTAATCTTCTCACGTCTAGCCAGGTTAACTGATTTGCTCCAAACTGAAAAATTGTGGCAAGGGAAAGAAACCCGCCTCAGCCAGCCCAAAGAGAGCTGGCCTCCAGCTAGCATGGTGGTTCTAAGAGGGGCAGAAGGCATAAGATAAGCAGAGAAAGGATGTGCTCAAGGAAACAATAATCAGACCTCCCAAGCTGCAGTGAAGACCGCGGCAAGCAGCCAAGGAGCAGGCTGCGTTACATCCAACGGAGAGAGCAGGATCGCCGCGCCACCCTCCTCCGCTAGAGGCCAGCGCACCCCCAGGCGCTCTAACGAGGGGAGGGGGCTGCTCCGTGCCTGGAAACCCGAGCCGCGCGGCTGGCTCCACGGCAGGACCCGCCAATCGGGCTGTGCCTGGTGGCGGCACCACGTGACTCGCCTCCCCATCTCCTCCCCTCCTCGCCTTCCAGGGAAGACGGGCATCCCCGCCATGGTGCCTCCCCGGCCATCCCGCCCCCACCCCTCGCGTGCCGCAGCCGCGCGGGCGTGAGCTCCCGCTAGCCGCCGGGATTCCTCCGCAGTCCGCTGCGGCGCAGGGGAGGGGCGGGGAGGGGAGCAAGCTGCAGCCGCAGGGCACGCAATTTTTTTCCGTCAAGGTCAAGTGTACCCACTCCCCGACAAGGCTGCCTCGGGAATCCCTCGCAGCCATCACCGCCACCGCAGCCACGCAGGCTGGCCGCAGCATCCCTGGCCCATCTGGACCACTGCCCCAGGCTCTCGCTGGGCTTCCTGCAGGAACAGCGGGGAATAGGAGGGTCTCAATCTATCCTGCCCCACTAACTTCCCAGTCACACACTTCATGTTGTGTCGCCCAGCTTTAAACCCTACACTGGCTCCCAATAACCCTATAGGGGAGCATTAAGGCCCCTCTTAGCCAAGCCCAGGTTAACCCTTTCCAGTCCCACGGCCCCCTTGCATTAGAGACCCAGTCCCTCTGGATCTCCTGCCCTTTCAGATATAGCCATCACTTACATACTCAAGTGACTACTCTTGCTGGTACCTTGGGCCTAGGGTGCCCTTTGCAAACATAGCACAGTGACAAGACCCAACTTTACTATGTTGGAGAAGATGCTTGAGAGGCCCTTGGACTGCAAGGAGATCCAACCTGTCCATCCTAAAGGAAATCAGCCCTGAATATTCATTGGAAGGACTGATGCTGAAGCTGAAACTCCCCATACTTTGACCACCTGATGCGAAGAACTGACTCATTAGAAAAGAGCTGGGAAAGATTGAAGGCAGGAGGAGAAAGGGACCACAGAGGATGAGATGGTTGGATGGCATCACTGACGTGATGGACATGAGTTTGAGTAGGCTCCAGAGTTGGTAATAGACAGGGAGGCCTGGCATGCTGCAGTCCATGGGGTCGCAGAGAGTCAGACTCGACTGAGCGACTGAACTGAACTGAACTGAACTATAATTCAATGGAGGGTGGGAACTGGTGCTGAAATGTCTCAACAAAGATCACAAAGTTGAAAGACTATAGGGTTAAGCAGGAGAAATAAACAGGGCCAGTGGGCAGAGGTGTAAGAAAATCTTATGCCTAGAGGGTAGGGACCCAGCTCTCCACTGAGGCCAACACGTTCCTTGGGGGGACTGTGGATCCTGTGATGCCAGATATCATGAGTTTGCAGGAAAAACCACAAACCTGGATTTTTATGTGTAATTGCTCACTTTTAAAATATTGCTTTAATATTTTTTAAACATCTTGTGGACCAGATGCAGCTCATAGACCTCAGTGTGTGACCTCTTCTCTTTAGGAAAGAAGATGCCTTTCGCTGGGAAAATACTTTGAAAAACTCTTTAAGAAGGTGTCATCTTGAAGCTCTCAGAGGCAGCTGTTGTGGAGGCAGTGTAGCAGAGGACTTGGATTTGAATTTGTTCCTAAAATGATTCTAGATGTTTTAAGCTAGAGAATTTTAACTCAGAGAATCTGAGTTAACTCAGAATCTGTTTTAACTCAGAGAATCTACCAGAAACTGGAGGACTGAGTTTGGGAAATGGGCAGGAACCAAGAGTAGGGGTAAAGATTGTGGGAGGTAGAAGTGAGACAGCAGGAAGCCAGCCTGGGGCACCCACCCACCAGCATCAACCGCTGTGAATGATAGCAAACATTTCCTCCCATCCTCATGGGGGCCGCATGAGGGCCAGGGAGGGGCCCTGCCAGGGAGGGGCTTGGACTTGCAAAGGGTGGGGTGAGGAGGTGACCTGAAGACAGGAGGGGAAGCCAACTCCCCAACTCCTAAAGCTTCACACAGTGGGGTAATGCCTGGAAGGGAAATTGGAGCTTTCTTCGGAGCTCCATACGGCAGATACCCAGGACCAGGAGATAGGAGTTGGCCACAGCTGAGGAATAGTGTGGAGGGAAGCAGAAGAGCTGTTGAGGCTGTCTGGGGAACCAGTGTATTACTAGTTCACCCCAAGATCTTTTTTTCTTTAATCATTTCTTAAAAACCATTTATTTGGGCACTAGTGATGGACTAGGCCTGGCGTGCTGCGATTCATGGGGGTTGCAAAGAGCCGGACACAACTGAGTGACTGAATTGAACTGAACTGAACTGATGGTCCAGTGATTAAGAACCCACCTTGCAATGCAAGGGACACTGGTTCAATCCCTGGTCTGAGAAGATCCCACAAGCCATGGAGCAACTAAGCCTGTGTCCCACAGTTACTGAGCCTGTGTTCTAGAGCCTGTGAGCTGCAACTACTGAGCCCCCATGTTGCAACTACTGGAGCCTGTGCACCGAGAACCTGTGCTCTGCAACAGGAGAAGCCACTGCTATGAGAAGCCCACACGCTGCAATGAAGAGTAGCCTCTCTCACTGCAACTAGAGAAAGCCCACGTGATGGAATGAGGACCCACCACAGCCTTGGCTGTGCTGGGTCTTAGTTTTGGCATGAAGGATTTAGTTTCCTGACCAAGGATAGAACCCAGGCCCCCTGGATTGTGATTGTGGAGTCTTAGCTACTGGACCACCAGGGAAGTCCACCCTGAGCTCTTTTGTTGATATAACTATGATGTGGTTTCTTCCTCTGTCTCCCATTCCTGGAGATCTTCAAAAAAATCTGGTACTCACTGAGGCTGCCTCAATTGGAGTGTTTGTGAAAATGGCTGAAGGGGCCAAGTTTTCCATCTGTTTTGGTATAGTGCTGACCAAAGACAGTACAGGCTGAATCAGTAGCTGAACCACGAGATATAAAGCCTCCTAGGAATTTGCAGTAATCTTGGAGAGGGTTTTGGAATAGGTACTTGGATTCATCCCATGATCTCAAGGGGTCAGGAGATCACTGGCTGACATCTAGGTAACAGTAATAAAGAACCAGCTATAATTTACTAAGTGGTTACTTGCGCCAGACATTGTGCACGTACATAATCTTTACAATCCTCACAGTGACTGTATGAGATATTATCATAATCTTCATTTTACTGATGAAGAAATTAAAGCCCAGAGAGGTGAAGTGAGTTGCCCAAAGTCACAGAGATAGGAAATAGTGGGCTGGACCTGCTCTCCAGCCAATTGCCCTCGGCAGAAGAAATAATCATCTTCTTTGGGGTTTTTCTGGACAGCCCTTACTATGCAGAGCTACAATTATTGTTTTAATTTGTGTGTCTGTCCTTCTCATTCATCAAAAGGGGACAGGAGCCAAATCACTAATTTCAAGTGCCTGACACACAGAGGGGGTGTTGAGTACACGTTAAATCAATTAGTTTAAGGAAGGCCAAAAGCAGCACCCATGAGTCTAAGGTGTTCATGCTCTTAAGGAAGTGATTTGCCCTCTGTAGGCCTCAGTTTTCTTGTCTGTGGAATGGGGATTATAGATCTCACAGGTTAATTGTGAGATTTAAATGAGACCAGGTCATGCAGTTTCCATAAAACTAGCAGCTGATGATAATGATAACATGATGATGATGATGGAGAAAGGAGCAGGGAAAGAAGCTATCCAGAAATAGTTTTGATAGATAAAGAAACTATTCAGGAAAAAAAAAATCCAGAAATTCCAGAAATGTATCCGTTCAAAGAGGAATTCTTAGGAGGCCCAGCCACTGTGCAGTTTCTAAGACTACAGTGTCTTCATTCATTCATTCATTGCTGGAACACCCACCATGTGCCACTGCTTGATTTCATTTCATTCGAAACTCTGCAGAATAGATACTCAAATTATTCTCATTTTAAAAGTGAAAAAAAATGAGGTAAGAGATATGATGTGACTTCCCCAAAGAGAACACAGCTATGGAGTGGCAGAGGCAGGATTTGAACTTAGATCTGTGTGGGTCTAAAACCCTTGTTCTCTCTGCTTTCAATGCCACAGCTTCTTCAGGCTTCTCCTGATTCACCAGCACATTTATCAAACATCAACTAAGTGCTAGGGGATACAAGGCCTAGACTATCTCAAAGTCTTTTCCAGGACAAGCTGGGAGGCAGACAACCCAGTGGATATTTAAAAGTTCAGCCTGATAAGTTCTGTGTTGGGTGAAGTGTGAGTGATAGCGTTGCAAGGGGGACCCCTTCCAGGGTCCAAAAGTGGGCTGTCCGAAAGTGGGCTCTTGTCTAATACTCATAAATGAATTGTCCGAGGAGACACATGTGCTGACAATGCAAGAGAATTTATTGGAAAGGGGTGCCCAGGTGGAGAGCAGTAGGGCAAGGGAACCTAGGAGGACTACTCTGCCACATGGCTTGAAGTCTCGGGTTTCATGGTAATTAGGCTAGTGCCTGGGTTGTCTCTGGCCAATCCCTCTGATTCGGGGTCCTTCCTGGTGGCATATGCATCACTCAGCCAAGATGGATCCCAGTGAGAAGGGTTCTGGGAAGTTGGTAGGCAATATGAACTGGAGTCTTCTCTCCTTTTGACCTTTCCTGAATTCTTCCGGTTGGTGGTAGCTTGTTAGTTCCACATTCCTTACCAGGACCTCCTATTTAAGATTGCTCATGCAGGCGGTTACTCTGGTGTCTGGCCAGGGTGGGCAGTTTCAGTCAGTTCCTCTAACAATAGAAGAGAGTGCCATAGCTTTATACTTGCCATTCTCTTTGGTCTGCGGACCCCAGGTACATCTCAAACTCACTAGGTTGTTCCCTTCAAGTCTACCACCTCTCTTGGGTGGAGGGGGTTTTGCAGTGGGGACCAAAGAATAACCAACAATCCTCTCCAAAAGAAATCCCTCCTAACCAGCCTCTCCTCTCCCTTCATCTCTGTTTGTGTCTCTGTTTCTCTCTCTCACAGACACACAACCTCTCATGAGGAGGGTGATGGGGTACTGCTGGTAGAACCGGTTTCTCCATCCTTCAGCCATGCCCTGCCTGGGTGGTCCATGGTTCGTGGCATTTGTTACCTCTGCCAAAATGACAGGGAACTTGCATTTAACATCCTGTTACACATTCATTGAAAAGAAATCAGGAAGGAAAGTCACCCAATCAATAGTGATTATCTCTCGGTGGTGAAGTTATGTGTAATCTCTATTTTCTTCTTACTTATTTGCTTAAAGTTTTTTTCTAGTGTGGATTTACTACTTTTGTAATCAGTAAAACTATTTTCACAATTATCTGTGGCCTCACAGGTGTGGGGGAAGGTCTGTGAGAAGCAGTCTCAGAAGGGGATTTGTCCTGAGTACAGCAGGGACTGGACAAGGTAACACATGGGAGAGGTGAGGAAGTGAGAGGTCATCGAGGAGTAAAAACAAGGCCCACCATTCCTGAGGGCTTGCTCTGTGCCCAGGTCTTTCCTAGCCTTGACGTGAGATTCTCAGTTAACCCTCAAAACCAATTTAGGAGATAAGCTATTATTTCACAGCTGAGGAAACCAAAAGCCGATTTCGTAGAAAAAGAAACCAATGCTCAGAGAGGTTCCATTACTTGTCCAGGAACACACAACTAGAAAGTGATGGAGGCAGGATTTGAATCCAGATCAGGGTGTTTTTAACTTCTGGACTCGGGGGCCATTCCAAGACCTTCCAGTTGCACAATATTTACATATTCCCCGCTCTTCACACACACTAACTGATGATACTAGTACAACGCAGAGGGGTGGGTGAGATAAAGATCACTGTCCCGTTTTCCAAATGAGAAAAGGCCAGAGAGGAGACTTGCTCAGCATAGAGTCACAAAGTGGTGGCACTCCTAGAATCCTCCTTTCTCTCTTTGGGTAGCCTTCCTCCTTCTGCTGCCTTCTGCCAACTGCAGAAGGCTTCCTTCTTGAAACAAGTGACTCAAGGTAAATTGCTGGACTTCCCCTTTCTCAAAACACAGGAAGTCTGTGTTGTTTGCAGCAGTGAGAGAACAATTTCAGGTCAGTTACAATATAGGCGGGGCCACATAGAGGATTGGGTCTTGGGGGGGTGGGGGAGTGGGGGTTGGGGGAGTGGGGGTCTGAAGGGGGAGGCAGGGGGAGGCAGGGCTTCCTGCCACCAGGGCTGTTGAGAGGCGCCTGTATTTTCCCTTCCTGAGGGTCATGTCAGTGTGTCTCCCCAGGCTTGGAGTCATACCCCAGATCGCTGGATGAACTATTATGGAGTTTAGAAAAATGAGCCCATGAGGAGAGAAGAGGGGGCCCCCTCAATAATAATGGTATTGATGATGGTATCGATGAATAGTGGTGATGATGATGATGGAGATGATAATGATGGCCCATGTTTATGGTACAAAAACCTTGATATCAGGCACTAAAGTGGCTAACACAGATGAAACTCATTTGAGTCTCATAACAGCCCTAGGAAGAAGATTTTATAGCTTTGGGGTCAAATAAAATCGGATTCTAACCACAGTCATGCTGCTCCCCAGCTGTGTGACCTCAGGGATCTTACTGACATTCATTCAGCAAACATTTTTGAACACCTACCATGTGCCATACTTTGTTCAGTGAACAAAACAAAGATCCATGCTCTCACGGTGCTTAGGAGGGAAAGCAGACAACTTGTAACCATAGTCAGTAAATTATGTCAGAAAGTGATAAGGGCTAAGCAGGGTGAAGGGGGTGGGGAGTGCTGAGGAGGAAGGAGGGTGCAGTGTTAAACAGGGGTGTCAGGGAAGTGAGCCTGAAAAGCATCCCCCCGGTGCACGCTGCGCACCCAGCACCGTGTGCTTGCAGTCTGGGGGTGTTGCTTCTTAGCCATGTGGCCTCTCAGCCTGATTCTTTGGTCCTTTTCTGCTAGATGACCTAGAGCAGACTTGTTTACAATTAATAAAACCAACTGATCCAGGTATCATACTGAGTACCAACTTCCAGGCCTGGTACTTTACATTTATTATTTCATTTGCTCCTTATCCAGATGTGGGAGAAAGATATGATGAACCTCATTTTACAGATGAAGGAACCAATCAGAGAGGTGGAGTGACCTGACTAGGGTCACTTAGCCAATGAAGCACTCCCCTAAGCTGCCTCCCAGTGGTGATGAAAAGGCCCTGGCGGGCTTTTCCTCTCCAGCACTTGCTGCTGTGTGTGCTGACAGCCCACAGCTCAGCTCTGCCTAGAGGGAAGGCATCGTGGGAGTCTGTCCCTAAGCTGGAAAGACAGACAAATATGTGATGCCTGGGAGGACCGCTAGGACCCAGAAGGGAACTGACTGTGCCTTGCCCTGGTCAGTGCTTCAGAAAGAGAAACCTTCTTCCCTACTGCCCCATAAGCCAGAGACTTCTCTCTGAGGTCTGAGCCCAGTCACTGGGTGGCCTGATTCCCATGAAAGTGTGGAGATAGAAAACATGTGGGACTGCTGCAGTTGCCAGGCAACCACCAGCTACACACTCACTTGACCGAGTCAAGAAGGCTGCCTGATGCAGTCAGAGATTCTTGGATCTGAAACTGAGAGATGATGGAAAAAAAAAACAAAACAAAACTGAGAGATGTCAGTTCTAGTTCTGATTTGCTGTGTGATCTTGGGCAAGTCCCTGTCCTTTTCGGGGACTCAGTTTCCTATCCCTTGTATCAAGCACAGTCAGACTGTCTAAGCTGCATTATGAATAGACACCAGATGGTCAAAATCAAAGTGGGGTGGGACCAGAGGCTCAGAAGCTAGTCATCGGTGAGTGAAGACTCAGTCCTCCTCCTGCCCATTCTGTCCCGGCTGTCCTGGCCCTGGTTACCAGCTGAGGGTAAGAGACATTTCCTTTCCCACCCTGAGCTATTTCAGGCCACCCAGACTCCAGCCCAGGCCCACTCCTACAGCTCCGTCTGGGAATCATCTTTGTATTCACAAGTTAGTGCAGCCACCACCCACCCATCATAACTTTCCCCATGGGGACTTTCCTCTGTTCCTGCCAAATGCAGCTACCCAGTTCTGGGTGTTTCCCTGAATACCCATTAGAGGACCTTCTGACGCTGTTTGCCGAGATTGCGCTGGTGGTAAACCCTGAGGGTGGTGCATTCTGCAGAAATCAGCAGAGTTAACTCATTCCATTTTACAACCATAACAAAAAATGACTGCAGCTGCAAGGGCAACAAATGCTTTATGTCCCTGATCTCACTTAATCCTCGTACAATCCAGAGGGATGGGAACAAAGGCCCTTGTTTTACAGATGAGGAAATGGAGCCTCAGAGAGGTAAAATGACTTGCCCCAGGTCCCAGTAAATAGTGGAGTCAGGACTCCCATTCAGAGCTAGTGACACAGCCTGGGGTTTCAAACCACTGTAGGGTGCTGTTTCTCCACAGTCCCAGAGGAGGGCTCAACCCGCTTTACAGATGGACAAATCAGGGTCCAGAGAGAAGTGACTGGCCCAAGATCACTCGGCAAGTTAATGTCAGGACAGATTCTAGGACTACTCACTGCAGAGCCTCACCACATGGTTCCCGAAAACAAACAGTGCCCCATGCATGAGCAAGAAATCCCTAGTCTTAAGAAGTCCCCAGCAGTTCCTATGAAGTGGAACATTGCCTAGGGTTCACAGACAAGGATCCTTAAAAGTCTCAGTGTTAGGACAGTGAGTCCCAGAGTTTCTTTGGGCAGCAAAAGACTGTGGGTGTCACTGCCTTGGGTCTACAGAGGAGGTCTCAACTCTAGCCACATCTGAGGTACTTTGGTGTGTCTGGAATATTCTCCCGGTTAGTGGTATTGCCTGGTTAATGTTCACCTGTCCACCTGACCTGTAGATATCAGTTCAACATCACTTCCCCTGGGAAGACCTCTGTGGGACCCCATGCTTCCCCAACCATAGATTCTCATGGGTTCAGCTCTTTTCCATAATAATGCTGACCACAGTTTGCCCTGTAGATTCATATCAAAAGCACATTTAAAACATCAACTTACCCTCCCTCCATCAGGCTTCCCTGGTGGCTCAGAGGATAAAGAATCTGCCTGCCGTGCGGAAGACCAGGGTTTGATCCCTGGGTCAGAAAGATCCCCTGGAGAAGGGAATGGCAACCCACAGTATTCTTGCCTGGAGAATCTCATGGACAGAGGAGCCTGGCGGGCTACAGTCCATGGGGTTGCAAAGAGTTGGACATGACTGAGCAACTAACACTTTCACTTCATTTTCATCCTCCAACTGACCTCCAAAGATGCAACTCCAGAATTTGTATTATCCTCATAAAAACAAACTAATCTTTGAACTTCACTAAGATGATAGATGCTTAATATAAAGACAGATTGGAATCACCCTGCAGCTATCAGGAGCACTCCCAAATTCTCTGTCCAATATCAATTCACCCCTAGAGATAGGGTCTTTTTCTTAAAGGCAGAGTGGCTTCAATGTGCAGATATCTTAAGACAGCCTTTCCTTTAGTCACTCCCTTTGGCTGAGTTCTCAGATCTAAGCATACAAAAGAATTATTGTGGGGAGTTCTTTGGTGGCCTAATGGTTAGTTTATGGCACTTTCATGGTGGAGGCCTGAGTGAGATTCCTAGCCAGGGAACCATCCTGGATGCCACATGGCACGGTCAAAAATAAATAAGTAAATAAAGCTGCCATTCCTGGGGGAAAAAAGAACAATCAGGCAATCAGCTTCATCAGTTTTTAAAAAAAGTATTGTGCATTATAGGTAATTTAAGGGTTTTCAAATGTAATTGTGAATGATATATGCTTTCCACCTGGGTGCTGACTTTTGAATTGAGCCTCCTTCTAAGACACCCACAGTATAATTACAAATGTGAAAGAGTATTGCATTTCTGTGCCCCACCCCTGGACCGGAAGCCCACGAGGATTTGATTGCCTCATCTCTCATACCCATATCCAGCATGAAACTGGGCACAGAGCAGGTACTCAGTAAATGTTTATTGAGGGAATGAATCACCTTTGCTTTCTTACTTACTGGAAGAAAGACCAGAAGTGGTCTGTGTGGGTCCAGATGGCTATGGGTACTCTCACTCTTTGAGGCCGGAAGCCACTGAGGCACCTGTCTGCACCTGCTCCTCTACATGCACAAGGCAGAAGCCATATGAGTATGAATTTGGATGTGTGCATGTTTATTGGCGCACACATTTCTGTGACAACCAGAGGCAGTTTTCTATTTGGAGCACTTAATTTCATAACAGTTTCCTGTAGCTTCTGTAACACACAACCATAAATTTAGAGGTTTAAGACAATATTTTTATCTTATAGTTGAAGGTCAGAAGTCCACAAAGTGTCTCGCAGGGGCTAAAATCAAGGTATTGACAGGGCTTACATTTCTTCTGGAGGCTTTGGGGAAGAATCCGTTTTCTAAATCAAGCTTCTAGAGCTGCATTCCTTGGCTTGTGGCCTTTCTTCCATCTTCAAAACTAGCAGCATCGCATCTTCCAGTCTCTTTCTCTGTTCTTGCCTTCTCTCCTGTGAGGATCCTTGCGAC
This sequence comes from Cervus canadensis, assembly GCF_019320065.1. NCBI lineage: Eukaryota > Metazoa > Chordata > Mammalia > Artiodactyla > Cervidae > Cervus > Cervus canadensis. Next base: position 14,726,518 of record NC_057409.1, read on the forward strand.
TGTATAGGCCCACTGTGATAACCCAGGATGATCTCTCCCCCTTTTAATTTTCTTTTATAAGAATTTGTTTTTAATTTGAGGATAATTGCTTTACAATGTTGTGTTGGTTTCTGCCATATAACAACGTGAATTAGCCATCAGTATGCGTATGTCCCTTCCCTCTTGAACCTCCCTCCCACCTCCCAGCCCTCTAGGTTGTCTTAGAGCATGGGGCTGAGCTCTCTGTGTTATACGGCAGCTTCCCATTGGCTGTCTGTTTTTACACATGGTAATGCATATATTTCAATGCTGCTCTCTCAATTCATCCCACCCTCTCCTTCTCCTGCTGTGTCCACAAGTCTGTTCTCTATGTCTGTGTCTCTGTTCCTGCCCTGCAAATAGGTTCACGGGTACCATCTTCCTAGATTCCATACGTATGTGTTAATACACGATATTTGTTTTTTTCTTTCTGATTTGCCTCACTCTGTATATAACATGCTCTAGGTTCATCCACCTCACTACTCATCCACTGACTCAGATTCATTCATTTTTTAGGGCAGATTAATATGCTGTTGTATCTATGTACCACAGCTTCTTTACCCATTCATCTCTCGATGGACAGCTGGGTTGTTTCCATGTCCTGACTGTGGTAAATGGTGCGACAATGAACACTGGGGTGCAAGTGTCTTTTTAAAAATTATTTATTTATTTATTTTAATTGGAGGCTAATTACTTTACAATACTGTGGTGGTTTTTACCATCCGTTGACATGAATCAGCTACGGGTAGACATGTGTCCCCCATCCCGAACCCTGCTCCCACCTCCCTACCCACCCCCCATCCCTCTGGGTTGTCCCAGTGCACTGGCTTTGACTGAGTGCCCTGTTTCATGCATCGAACTTGGACTAGTCATCTATTTCACATATGGTAATACACATGTTTCCATGCTATTCTCTCAAATCATCCCACAGAGTCCAAAAGTCTGTTCTTTATATCTGTGCCTCTTTTGCTATCTCCTGTATAGGGTTTTCATTACAATCTTTCTAAATTCCATACATATGCATTAATATACTGTATTGGTGTTTTTCTTTCTGACTTACTTCACTCTGTGTAATAGGTTCCAGTTTCATTCACCTCATTAGAACTGATTCAAATGCATTCTTTTTAATAGCTGAGTAATATTCCATTGTGTATAGGTACCACAACTTTCTTACCCATCTGTCTGCCAATGGACATCTAGGTTGCTTCCATGTTCTAGCTATTGTAAACAGTGCTGCAATGAACATTGGGGTACATGTGTCTCTTTCAGTCCTGGTTTCCTCGGTGTGTATGCCCAGCAGTGGGATTGCTGGGTCATATGGGAGTTCTATTTCCAGTTTTTTAAGGAATCTTCACACTGTTCTTCATAGTGGCTGTACACTGTACCACCAACAGTGTAAGAGGGTTCCCTTTTCTCCACACCCTCTCCAGCATTTATTGTTTGTAGACTTTTTGATAGCAGCCATTCTGACTGGTGTGAGATGGTACCTCATTGTGGTTTTGATTTGCATTTCTCTGATAATGAGTGATGTTGAGCATCTTTTCATGTGTTTGTTAGCCATCTATATGTTTTCTTTGGAGAAATGTCTGTTTAGTTCTTTGGCCCATTTTGATTGGGTCATTTATTTTTCTGGTATTGATCTGTGTGAGCTGCTTGTACATTTCTGAGATTAATTCTTTGTCAGTTGCTTCATTTGCTCTTACTTTCTCCCATTCCGAAGGCTGTCTTTTCACCTTGCTTATAGTTTCCTTTGTTGTGCAAAAGCTTTTAAGTTTAATTAGGTCCCATTTGTTTATTTTGCTTTTATTTCCATTACTTTGGGAGGTGGGTCATAGAGGATCTTGCTGTGATTTATGTCAGAGAGAGTTTTGCCTATGTTTTCCACTAGGAGTTTTATAGTTTCTGGTCTTAGATTTAGATCTCTAATCCATAATGAGTTTATTTTTGTGTGTGGTGTTAGAGAGTGTTCTAGTTTTATTCTTTTACAGATGGTTGACCAGTTTTCCCAGCACGACTTGTTAAAGAGATTTGTCTTTTCTCCATTGTATATTTTTCCTCCTTTGTCAAAGATAAGTTGTCCATGGGTGAGTGGATTTATCTCTGGGCTTTCTATTTGTTCCATTGATCTATATTTCTGTCTTTATGCCAGTATCATACTGTCTTGACTGTAGCTTTATAGTATATTCTGAACTCAGGCAGGTTGATTCCTCCAGTTCCATTCTTCTTTCTCAAGATTGCTTTGGCTATTTGAGGTTTTTTATATTTCCATACAAATTGTGAAATTATTTGTTCTAGTTCTGTGAAAAATACCATTGGTAACTTGATAAGGATTGCATTGAATCTGTAGATTGCTTTGGGTAATATACCCATTTTCACTATATTGATTCTTCCAATCCATGAACACGGTATACCTCTCCATCTATTTGTGTCATCTTTGATTTCTTTCATCAGTGCTAAAGTTTTCTATATATAGGTCTTTTGTTTCTTTAGGTAGATTTATTCTTAAGTATTAAATGTGTCTTTTTGAATTATGATTTTCTCAGGTTATATACCCAGTAGTGAGATAGCTGAATCATATGGTAGTTTTATTCCTAGTTTTTTAAAGAATCACCATATTGTTCTCCATAGTGGCTGTATCAGTTTACATTCCCACCAACAGGGCAAGAGGGTTCCCTTTTCCCCCCATCCTCTCCAGTATTTATTGTTTGTAGATTTTTTTTTTTTTTTTTTTTTTGATGATGGCCATTCTGAAGAGTGTGAGGTGATACCTCATTGTAGTTTTGATTTGCATTTCTCTAATAATGAGTGATGTTGAACATTTTTTCATGTGTTTATTGGCCATCTGTATGTCTTCTTTGGAGAAATGTCTGTTTAGGTCTAAGATTCTTGACATAAACACATCTGTAAAATTCCTTTTGCCATATAAGGTAACACTCATAGCTTCTGGGGATTAGGACCTGATATCATTGGTGGCCAACATTCAGCCTACCCTGCTCGATTGAACAAGATGGTCAATGCACATTTGGTATATTGCATCCTGAGAAAAGGAAGAACAACTGCTCTAGCAGAGAGCCCACAGCACAAGATCCTGAAGCTGTAAGAACTTAGAAAACTTGGACAAGGTATATCCAAAATCCCTCTTCTTCCCTCAAGGCATTGTTCTTTTTGCACCTCTGAAACACTGATAACTCCTGTCTGGCTTCTTCTGAGGATCAAAATTTTTACTGTTTTTGATAACTCCAAGGAACAATTTACAAGTTTGTTACCAAACCATGGAATCTTTTTAAAAATTTTATTGAAGTATAGTTGATTTACAATGTTGTGTTAATTTCAAACAATGCAATCTTGATTTCTACTTATCAATTAATTGGGGAAAAAAAAGAACTGATTGTTTTTGTTAAGCATGAACTTTGGAGTCAGAAAAACCTAGATTCAAATCTAGGTTCTACCACTTACTAGCTGTAAACAGTAATTTTGCCTCTGGGAGGAACCTCAGATGATGTGTTTTGTTTTGTTTGTTTTTTGATCTGTAAAATGGGGATAATAACAGAATCTCTACTGCAAGGTGGTTGTGACAAATAAGATAAAGTATATTGTGGTTCTCAAAGTGTGGTTTCCAGACCAGCCACCTTTAATCACCTGTGAATTAGCCCCACTCTTGACATACTGAATCTGAGACTCTTGGAGTGGGACCCAGCAGTCTGTGTTGGAAGAGGCCTTCCAGAGGAGTCTAATATAGATCGAATGTGAAAGTCACTGGTATATATACCAACCAGGCTCTTTATGCCTAACTATATAAATACACACACACACACACACACACACACACACACACACACGTGCATATGTGCTAAGTTGCTTCAGTCGTGTCTGACTCTGTGCGACCCTCTGGACTCTAGCCTGCCAGACTCCTCTGTCCATGGGATTTCCCAGGCACGAATACTGGAGTGGATTGCCATTTCCTTCTCCAGGGGATCTTTCCCACCCAGGGATCAAACCCTCATCTCTTGTGTTGCAGGAGGATTCTTTCACTGCTGAGCCACCTGGGAAGTTCCAATTATATAACACGCCATGTATTACATATAATAATCAACATAATTAATCCCCCTGGTGGCTCAGATGGTAAAGCATCTGATCGCAATGCGGGAGACTCGGGTTCGATCCCTGGGTTGGGAAGATCTCCTGGAGAAGGAAATGGCAACCCACTCCAGTATTCTTGCCTGGAGAATCCCACAGATGGAGGAGCCTGGTAGGCTACAGTCCATGGGGTCACAAAGAGTTGGACACGACTGAGCGACTTCACTTTCACTTTCATTGTATATAATTACATATATTACAATATATTACATATAATGTGCTAGGCATAAAGAGTCTGGCACACAACAATTCTCATTATTGTTATCATTATTGGTTACTATTAATAGTTTCAGCACATTCCCTCTGAGATAATGAGTTGGGGTGTATCTCTTCCTACTCCTATTCTACAAACATTGTACACATCCTACTCCTATTCTACAAACACTAGGGAGGTCTCTTAATGTGATCGATTAGTGAGATGAGCTTCCAGCCTCTCCCTGCTCACTATTTCTCCAGACAAGTTAAGCCCCCTTGGTCACTCTGCCATACCTGCATGCCAACTGTATGTGTACTGTGAAGACCTCTCCCCGGGTGCCTCTTTTCCAAGGTCCTTCACCTGCACTCAGGTTCTCCTCAGCTGCAGGGCAGCTCTCCAGCCCACGTAAAGTCTGACAGCCCTGAGGAGCAAGAGAGGTTTCCTTCTTCAGTCTGGGACCTGCGTTTCTACTCGTCTGCCCAGTGTTTGGCAGCTACTTCACTGGGATGACTCACTCTGGTCTGAGGTCAACCAAAACCCCCAAGCCTTTTTCTCAGGAACTGTCTGAGCTCTAGTTGTTCGGATCACTCAGTCCTCGATGTGTGCAATTCATTTCTTAAAAATAGCATTTGCTTTTGAATCACAAAGGTAATATATGCTTGATGCAGTAAGTTAGGAAAATACAGAGGGAAAATAATCACTGGAAATGATTGTTTTTAAATGGACTGATTTTCAAAAATGACCCTATGTTTTTGTAATCAAGGGAAAAACACCACTGTCAAGCAATTTCCATTTTGAGAGAAAGAAAAAAGAATTGGAGAAAGCAAAACTAATCTACCATAGGGAAATTGTGAATTCTAACATATATAGATATCTCATCTCATACATAATTCAAATGTATAATATAAACTCATCTCCCAGAGACTACCATTGCTAATATTTTTGATATAGCCTCCAGGCCTTTATGTTTAACATTCTGTATTTTTAAACTTAAATCTAGGTCTAAACTTGGAAATGAACCTGGCTCGGATTCTGGGTTTTGTATTTATTGGTTGTATCACTTTTGACAATTGAGTTAAACTCTTGAAGCCTCAATTTTCTCATCTGTAAAATGAAGGTGATAATCTCTACTTTCCAGGATTGTGATAAAGATGAAAATTAATGGAAATAAAGCACATAGTTGTTGTTTTAGTCGCTAAGTTGTGTCCCACTCTTTTGCGACCCCAGGGACTGCATCCCGCCAGGCTCCTCTGTCTATTGGATCTCCCAGAAAAAAATACTAGAGTGGGTGGCCATTTCCTTCTTCAGGGGATCTTCCCCATCCAGGGATCAAACTCACGTCTTCTGCATTGGCAGGCGGTTTCTTTACCGCTGAGCCACCAGGGAAGCCAAAGTACACAGTAAGAGACTGCAAAGAGCTTATATTTGGGTTGTTACTATTGCTAACTCCACCTGGCCAGTTGTTGCTCCCTTCCTGATCGAGGTGGGACACCACTCCTCTCTGTAGCCTTGCCTGGATGCTCTTACACATGACGCTTCTTCCCTGTTTCCTTGCTGCCTTGCGCCCATCCTTTACAGCACCAGACACACGCTGCTGTGCCCCTTGCACTCCTAAACTCCTCCAGGTCAGAGACTGTGTCCACCTTGTGCATTTCTGTGTCCCCAGGGTCCAGAAAAAGGCGTGACCCAGTTTGGCTGTCCGGAAGAGTCAAGTGAGAGAATTAGAAGGTTCTGGGGTTAAGAATTTGCCGAGGGAGTGCATGAATAAACATCAGGGACGTTGAATGCATGAATGGATGAGTGTATGAGTCAGTAGCTGCTGGCGTCACCTACCAGCCGGACCTTCTTTCTTCTAGCGGGAGCGAACCTTTCGTCTCCCAAGGTGGGCCTCCGCAGGTAAAGGGGCTGAGCTTCGGCCTGGCCCAGCCGCTTAGACCTGCCGCACCGCTGGGGGCGGAGCCTTTCAAGTCTCAGGTGCTTGGCGCATAGGGGGCGGGGCGGGGGCAGGGCTGGAAGGGTCAGGGAGGCCAGCGAGGGCTGGAGGAGCTGCTGGCGCCCAAAGGGGGTAGGGTCGGAATATTTCCACCCACAGAGATCGACGCGTTTCAGCACACCCGGCTCCAACAGTCTGCGGCCCCACCGGAGGCGTGAGCTCTGGAAGGGCTGAAAAGCTGAGGCCTTAGGGACGCGAGGCGGCAGGCGGCAGCCCAGGTGTCAGGGTACAAGCCTGGCAGGTGCTTCCCGCCGCCAAGACTGACCCCAGCCAGTTAGTTCACTTGCCGTGTGTGACCTTCGCTAAGTCAAGTCTCCTTTCCGGCTCCGGTTTCCCCAACTCTGGGGGCTTCCGCTTTGGAAACGACGGGTGAGGCTTGACTCTTTCCCAGGCAACCTCCAAAAAAGTCTGCGAAAGCTAAACAAAACTCAGAACCTGATACTCTACTGATACACTACTGAACAGACCTTTAGGAGGAACAAATTGCTCAGTCTGACGGAAAAGTCGTTATTTCTCGGAGCTCCTTCCTGCTTTCACTTTCCTTACCTGGAAAAGGGCCATTGATAGTAACTGTAACGCCGCCGCGGGTTGGCTGTGAGGATTAAGTGAGCTCTTGTGTGTGTGAGGGCTTTGCAACGGTGCGAGTGTGTGACTCGTCCTCTCAGAGAGGGGCTAGCTCTAGGCCCGGCCCAGCCTGGGGCCAACCCGGCACACACCCTCTGCTGTGGCCGGGGCAGAAAGAGGGCCTCCTGGGACATTCCTGAGTCCGGCGTGGCTGCAGCCAGACAAGCTAGTCCCTCTGTGTTGAGAGAGCCTGGCTGGCCTCAGGGCCTGTGGGGAAGGGAGTTTTTAGAGAAGGAAATGGTTGTGGTGAGACAGGATGATGGAGCAACTTCTCTCGGGGATCTGAGTGGAAAGCCCCTCGCTCCCGGTGCGCTCTCATGGTGGGATGTGGGGCAGGCGCGGGGGCCCGGCCCATCCTCCTCACCGCCAGAAAGTACCTGGTGTTCGCCAAGTGCTGAGGTAGGGCAACAGCAGGTCTTAGCTGACGGAGCTTGGGGCCAGCCCCTTGCCGTCTTTGGGCCTCAGAATCTTCATTTCCCCAG